>NW_021703784.1:54817789-55192888 GCF_005190385.1 Monodon monoceros
GCAGTAACCAAAAGAAAGCTGGAATGGGTATACTAATATCAGACAAATAGACGTTAAGACAAAAAAAAATTGTTAGAAGAGACAAAAAGGGATATTATATAATATTTAAAAGGTCAAGAAGATATAAATGATTATAAACATATATGTACCTAGCAACATATAACAAAACATATGAAGCCAAAACTGCAGAAACTAAAATGGGAAATAGCTGAAGTCAACATCCCACTTTTAACAATGTGTAGCACAACCATAAGAAAGATAAACAATGAAACAGAAGACATGAAAAGTACTATAAATCAACTAGACCTAACAGATGTATACAGAATGCTCCACCCAACAACAACCATATACATATTCTTCTCAAGTGCACATGGAACATTCTCCAGGATAGACCATATGTTCAGCCACAAAACAAATCTCAATACATTTCTAAAAACTGAAATCATACAAAGTATCTTTTCTGATCACAATGGAATGAAACTAAAAATCAGTAACAGAAGGAAACTTGGAAAATTCACAAACTACAAAGTAAATAACATACTCTTAAACAACCAGTGGGTCAAAGAACAAATCATAAGGTAAATTATTAAATACTCTGAGTAGAATAAAAATGAAAATACAACATATCAAAACATATGGGATACAGTGAAAAAGTGCTCAGAGGGAAAAGTACAGCTGTAAACATTTACATTTAAAAAAAGAAAGAGTTCAAATCAATTAATCTAATCTTCCACCTTAAGGAAACAGAAAATGAAGAACTAAACCCAAAGCAAGAAGGAAGTAAATAATAAAGATTAGGGCAGAGATCCATGAAAGAGAATATAGAACAATACAGAAAAATCAAAAAAAACAAGTTAGTCCTTTGAAAAGAGCAATAAAATTGAAAAACATTAAGCTAGAGTGAACAAGACAAAAAAAGAGAATACTCAAATCACTAAAATCAGGAATGAAAGTGAGAACATTATCACCAATCTTATAGAAATAAGAAGTATTATAGAAGAATACTATGAACAATTGTATGCAAACAAATCAGATAACCTTGATAAAATGGAAATTCCTAGGAATGCAGAAACTCCAAAAAATGACTCAAGAAGAAACAGAAAATCTGAACAGATCTACAAGTTGTAAAAGAGTTTAGCTAAGCTACTCCATGGTACTGCTGCCCTGGCCTCCATTTTGTTTGGCCAAGCAGCCTGCAGGGACCTTAAACTAACACTAGACCCCCTTTCAGGGAAGTGCATGCCCTAGATAGCAGGATGCAGAGTCACAAGCAAATGTAGCTCTGTTATGGTTGTGATCAACAGTCTCCCCTGCTTCCCAGCACCTGCATGCTTCGTACGCCCCTTAGATAAAAATCCCCATGTGCCCCTTAGATAAAAATCCCCATGGAGTGCATACCCTAGATAGCAGGATGCAGAGTCACAAGCAAATGTAGCTTCTGCAATGACTATGATCAACAGTCTCCCCTGCTTCCCAGCACCTGTATACTTTACACACCCCATAGATAAAAATCTCCATGGGACTTACCAAAACCCTGCTCTTTTGGCTTGAACTGACCAGTCCAGCCCTAGCCCAGGAACCCCAAAGCACTCTACCCACAGACTCTAAATAAAGACATGTGTCCCAGGTCCTGCATCTCTCTGTCTGCACTTGGCCTTGAGCTCCCCATATATAACTTTACAGTCAGTTCTCTGTATCCATGGTTCTGGTATGCATGATTCTGCGTCCATGAATTCAACCAACTGTGGATTGTGTAGTGCTGTAGTTTGTATTTATTGAAAAAATCCACATATAAGTAGACCTGCCCAGTTCAAACACATGTTCTTCAAAGGTCAACTGTACTAGCAAAGCTAATCCAGCAGCATACTAAAAGGCTTATACAATCTGGTCCAGCAATTCTACTTCTGGCTATATACCCAAAAGAACTGAAATCAAAGACTCAAAGAGATATTTGTACATCCACGTTCATAGCAGCATTATTCACAGTAGTTGAGGGTTAGAAGCAACCTGAGTATTCATCAAGAGATGAACAGAAAAACAAAATGTTGTATTTTCATACAATGGAATATAGTTAGCCTTAAAAAGGAAAGAATTCTGCTATAACATGCATGACCCTTGAGGACATTATGTTAAGTAAAATAAGCCAGTGACAAAAGGACAAATATTGTAAAATTCCACTTACATAAGGTACCAAGAGTAGTCAAATTCATAGAAACAGAAAGTAAAAGGGTGAGTGCCAGGGGCTTGGGGAAGGAGGAGATGGGGAGTTACTGCTTAATAGGTAGAGAGTTTCAGTTTTATAAGATGAAAAGAGTTCTGGAGATGGATAGTGATGACAGTTGCACAACAAGGTGCATGTCCTTAATGCCACCACACTGTACACTTAAAATGGTTAAGATGGTGAATTTTATATTATGTATATCTTACCACAATTAAAAATAATTTTTTAGAAAAGATTTATACACCAGGAACAAGTGGGATTTACCCAAGGTACGTGAGGGTGGTTTGATAAATGAAAATCCACACAACATACCAAGTTGGAGGACTCATATTTCCCAATTCAATACTTACCACAAAGCAGCAGTAATCAAAACAGTGTGGTATTGGCATAAGTACAGACATATAGATCAATGGAATAGAACCGAGAATACTAAATAAACTCATATGTCTATGGTCAACTGATTTTAGACAAAGGTGCCAGGACTGAGAAAGAATAGTCTTTTCAACAAACGATGCTGAAACAACTGGATGGCCACATGCAAAGAATAAAGTTGGACCCATCCCTAACACCATATACAAAAATTACAATTAGGATCAAAGACCTAATTGTGAGAGCTAAAACCATTAGAAGAAAGCACAAGGGTACATCTGTATAACCTTCAATTTGCCAATGGTTCTTAGATATGATGCCACAAGTATGAGCAACAAAAGAAATAACATAAACTGGACTTCATCAAAATTAAACTTTTGTGTATCAAAGGACACTATAAAGAAAGTGAAAAAACAACCCACAAAATGGGAGAAAATATATGCCAATCATGTATCTGATAAAGGTCTAATATTCAGAATATATAAAGAACTCTGACAACCCAACAACAAAAAAGACAAACAACCCAATTAAAAAATGGGCAGAGGATTTAAAGAGACACTTCTCCAAAAAAGATATACAAATAGCCAATAAGCACATGAAAAGATGCTCAACATCATTAGTCATTAGGGAAATGCAAATCAAAATCACAATGAGATACCACTTCATACCCACTAGGAAAAGTAAAAAAATAAAGAAACAAAATTAAAAGAAAGCAAAACAAAAAAACAGCACATAATTGTTGGTTAAGGATGTGGAGAAATTAAGAACCCTAGTATATTGCTGTCGGGAACATAAAGTGGTCAGCAGCTGTGGGAAAAAGTCTGGCAATTCCTCAAAAAGTTAAACATAGAATTACTACATCACCTAGCAATTCCACTCCAAGGTATATAACCAAAAGAACTGAAAACAAATACTTGTACATAAATGTTCATAGCAGCACTATTCACAATAGCCAAAAGGTAGAAACAATTCAAACATCAATCAGTGGATGAATGGATAAACAAAATGTGGTACAGAGTATTCATACAATGCGATATCATTCAGCCATAAAAAGGAAAGAAGTATTGATACATGCTACATATGGATGCACCTCAGAAACTCAAGCTAAGTGAAAGCAGCCAGACATAAAAGATTACATATTGTATGATTCCATTTATGTAAAATACTCAGAATAGGCAAATCCATAGAGAGAAAAGCAGGCTGGTGTTTGCTGGGGGTTGGGGAGCACAAAATGAAGAGTGAATGCTTAATGGGCATTTTCTTTTGGGGTGATGAAAATGTCATGCACCTTAATGGAGGTAGTGTTCGCACAGCATTTGTGAACATACCCAGTGCCACTGAACTGCACACTTTCAAATGCTTAGGGAATTCCCTGGTGGTCCAGTGGTTAGGACTCAGCGCTTTCACTGCTGGGGCCCGGGTTTGATCCCTGGTCAGGGAACTAAGATCCCACAAACCGTGCAGCACAGCCAAAAAAAACCAAAACAAAACAAACAAAAAAAGCTTAATTTTATGTTATGTGGATTTCATCTCAATTAAAAAAAAAAGAGAGAGAGTTGGCTATGAAATAATCTACATATCATGAGAGCAGCTGAAAAGAAAGGACAGAGACAGGAGATAATCCTATAAATGAGCTACAAAACCCAAAAAGACACTAGAAGTAAATTTAAGATTCTCAGGAGAAATGATTAATGACATTCCACTTAGTTATACTTATTTTATGCAAAAATCTGCCAAACATTTCTTCTATTAAAAACTTACCCACACTCACTAACATACAACTAACGTATAACTAAAAGCAACACATTACAGAGAGGATTCTGGGTCTTAACCCACTCTGCCTGTCATGGAAGTGAAGAAAATCATTTAACCCCTCTAAGCCTCAGTTTCTTTAACTATAAAATGAGATGAGGGCTTCCCTGGTGGCACCGTGGTTGAGAGTCTGCCTGCCAATGCAGGGGACACGGGTTCGTGCCCTGGTCCGGGAAGATCCCACATGCCGCGGAGCGGCTAGGCCCGTGAGCCATGGCTGCTAAGCCTGCGCGTCCGGAGCCTGTGCTCCACAACGGGAGAGGCCGCAACAGTGAGAGGCCCGCGTACCGCAAAAAAAACGAGATGAGACTACTACTAATGTAAACAATAGTAAACAATAATAGCCAAACACAAAAGTAACATGTATGAGCATTCCCAGTATGCCAGGCAGTGTTGTTTTCCATGTTAAATTAACGTTTCAGTGTTAATGTTAAGGATTAACATGTTTACTACTCACACAACCCTGTGAAACAGGTACTATTATTATCCCCACTTTAAAGGTAAGGAAACTGAGACACGGAGAGGATTAAGTAGAAGAGCCATGCAGTCTGGCTCCACAGCTCATGTTCTTAATGACCATGCTACACTTGATCTCTAAGACCTTTTTCAGGTCTAAAATTCTGGGTCCGTGTACATTTAAGGCAACTCAAGGACATTATTAAACCCTTCTGCTTCAGCCACCACTTAGCAATTAACATTCTTGAAATATGCTAAGAGCTTTGCTCTGAATGACATCTAACTTCACCAGATGTGCGATCCCGGCAGACCTCTGATGAAGGATCATAATGGAAAGAAATGGCTCATTTGTATCTGGTTATCTGTGTGAGATACTGCCAAGTGCCAAAGAGCCCAGAGGAGATTTACATGTCACTCAAAATTCTTCTGAAGCCAGGCCTAACAATTCTTTTTCAAGGAAGGGAACAGAATAGGCACTAGTCTGGGTGAGTGCCTATTAAACCATTCAAGGAAACAGATAATTTCACATATTCCAATGAGCAGGAGTAATTCCAGGCAGATGATCAGGTGTGTTTCTAGATCAGTGGTCAACAAACTTTCTCAGTCAACGGCCAGATTGTAAATATTTTAGGCTTTGCAAGCCACATCATCTCCATCGCATATTCTTCTTTGTTTTCACCTTCAAATTGTTTACAAATGTAAAAATCGTTCTTAGCTCCCAGGCCATATAAAAACATGTGGGGACTGTAATTTGATTATCCCTGTACTAGATCGCTGAATGAGTCACCTTTTAAAACATGTTACTGTACATTTTGAGAGTTTTCAGCTGCTACAACAATCATAAGACTATCCTTTATTAAAACTATAAAAGTTCTACTAAAATAGTCCACTTGACAGGATAACTGTTAATGAAGCAAACAACACTATACATATATACTTATTCATTTCAGTGTTTACTGAACATCTTATACATACAGGGTGTCAGGCAATTGCTATCATCGTTATAAAGGTATACAACCCAATATACTATAAAGTATGTAACCCAGTTAAGGTTCCAAGTGAAGTAAAAACTGCAAAGGTGCCATAAGAAAGGTTAAAAAGAAAAGCTACAGGAGTTCCAATATGGTAAAGATTCCATCTAGTAGAAGCAGGAACATCAAAGGCTGCAGCAGGGGTAGCAATATTTGGGACAGGTTAAGAAGCATAGAAGGCTGAATGGCAGTGAAGGAAAGTCCCACACAGACTGAACACCTTTAGCCAAAGCATGACAGTAGGAAAACATAAGCTGTATCCAGAGAAGATTAAACAGTGGTCCAATTTGTTCAGCTCCAATGATGTCAAAATTACTTGGAACCCTGGAGGGGGAAATAGTGGGAGATATAGTTATATAACTAAGTTGAGAGGGCCAGAGCACAGAAAGCCTCAAATGTCATACTAAAAAGGGAGACAACCTACATGCTTATTGGACTCATGAAAGGTTTCTGACAGTGTAGGACAATGATCAGAGCTGCATTTAATGGAGGTTACTTTGGTAATGACAAATATGACAAATTAGGGGAAGCAGAATGTCCAGACAACCGTTAGGAGGCTATTCTAAAAATCCACACATACTAGAGGTAATGAGAGCTCAAACTCTGAAGAAAAAAAGAGAGATAGATAAAAGAAGTAAAGATAAAAGCAGAGATATAACCAAAAGTACTATACCACTGACTGAATTTAGGTTGATGGAGAAAAGGAAATTAGATCAGAGATTTGGACACATCTAGCAGACAAGAAGTTATTCCATACAACCTTTAAGCAAAGGAATAAAAAAAATGAAAGTATGCTTTAGGAAGATTAATCAGGCAGTGGTGAATAAGACAAAGTGGATACAAAGAAACCAGAGCCATAGGCCTACCAGAAAACTACTGCAGTAATCCAGCCTTATAGGGTGTCAGGCTGAGCTTGGATCATGGCAATGGATATAGAAAAGTAGCCATATATATGAGTGATTTCAAAGGACTCAAAAGGGTCTAGTAGCTGAATAAATCAAGTGGATAAAAGAAATCAATCAAAACTAACTGCAAAATTTGAGGCCTGGATAAATGGAAAAATAGTTAATAAAAATGTAAAAAACTGGAAGGGAAAGCAAACCTGGAGAGAAAAATGAAGACATCCACATATATATAAGTATAACAGGGGGCTTCCCTGCTGGTGCAGTGGTTAAGAATCCGCCTGCCAATGCATGGGACACAGGTTCGAGCCCTGGTCCGGGAAGATCCCACATGCCGCGGAGCAACTAAGCCCATGCACCACAACTACTGAGCCTGTGCGCTACAGCCCACGAGCCACAAATACTGAAGCCCATGTGCCTAGGGCCTGTACTCCACAACAACAGAAGCCACCGCAATGAGAAGCCCACACACCGCAACGAAGAGTAGCCCCCACTCAGTAACGAAGACCCAATGCAGCCAAAAATAAATAAATTTATTTTTAAAAAAGTATAATAATTTGCAAATGGCAGATGTCTATGCAGAAGCGGTCAGAAACTATTTAAACATAGATGAACTAGAATTTTGAATAAAGAGCTATACAACTGATGACAAACAAGTAGTATATGTCAGAATTTTAAATGATCTGCTACAGCAACATTCATTCACTCAGTCAACAAATATCTACTGAATTATTACTACATGCCAGGCACAGTGCTAAGTATTACGGATAATTCAGTGGCAAAGACAGACACTGTCTCTGCCCTTACACAGTGTACAGTCTAGTAAGAAAGAGAGATGAGCAAATGGGTAATCAGAATATAACTGGTTAAGGATAGTGACAAGACAAATGAAAGGCAAGGTGCTATGAGAACAGATAGAGGGGTATCCAAACTGGATTTAGGGGGTATGTCACAGAAAATGTTCAATGGAAAGGAGATCTAAGCTCTAAAACTGAGATGCATAAATTTTAGCTTAAAGTGTTATGGGTTGGGTGCTTCAAAATCAGGAATCAAATCACAGTAAGACCGTACAAGTCATTAATTACTCTGAAATGATTTGAATAAAGGAGGGACATGACGAGAATTTTAGGAAGATAAATCTTGCTACAATGAATGGCAAGAACCAGGAAAGAAGCAGACGTTTAGCAGACACCTTAAGTAGTGATTCAAAAAAGTGACTCAAAAAAAGAGGGAGGTGTTCGGGATGGCTCCTTGTTCTGACTTGGGAAAGTGGATGGACAGCAGTACCATTCACTGAACTAAGGAACACAATAAGGAGGTTTTCTTAGAGGGGGAAGGAACTGAGCTCAGTTTGGCAATTGTGGAATATGTGTCTCTGAGACATCCAAGCAATCTGACTCAAGTCTAGATATATGGAAGCGCTGACTGGCGAGGTAGACTTGGGAGAGATCTGAATGATCCAGAGATAATGTGTTAATGAGAAGACAAACGGCCCAAGTGGAAGCCTGAGGACAATAGCTTAAGGGCCCCAGGAAAAGCTTGCCCTAGTGGGACTGATAGTGGACTACACATGTTACTCTTTAAACCGTAAGTGAGCTCTGCAAATAGTCCTTCTTCTACTTATTTAGGTAGAGTAAGAAATCATAATGGACAAGGGAAAAAACCAATGGCTCATTCTACAACTTGAGCACCTTTTCAGATGCAATGAGTATACTTTTAAAAAATATAGTATTTATTTGTACAATTCCTCCTAAAATGGCTACCTGATGAATCAAAGGACAGCCTGTGTTCCTATGTGTGTATGTTCATTTGGACATTAACACACTTTTAAGAGTCAGGCAAGTTTAAACCAAGAAAAAATGTGCACATGTCTCTGTCAAGCACCTTCGAGCCTCGGACACCCACTGCCCCTGGGCTCTGACAAAGCCCAGATGCTGAGCTGTTAAGGAGGAAAGGCAAGACCTCTTCTACCTCAGCTGAATATGTACATTCCCCCAGATCTAGTCTGAGATTTGAGACAGCAGATGTTTTCTTCTCCTTCAAAACAGTAAGAAGCAATGAAAATAAGAACAGTGTTATTAGGCAAAGGTATACAGATCTTGAAACTAAAATCAATTCTTTTTTTTAATTCAAGTCAACAGGGGTGAAGAGGTTCCTGTTCACACTTCAGTGTTTTAAACTACCCTCAAAAAATAATCACAATCGGGCTTCCCTGGTGGCGCAGTAGTTGGGAGTCCGCCTGCCGATGCAGGGGACACGGGTTCGTGCCCTGGTCTGGGAGGATCCCACACGCTGCGGAGCGGCTGGGCCCGTGAACCATGGCCGCCGAGCCTGTGCATCCGGAGCCTGTGCTCCGCAACGGGAGAGGCCACAACAGTGAGAGGCCCGTGTACTACAAAAAAATAATAATAATAATCACAATCATAGTCACACACTCCAAGTATGAAGTGCATTAAATGTCATCAATGCAACTCCATAACAAGAGGACTGAAAGTGATCCTGCTAAAGTAGTCATCCTTTCAGAGAAAAGTATACTGATAGGAACCATGTGATCTTAGTGGATTCATTCACTCCAAAAAAATATCTTCTAAGCAAAGTCTACACTAAATCCTGGGACCAAAAAAGTAAGATACAACCTCAGCCCTAAAGGAGCTTATGCCCTAACAGGAAGAAGGATGCATACACAGTTACTGTAACTGTGAGAGAAGAGAAGTGAGAAGGAAGAAAAGGCAACAGTGGTACCATGTTAACTAGGTAAAAAAAAAAAGAAAAGAAAAGAAGAAGAAAAGATTCCCAGCTTTCTAGAGGAACAATTTAAACCAAAACTGACTCACAGAGGGGAAAGGAAAAAAAGTCAAGAATGCCCTAATTACAAATCTGAGAAAGAGTAGTAAAGACAAGTTTTCAAAATTTAAACAAAATTTCCAACTCTCTGAATCCCCTAGTGAGGATGAGTATGGAGCTCTGTTTCTGTTTACTTTCTAAGAATCTAAAACATCTACATGAAGAACCATGCTTGGCTTTGAATTTTCCAGTATTAAAATTCTGAAAAGCTCAAAAATTGTGCTAAGGAGACAAGATCCTCCAAATTCATAACAGGAAATGTGGCATTTTCCCAGATTATTCTCTGGCTTCAATGAAGAGAGAGAATGGGGACCACAGGATTTATAAATATGAATTACAGGATGAGATGATTTTCCAAACATCTGTCAGAAGCTAATTTGATCCAAGAGAAAAGGAAAAAAGAAGACTCAGAGGGAAGCCAAATAGAGTGACTAATATGTGGAACTTCTGCGGACTTTGGTGGGTTGATGGCCTCATGGGCATTGCATGTCCACTCTACAATAATAAATACCCAAAGTCTGTACAATAATGCACTTTATACCATTCAAAGCACTTTCCCATGCACTCTCTCATTTGATTCTCACAACGCACATAGTGGATATCTCTGGTTAAATGTAAAGATAGTGACGTGGTACCTTGACATGCTATGTGAAGTACGAAAGAATGTAGAGATACCACGTAGCATAGTTGTTAAAAGAAAAAGCCTTTGAATAAATCAGACCTGGTTTCAAATCATGGTTCTGCTACTTACTAAGTAATCTTGGGATTAGTACTTGAACCTTTTCTTCTAGGATACTGTACCTATAAAATGACAATAATTACCTCATGGAGTTGTTACACAGATTAAACAAAACATGTAAAGTAGACAGTAGAGTGTCTGACATATAGTAGGTACTCAGTAAATGAAAACTAGCAATGGTAGTTTTCAAAAGCTCCATACTCACCTGGAGTAATACTGTTATTAGGATATCACACCAGCTCAAATAATTCAGAAACAAAGTTTCACCCTGGATTTAAATTAAGCTCAGATACCTAGATGTTTTGTAACAAAGCAGGCAGTTACTAGAAACAGCCCCTTAGGATCTGTCTGGTCTGTTTCTTGTATTTTGTAACCTGGTTGGGGCAGGGTGGGGGGAGAGCTCTGGGAGGAAAACTGAGTAGAGCATGTACAGAATGAGCTATTTTTGTGATCTTCCAACTTCTACTTGATGACGTACTGAGAGACCTGGGTAGAAGTTATACCATATCCCTTTCTCTGTTAAAACATAGGCTGCTTGACATACTTAATCCCCACTTCTAAATGTTCTGCTTGAGTACCACGTGGGACGTGCTTTGGAAATAAGTTAGCATCCATGAATTTAACCAGCAAGAGGAAAAGAGCCATCTTTTTAATTTCTCAGTTCTACAAAGTTAACAAAAATCTCAACTTTTCTAGGTTTCAGCGTCTTCATTCTGAAAACAAAAATACTAATACCTGACCACCTGAGTTGCTGTAAGTTGAAGATACCTCTAACAGCATTTAATCACAATCACAGTCAAATAAAATGATGGAAGGAACCTCAAAAAGGAATTTAATGATGAAAATCATCTACTCCTCGCTTTTACACAGGTGACATGGTGTAATGAAGAAAGTGCACGTCTGGAAAGACAGAGATATGTGTTCTGGTCCTGGTTCTGCCACCAAGTCATCCTGATATGCTGGCCATTCATTTATTCCCCAAATACTTACTGTTAGCCATTATAGGCCTGGTGCTACTACTACTGCTAAAACTTCTAATAATAGCTGCTCTGCCTTCCCCACAGGTTGTTGTAAGAATGGAGTAAAATAATTTATAGGCAAATCCTTAAAGGCAAAAGAGCTATGAAAGTATGTAGTGATTTTTTATATTATATATATGATGTTATTATAGCTATGTCTAAGTTACCACTTAAAGCATGAAACTAACTTTCCAATGCCAAGTTCAAGAGGTCATGAGGCTCCCCGAGCCTCGGTTTCTTCATCCCTGAGATAAGGGTGTTGAGCTAGGTAACTCTAATATTCCCTCTAGCATTAACAGCTGGTAAGAATTTTCTTACTTTTGAAATGAGGAACCTAAAACTAACAGAGGTTAAGTGATTTGCTCAAGGAACACAGTAACAGAACAAAACTGGGATTAGAACTCAGGTTTTCTACTTTTCAAAAGTATCATGCCTTGAAAAATATAAGGAATTTTCATTTGTACAGGCTCTCAAAACAGACGCTGAAACTTGCTGTTGTCCCTAAATCTTCTATCTCAGCTGGATTATGTACTTGAGATGGTCAAATCATGTGGCTGCGTTTGTGAAAGTAATCACCAAATTGCTATTTTAATCTCCTGAGAGTGTCATTATTCCAAAAAGGTTTGATCCTTTTTATTTGGATTCTACTCCTGCTTTAATTTTTTTCCATTAAAATGAGAAAGCACTGCCATCTACTGGACTCTGAAGACATTGCTGCTATAGTTTTAAGTCTGAGAACAAGAATTCTTAACAATCTAAAGCTCTTTGTACTTTATCAATAACACCATAGAGTTATGACAGTATGAGTTACATAAAAATAAAACTCCAGAAGTTGGGGCTAGGGATAAGGTAGGGTAGGAGAGAAAAATACCATCCCCTCGAGATTCTGAATCTCAATTATTGCTATGATAGTCCTAAATATAGCAGGCATTCACCTGCATTCATTAACAAAATAAGCACCTACTACATGCCAGGCACGGTTCAAGGGACACAACGACTGACAGTGGTAAGCATTAGAGATGTAGTCCCTCTTATCATAGGGTTTAGAGTCTAGTAAGTAGTAGTTTCCATATATTATTGAACTCTACTCATGTGCCAGCCTTGTAATATACATTATATCACCTTTAATGTTCAAAACAATTTATGATGAGGTAGAAATTGTTATCTCCATTTACAGATGAAAAAAAAAACTCAGAGATGATTCAATTTGCCCAAAATCTCTTTCATAGGTAAGCAGTGGTGCCTGGAATTAAACTCACATCAATCTGACTCCAAAACCCATATTCTTAACCACTAGGAGTGTCCATTCACCCAGGTAGTTGTCAGCATCCTTCCAAAAAGAAGAATAGTTGCCGAAAGGAAATTCAGGCAAAGATAATCTTACATGTCTATATTAAAGGCAAAACTCCTATACAGGGATCTGAAAAGTTTCCAGCTTATTGGATCAAGAGCTGGCCCAACAGCCTCTCATTTCCCATGCTCCCCCAACTGCCATCCTAGCAGTAAAATCCACCTGGAAACATCTCTCCAGATCACCTAGCCTTATTCACCAACCTCTTCCTAAGGTTCTCTTCAAATTACTTAATGTTCTGCTGTAATTCACCTGTGTTAAGACCCAAACAACTGACATCAAAAATAATTTTTCAAACTAAACTATTTGTAAACTGGAGCTCTTCTGGAATAAATGCTGTTTTATCTCTGCTAAAAGAATAAGGGTTTGTGACTCTGCATCTAATACTTTTGTATCCCACAGTACTTAGTTTAATAATGGGCACGTAGTAGGTACTTGATATTTACTGATAGAAAAAAAATCATGAATCACGTTTACAACTAAAGATAGATTTTATCACCTATTCAATTATTTATTTGTCTGCACTGCTGTTAAATATGTACACATTTGCATGCCAAATAAATGAAATTTTACTACGTAAAATTAACAAGATATCACTCCCTAATAAGGCCAGCAGAAGTTACTGAATGAAGGATTCAAACCCACAGTATATATTTTAGTCAAAGATTTCCAAGCGTATTAGTTTCCAAAGACACCCCTGGGAGTGAGACTGAATACTCACCCAATATAGTAAAAAGTTGAGAGACTTACTAGGTTCCTAAAAACTTAACAGAAATGAGTAAAGCCTTTTTGAGAAGCAGATAAACAAAGAGGCAAAAGTTTTGAGCAAATAAAAGTAAGTTTCAGCTTTTAGACCCATAGTGGCTGAAGACACTTTAACGTGGACACAGGAAGGAATAACAGCAACATAGTCATCAGAAGTAATAACAAGCTGTTTCTGGTTATGGCTAATGTAGCAAAACAAGAATGCTGAAGAACTGGTCAACAAAAACTTCAGTCAGTATTTTAAAAGTTGCTTTAAAACATGCTTCCTATTGCTTCACAAGTATAACCTTTCCCTTCTGTACAGTACTTATTTTTGGCTGTGCCACGCAGCATGTGGGATCTTAGTTCCTCGACCAGGGATCGAACCCACACCCCTGCACTGTAAGTGTGGAGTCTTAACCACTGGACCGCCAGGGAAGTCCCCAGAACATACATTCTTAAAGCATTGCTGATTTAGCATTTTTTAATCCTTTATGAAATATTTCAACCACAGATATGCTATCCATATTCAATGACTGTGATTACAAGTATATTTGGACTTATTTTTATCACTGTACTGTATGGTTCTATTTACCACTTGCTTTCTTTTTTGTTTTCCTTTTCTGACTCCTATCAAGTTGACAAAGTGTTCTACTCCTTACATTCCCTTTTTTCCCTCTGCTAATTAAAAATCTATACTCTGGGGGTTTCTCTGGTGGCGCAGTGGTTGGGAGTCCGCCTGCCGATGCAGGGGACACGGGTTTGTGACCCGGTCCGGGAGGATCCCACATGCCGCGGAGCGGCTGGGCCCGTGAGCCATGGCCGCTGGGCCTGCGCTCCACAACGGGAGAGGCCACAACAGTGAGAGGCCCGCGTACCGCCAAAAAAAAAACAAAAAAAAAAAAAGTAAAGAAACCTAAATGCTAGAAACAGAGTATAGATTTTTTTGGGGTTTTTTTTGGCGGTACGCAGGCCTCTCACTGCTGCGGCCACTCCCGCTGCGGAGCACAGGCTCCGGACGCGCAGGCCCAGAGGCCATGGCTCACGGGCCCAGCCGCTCCGCGGCATGTGGGATCCTCCCGGACCGGGTCACGAACCCGTGTCCCCTGCATCGGCAGGCGGACTCCCAACCACTGCGCCACCAGGGAAGCCCATCTTTACATTTTTAACATGCACACTCGATCACAACTTTTTCTAAGAAATTCTAAACTTGTTTACCATCTCTATCCTCCTCCCGAACAACTCAACGACCTCAATGAGTCTTACTCTTTAAACAGCCTCCCTCACCTTATTACTGTTGTCTAGAGAAGTGCATCTCAAACTCTCTGTGGGAAAGGGTTGGTTGCTTTTCCTTCAATCCACTGTGAGCTGATACTTTTATAAAATACAAAAAAGGCACAATAATGTCAAATTGCTATAAATGTTTAAAAACATTTACGTCAAGGCTTCCCTGGTGGTGCAGTAGTTAAGAATCCACCTGCCAATGCAGGGGACACGGGTTTGAGCCCTGGTCTGGGAAGATCCCACATGCCACAGAGCAATTAAGCCCGCGCGCCACAACTACTGAGCCTGCGTTCTAGAGCCTGCGAGCCACAACTCCTGAGCCCAGGTGCCACATCTACTCAGCTTTTATGCTCATTTAGCGTTCATTTCGCCCAGAGGAGCACATCTTTCAGCCAACGCCCAAGGCTTCTGCCCACGTCTTTGCATTTCTATTCCATTTCTGTTCCAGAGATGTTTATTATCTTGCTCTTTGCTTGTTTTAGCAAGGTATGCCTCTTTAAACTTCTCTGATTTCATCAATTGCTATTTTTTGTTTGGTTCAGCAGAGGGTCTCACAGTGTGCACTTATAATACCTTCTTGACTGGAAACCCTGCTTACGGCTTTCTTGAAAAAGAAAGAAAGAAAAAAAAACTTTTTAAGGAGATTCAACCTATATGTCAGGTGTTCATTTGAAAGCTGGTACAGGGGGACTTCCCTGGTGGTGCAGTGGATAAGAATCCACCTGCCAATGCAGGGGACACGGGTTCAAGCCCTGGTCTGGAGAGACTCCACGTGCCGTGGAGCAACTAAGCCCGTGAGCCACAACTACTGAGCCTGTGCTCTAGAGCTCACGAGCCACAACTACTGAGCCCAGGTGCCACATCTACATAAGCCTGTGCTCCTAGAGCCCATGCTCTGCAACAAGAGAAGACACTGCAATGAGAAGCCTGCGCACCACAACGAAGAGTAGCGCCCGCTCACCGCAACCAGAGAAAGCCTGCGCGCAGCAATGAGGACCCAATGCAGCCAAAAGTAAATTAATTAATTTTTTTAAAAAAGCTAGTACACGGCAAGATAAGCATGCCTTATAAATTTACAAAACTTATTAACTAAAGGACTATAGAATAAAATGTACCACTTATTACAAAACATTTATTCAGTGAACATTTATTGATCATCTGGCCTTGAATCCCAGCTCTGCTACTTAGTAGTTGTGTAATCTTGGGAAAGTTACTTAAGTTCTCTGTGCCAGCATCCTCTTCTATAAAAGGACAATTGTAGGGTTTAAATGAGGTAAAATATATAAAGCACTTAGAATAGTGCCTGGCACATAAGTGCTCACTAAACATTAGACATTATTATTATTGTTAGGGAGAAACACTTACTCTGCACTCCCATGCTTCCACATAGGAGAAAAACTTTCCACTCCATTTCCCAGGAAAGAAGGTTATAAAGAAAAAAAAAAAAAAAGTCTACTTTTTCTGTGTCCTTCACTCACTCCTCCCCAGAATAGGCAGGAGCTTGACTGCTGAGTTTGGGAGACAAAACTGAACATGACCGCCTTAGTTCTTTCCAGGTTCCCTCCCATTCAGGAACAGCCTGTGTAAAGTACACATAAATTCTGCTTTTGTCTTGGAGGGTCAGGATCTGTCCCTGTAAGGGGAAGAACGCAGTTTTGCTTGTTTTGTTATTTGGTGGTATGGGGATTCATTTTGGGAGAAAGTACTATATACAAGCTCTTTCAGTTGCAGAATTTAAGCCACATTTGCCAATTAGTTTTATCAGTAATAACGTCAACATTCTGATCTCCATTTATCACCTGTCTTATTTCTAAACTTGTTCCAAATTCAGGAGAAGAAGAAAGGGTTATTAGTTATTGACCTACCCGAAATCTCAACTACTATTAGTCTCTGGCTACAAAATTCTTAGGGAGATTACATACAGTAAGGGATATAAAGCTCTTAAAACATTGTTTGATACATAATACATTCAACAGATGTTAACTATTAATATTATTACTATATGCCAGACATTGTGCTAGATGGTGAGTTGGTTACCTGTTACAGGAGTAACTTAATCCTTCAACAGACTCAGGATGGCTAAACCCTATAAATGGGACATTACAAACAACAGCAGTGGCAGTTCCCACAATTCTCTCATTAAATAAAACATTTTTACTAAGCAAATACCATGTCAAGGACTATGATAGGTACTAGGAATTCAAAATTACATATGGAAATCTGTCCTTAAGAAGCTTACAGACTAGAAAGGAATAAAGAGCTATAAAGTGGTAAAACCTATGTCAAAGGTGTACATAAGGGTGCTGATATACTATAGGAACTTAGAAGATGAGGGCTTTAAAATAAAGAAAAAAAGCTTAATAGAGCTTAAACTGAGTTTTGATGAAGTCACCTAGAATAGCTTGCATTTTGCCCAACTGAATGGGCCTTTTTCAGTCTTCATCTTTTTTGACCACCCTCTCCTTAAAAACCAAAAACCAAACCAAAACAAAAGCCTCTCTTTCTTTAGCCTCTGAGATTCCACAAGAGACTTCACTCTCTTTTCCTCATCTATCTCTCACCATTCCTTCTCAGCCACCTTTTCCAAAGCCTCCTCCCATATTTGGCCTCTAAAAGTTGGAGACCCTCACAGGCCCCTGCTATTAAGCCCCTTTTTTCTCACTGTACAGCTTGTCACTGGTCTATCTTATCCGAACTCACGATTTCAATAACTATTTGCCATTATTATATCTCTATATTTAAATCTCTAACCTACTTCTCTCCTCTGAACTCCAGACTCATCTAATCCAAATGCCTACTTTACACATGGATATCTTGAAGGTATCTCAAAGCCCATGTGATCAAATCTCAACTCACTCACGATCTGCCTCCAACAAAGCTGTCTTCCTCCAGTGTCCTTAGTTCTCTCAGTGCCTGGCACCTTCATCCATCTGGTTACTTCATCTAAGCCAGAAACCCGAAAGTCATCCTTTAACACCTTCTTTTTCCCTACACCCTAAATTCAAACCATCACCAAGTCCTACTGATTTTACCTCCTAAAACTTTCCTAAATCTACCTGCTATTCTACCATAAACCTGTTTCAAAGTATCAAATCTCTTACCCTCTGTACTGTAAGATCCTTCTTACTGTCTTCCCACATATATTCTTGCCTCTCTACAATCAGTCCTTAAAGCAGCCAGAGTGAAATTATTAAAACACAAATCTAATTATATCTCTGCCATGCTAAAAATCCTTCAACACACGCTACTGCTCTTAGGATAAAACCCTTCAAAAGGTTCTGTGTTATGTGGTCCCTGTCTACCTCTCCAGCCTCCTCTGGTATCCTTCTCCCTTATCACCCAGACTTTCCTTCAGTCCCGAAAACTCACCACTTCCCCTAGCACTTCATAGCCTTCCAACATGTTACCCTCCTCTACCTGGAATGCTCTCTCTGTTCAGCCTCCATCCCTCCACATTGTTCATTTCTATTCATCCTCTGGATTGTAACCTTAAAAGTCAAGTCCCCGTAGAACTTTCTTGAGCCACTAGAGTAGGTAAGATCCTCATCACATGCTTTTATAGCACCCACCAACATTGTGTTCATATAGTTATCTATCAGGTTACCTTATCAGTGCTTGTCTCCCTCATACACTCCATGACAGCAGGGAAAAAAAATCTGTTTGCTCACCATTGTACCCTTAGCACTTAGAGCACAGTAGCTGATGTACAGCAGGTGCTCAGTAAATAGCTGTTGAATGAATGAAGCATTCTAGCAATAGCATTTCAGATAACCAAGAATTAGAAAACAACATGATCACTAAGAGGAAACAATGTAGAAAATTCACCTCATTGGTTTGTGGCTAGTATTAAGTAGGATAAAGAACATGAAGCGCCTGGCATGGTGCCACAGATAGCAGGTACTTGGTAAATACCTCTCCTTTCTCTAATCACCTTTAGATACAGAGACAGCACAGACTATAATATAAATGACTACAATATAACTTGCCTCAGGTTTCTTAAATTTATTCAAAGTTGTAAAAGATTTCTGAAACAGTTAATAAAATTGTATTACACTTAATTAAAATTCATTATTCTTCCTTAACCTCTAAAGAATTATGTAGAAAACAGCTACATGAGATTTTCTCTTAGGAAAATTAATATAATCTGGATTTAGAAAAGATGTGTTGATGTGGTTACAAAATGAGTTTTCACTTTAAGCATTCACCCTAAGCCACACTAAACAACAAACTTATAATGATACTTAAAACATGATTCTATTTACACAGAGCTTTTACCTGATACATCAAAGCACACCTGAACTAAACAAAACTCACAGTGTTATGCAAATCCCCTTACCTTATGTTCAAATGGAGCACCATAATAGCCATCATTCAGCCCAAAAATTATTTCATTTTGGTTGCGGGCATGAATCTAAGAGAGGAGGAAAACACATTATTAGTTCATCTCATTCCAGTCAAGTTTTAATGTGATTAGAAAATGACAGGACCTACTTCAATGTTGAGAAATAGGTTGGCTACGTCTAACAAGCCAGCAGAAAACAAAACACTTATCATAAGACCAGGTGATCAATTTAGAGTTTCCTGCTTTAGTCAAAGTCCTCGCAAAATCATCACATGAGATCACAGGCACCATCATTCACACACATTTTTCACAAACACTTCTTCAGGCTGTTACAGAAAGCATATTCCTTAAGTATAGGGGATTCAGAGGCACACTATACATTCTCTGATCTCAAAGAAAACACAGCCCAGTTAGTCTATTAGAGTGCTTTAAAAAACATGAAGCCCTAGAAAAAACATAAAAGATAAATATTATTTTCTAATTTCAAAAAGACAGTTTAAAGATAATATCCAATCCTCAAAGTGTTTAAAAGTCTACTAACTATTTTCTGTCTACTACTCTCTTTCAAATGCAACTGATTCGAGCTTCAGTCAGTGCCAACCTCGAATTAAACTTCACCTAAAAGGTGGGAGAATTAAAACTTTTAAAATTAAAGAACTAAGATTTTTTTTAAAACTCAAAATAGTATAAAGTCTATAAAAACAGATTCAGTTACTTGATCAGAAAGAACTGTGGCTAAAAAAATTTTAATTGCTTCTGCAGTGAAGGATTAATGTGAGGGTTCAAGTGGGGGATTACCAGAATAGAATATTTCATCTCTTCTTTCTAGCTAGAGATAGAAAGGTCAAAGCCAGCAAAAGATTCCTGTGAACATTTATCTGACTTCCATACCTGCTACATCTATTACTAAAGCAAAATTAATCACATGCTCCCTGTTTATCTACATCATTTACTTAACTGAATACAATACCAAAAGATGGGCCTGCAATAATAAACTTATAATGAAAACTATAAACCAATTTCAAGAAGTGTTTCATTTTATGAGAGAAAAAGAGAAAGCACTACGAAATCAGTTTTAAGATTAGAAGAAACTCAAAATTTTACAAACATAGAATATTTTACACACATATATACCTCAGGAGAAAAAAGATTAAATAAAATCATATGCATCAAAATGTTAACAATGGTTGCAGCTGGGCAGAAAGAGTGCACATAATTTTTTATTCTCCTCTCTGTGCTTTTCAAAATTTTCCAAATTGTCCACAAAGTACATGGATCACTTTTAAAATCAGAAAAATACATGCCATTTAAAGAAAGGGTGGGGTGAGATCATGGGCAGGAGTGAATCTAACATGAAGGTAAAGTTTTCAAAGCATAAGCCTCATAAAGATGGGCATTAAATTAACTTGTTGAAAAATATGACACAACATGTTTCTAGGACTTGAAAAGATACTGGGCTTAAAAAGAAAAAAAACTCAAGTGATCTGAGTTCTAATTCCAACCTTCTAGTGCTTCATAAGGAACTCTGACTTTATAGCCCTAGTGCCTAGCACTCTACTCAACATATAATCACTAATCAATGTTAATGGGCCATGCTTTAAATCCCTCATCAGCCAAAAGCAGAAACACCCCTTGTTCTGTTTTATAGTGGTGTGGTACAGATGAAATGAATCCAATTATCACTGGATATGAAAGTACTTTTGGAAGTTAGACACAAACAATACTGGGGGAAAAAATCAGAATCAGTCAACCATAGAGCCCTTTGCTCCCAATTAATAAAGAAAATTAACAAAACAGGCTGCATGATACTCCATACTACTTACTATCCTTTACCATTAATTATAGATTACTGACCCCAAAACGTGTCAGAATCTTAATATGGAGACTACAGAATATAGAGCCTTTTAATTCAACCACAATCTTGTATTTTGATCCCTCTATGAAAAAAGGCACACTTTTTAAAGACAGATAATCAAAGTTGGTGAAATGAATAATAAATACAGTCTGAGCAATGGAACAAATAATAACCTAAATCCACCAATCACTGTGTGACCTTTAACAACTTACTTAATTTCTCTGAGCTTCTGTTTTCTCAGTTAAATACTGACAGGAAAATAATACTTGCTCACATGACCTTCAAAAGGCCCAAAGTCACTGGGTGCATGTAAAATGATTGTATGAATGTAAAAAGACACCCAAACACTAAATGAGTATACAATCACTGTTGGTATTAATACAAAGTTCTAACCACTTAAACTAAGCACAAGAACTTCTGCCACCGAAAGTGCCCCATATAAGCATTATCAACAAATTCTCCAAATTCCCACCTTGAATAGAGCTATTTTCAAACTCCTCTGCTTCTTTGTCATCAAAATTCAAGTCAAAACCAACTTTAGTTCATGACTTCTGGGGAAAACGTCCTGATTAACTCTCTTGTCTCTAAAGGCTATTCAGGAAATTGGCTTGTAGTTGTAGCTCCGGCTACTGTGGACAAGCTGCATCATCACTCTGTCCATTCAAATGACAGCAAAATACACACGACATGTACATGAAACACTTACCAAGACAGACCATAAAATAAATCTCAAAAAGGTTAAAAGGATTAAAATAATACGATTTTCTCTAAACACGACAGAATTAAAGTAGAAATCAACAAAAGAAGGATATCTGAAAACTCCACAAATGTTTGAAAATTAAACAACATACCTCTCAATAACCCTTCGGTCAAGAAGAAATAAAAGAGAAATTACGAAATATTTCAAATTGAACAAAAACGAAAATGCAGTATCAAAATTGTGGGTCACAGCTAAAGCAATGCTTAGAGGAAAATTTATTAAATGCTTACTTTAGAAAAGAGAGGTCTCAAATCAGTAATCCAGGAATCCTACTTTAAGAAACTAGCAAATTAGAACAAATTAAACCCAAAGCAGGCAAAAGGAAGAAAATAATAAGAGTAAAAGCAGAAACCAACGAGGGACTTTCCTGGTGCTTCAGTGGTTAAGACTCTGCGCTCCCAATGCAGGAGCCCCAGGTTTGATCCCTGGTCAGGTAATTAGATCCCACATGCTGCAACTAAGACCTGGCGCAGCCAAATAAATTTTTTTTTTTTTTTCCCCCCGGTACGCGGGCCTCTCACTGTTGTGGCCTCTCCCGTTGCGGAGCACAGGCTCCGGACGCGTAGGCTCAGCGGCCACGGCTCACGGGCCCAGCCGCTCCGCGGCATGTGGGATCTTCCCAGACCGGGGCACGAACCCACGTCCCCTGCATCGGCAGGCGGACTCTCAACCGCTGCGCCACCAGGGAAGCCCCAATAAATATTTTTTAAAAAAAGAAAAAAAGCAGAAATCAATGAAATTGAAAAAAATAACAATAATAAGTGAAACCTCTTTCGGTGATCTGCAACCCAATTTCAATGGGGTGGGTGGGTAGTTCCCACACCAACAATAAGCAACTCTTGGACACCAGCAGGGTGTCCTGCTCTCAGGCCTGCATCAGATTCCACAGGTTAAGGGTTCAGTCCTACGAGACTGCCCCACACACATGGAAGGCCAGTCAAAAACCCAGATTGCAATCTGTGCTTCTAATTAACTGGCTACAGATTAGAGGTTCCAATTTAGAATGTCAATCCCAAGTACAGGTGTTACCTGTACTTCTGATCAACTGACTGTAAATCAGAGGTTCCCACAACCTAGTCCTCAGGTTCGATTAATTTGCTAGCGTGGCTCGCAGAACTCAGAGAAATATTTTACTTACTGATCACCAGTTTATTAAGAATGTAACTCAGGGAACAGCCAAATAGAAGAGCTGCATAGGGCAAGGTATGGGGAAAGGGCACAAAGCTTCTATGCCCTCTCAAAGTGCACCATACTGCCCAATCTCTATGTGTTCACCAACTCAGAAGCTCTCAGAACCCCATCCTTTGGAGTTTTTATGGAGGCTTTATTACACAGGCATGATTGATTAAATCATTGACCATTGGCAATTGATTCAACCTCCAATCCCTCTCCTCTCCCAAGAGAGGGACTGAAAGTTCCAGTCCTCTAATCCTCTTATCACATGGTTGCACCGTAGGCAACCAGCCCCCACCCTTAGGTGCTTTTCAAAAGTCACCTCATTAACATAACAAAAGACACCTTTGTCACACTCAACACTTAGGAAATTCCAAGAGTTCTAGAAGTGAGCCAAGAACTGTGCATCAAATATATATATATTTCTTATAAAACACAATATTGCAAAACCAAACACTAGATCTTTGAAAAGCTGATAAAACTGATAAATCTCTATTCAGAATAATCAAGAGAAAAAGGGAGGGGCTGGGAAGATGGCGGAAGAGTAAGACACGGAGATCACCTTCCTCCCCACAGATACACCAGAAATACGTCTACACGTGGAACAAGTTCTACAGAACACCTACTGAATGCTGGCAGAAGACCTCAAACCTCCCAAAAGGCAAGAAACTCCCCACGTACCTGGGTAGGACAAAAGAAAAAAAAAAGAAAAAACAGAGACAAAAGAATAGGGACGGCATCTGCACCAGTGGGAGGGAGCTGTGAAGGAGGAAAGGTCTCCACACACTAGGAAGCCCCTTCGCGGGCGGAGACTGCGGGAGGCGGAGGGGGGAGCTTCGCAGCTGCGGAGGAGAGCGCAGCAACAGGGGTGCGGAGCAAAGCGGGGAGATTCCCGCATAGAGGATCGATGCCGACCGGCAGTCACCAGCCCGAGAAGCTTGTCTGCTCACCCACCAGGGTGGGCGGGGCTGCGAGCTGAGACTCGGGCTTCGGTCGGAGCGCAGGGAGAGGACTGGAGTTGGCGGCGTGAACACAGCCTGCAGGGGATTAGTGCGCCACGGCTAGCCGGGAGGGAGTCCGGGGAAAAGTCTGGACCTGCCGAAGAGGCAAGAGACTTTTTCTTACCTCTTTGTTTCCTGGTGCGCGAGGACAGGGGTTTAAGAGCGCTGCTTAAAGGAACTCCAGAGACGGGCGCGAGCCGCGGCTAAAAGCGCGGACCCCAGAGACGGGCGGGAGACGCTAAGGCTGCTGCTGCCGCCACCAAGGGGCCTGTGTGCGAGCACAGGTCACTATCCACACCCCTCTTCCGGGGAGCCTGTGCAGCCCACCACTGCCATGTTCCCAGGATCCAGGGACAACTTCCCCGGGAGAACGTACGGCGCGCCTCATGCTGGTGCAACGTCACGCGGGCCTCTACCGCCGCAGGCCTGCCCCGCACGCCATGCCCCTCCCTCCCCCGCGGCCTGAGCCAGAGCCCCCGAATCAGCGGCTCCTTTAACCCCGTCCTGTCTGAGCAAAACACAGACGCCCTCCAGCGACCTACACGCAGAGGCGGGGCCAAATCCAAAGCTGAGCACCTGTGAGCTGTGAGAACAAAGAAGAGAAAGGGAAATCTCTCCCAGCTGCCTCAGAAACAGCGGATTAAAGCTCCACAATCAACTTCATGTACCCTGCATCTGTGGACTACATGAATAGACGAATCATCCCAAATTGAGGGGGTGGACTTTGAGAGCAAGATTTATGATTTTTTTCCCCTTTTCCTCTTTTTGTGAGTGTGTATGTGTACGCTTCTGTGTGAGATTTTGTCTGTATAGCTTTGCTTCCACCATTTGTCCTAGGGTTCTATCCGTCCGTTTTTTTTTTTAATTCTTTTTCTTAATAATTAATTTTAATAACTTTATTATACTTTTCCTCCCTCCCTCCCTCCCTCCCTCCCTTCCTTCCCTCCTTTAGACAACGAATCATCCCAAATTGAGGAGGTGGACTTTGAGAGCAAGATTTATGATTTTTTCCCCTTTACCTCTTTTTGTGAGGGTGTATGTGTATGCTTCTGTGTAAGATTTTGTCTGTATAGCTTTGCTTCCACCATTTGTCCTAAGGTTCTATCCGTCCTTTTTTTCTAAATAATTATTTTTTAATTTAATAACTTTATTATACTTTATTTTATTTTACTGTATCTTCTTTCTTTCTTTCTTTTTTCCTTCCTTCCTGCCTCCCTCCCTCCCTCCTTTCTTTCCTTCTTTTCTTCTTTCCTTCTTTCTTTCTTTCTTCCTACTTCTACTAATTCTTTCTCTCTACTTTTTCTCCCTTTTATTCTGAGCCGTGTGGATGAAAGGCTCTTGGTGCTGCAGCCAGGAGTCAGTGCTGTGCCTCTGAGGTGGGAGAGGAAACTTCAGGGCACTGGTCAACAAGAGACCTCCCAGCTGCACATAATATCAAAGGGTGAAAATCTCCCAGAGATCTCCATCTCAACACCAGCACCCAGCTTCACTCAACGACCAGCAAGCTACAGTGCTGGACACCCTATGCCAAACAACTAGCAAAACAGGAACACAACCCCACCCATTAGCAGAGAGGCTGCCTAAAATCAAAGTAAGGCCACAGACACCCAAAAACACACCACCAGATGTGGACCTGCCCACTAGAGAGACAAGATCCAGCCTCATCCACCACAATACAGGCACTAGTCCCCTCCACCAGGAAGCCTACACAACCCAATGAAGCAACCTTAGCCACTGGGGACAAACATCAAAAACAACAGGAACTACAAACCTGCAGCCTGCAAAAAGGAGACCCCAAACACAGTAAGATAAGCAAAATGAGAAGACAGAAAAACACACAGCAGATGAAGGAGCAAGATGAAAATGCACCAGACCTAACAAATGAAGAGGAAATAGGCAGTCTACCTGAAAAAGAATTCAGAATAATGATAGTAAAGATGATCCAAAATCTTGGAAATAGAATAGACAAAATGCAAGAAACACTGAACAAGGACCTAGAAGAACTAAAGATGAAACAAACAATGATGAACAACACAATAAATGAAATGAAAAAGACTCTAGATGGGACCAACAGCAGAATAACTGAGGCAGAAGAATGGATAAGTAACCTGGCAGATAAAATAGTGGAAATAACTACTGCAGAGCAGAATAAAGAAAAAAGAATGAAAAGAACTGAGAACAGTCTCAGAGACCTCCGGGACAACATTAAACGCACCAACATTCGAATTATAGGGGTTCCAGAAGAAGAAGAGAAAAAGAAAGGGACTGAGAAAATATTTGAAGAGATTATAGTTGAAAACTTCCCTAATATGGGAAAGGAAATAGTTAATCAAGTCCAGGAAGCACAGAGAGTCCCATACAGGATAAATCCAAGGAGAAATACGCCAAGACACATATTAATCAAACTGACAAAAATTAAATACAAAGAAAGCATATTAAAAGCAGCAGGGGAAAAACAACAAAGAACACACAAGGGAATCCCCATAAGGTTAACAGCTGATCTCTCAGCAGAAACTCTGCAAGCCAGAAGGGAGTGGCAGGACATACTGAAAATGATGAAAGAGAAAAACCTGCAACCAACATTACTCTACCAGCAAGGATCTCATTCAGATTTGATGGAGAAATTAAAACCTTTACAAACAAGCAAAAGCTGAGAGAGTTCAGCACCACCAAACCAGCTTTACAACAAATGGTAAAGGAACTTCTCTAGGCAAGAAACACAAGAGAAGGAAAAGACCTATAATAACGAACCCAAAACAATTTAGAAAATGGGAATAGGAACATACATATCGATAATTACCTTAAATGTAAATGGACTAAATGCTCCCACCAAAAGACACAGATTGGCTGAATGGATACAAAAACAAGACCCATATATATGCTGTCTACAAGAGACCCACTTCAGACCTAGAGTCACATACAGACTGAAAGTAAGGGGATGGAAAAAGATATTCCATGCAAATGGAAACCAAAAGAAAGCTGGAGTAGCAATTCTCATATCAGACAAAATAGACTTTAAAATAAAGACTATTAGAAGAGACAAAGAAGGACACTACATAATGATCAAGGGATCGATCCAAGAAGAAGATATAACAATTGTAAATATTTATGTACCCAACATAGGAGCACCTCAATACATAAGGCAAGTACTAACAGCCATAAAAGGGGAAATGGACAGTAACACATTCATAGTAGGGGACTTTAACACCCCACTTTCACCAATGGACAGATCATCCAAAATGAAAATAAATAAGGAAACACAAGCTTTAAATGATACATTAAACAAGATGGACTTATAGGACACTCCATCCAAAAACAACTTATAGGACACTCCATCCAAAAACAACAGAATACACATTTTTCTCAAGTGCTCATGGAACACTTTCCAGGATAGATCATATATTGGGTCACAAATCAAGCCTTGGTAAATTTAAGAAAATTGAAATTGTATCAAGTATCTTTTCCGACCACAACGCCATGAGACTAGATATCAATTACAGGAAAAGATCTGTAAAAAATACAAACACATGGAGGCTAAACAATACACTACTTAATAACGAAGTGATCACTGAAGAAATCAAAGAGGAAATCAAAACATACCTAGAAACAAATGACAATGGAGACACAGCGACCCAAAACCTATGGGATGCAGCAAAAGCAGTTCTAAGAGGGAAGTTTATAGCAATACAAGCCCACCTTAAGAAGCAGGAAACATCTCTAATAAACAACCTAACCTTGCATCTAAAGCAATTAGAGAAAGAAGAACAAAAAAAACCCTTCCTTAGCAGAAGGAAAGAAATCATAAAAATCAGATCAGAAATAAATGAAAAAGAAATGAAGGAAACAATAGCAAAGATAAATAAAACTAAGAGCTGGTTCTTTGAGAAGATAAACAAAATAGATAAACCATTAGCCAGACTCATCAAAAAAAAAAAAGGGAGAAGACTCAAATCAATAGAATTAGAAATGAAAAAGGAGAAGTAACAACTGACACTGCAGAAATAAAAAAGATCATGAGAGATTACTACAAGCAACTCTATGCCAATAAAATGGACAACCTGGAAGAAATGGACAAATTCTTAGAAATGCACAACCTGCCAAGACTGAATCAGGAAGAAATAGAAAATATGAACAGACCAATCACAAGCACTGAAATTGAAATTGTGATTAAAAATCTTCCAACAAACAAAAGCCCAGGACCAGATGGCTTCACAGGCAAATTCTATCAAACATTTAGAGAAGAGCTAACACCTATCCTTCTCAAACTCTTCCAAAATGTAGCAGAGGGAGGAACACTCCCAAATTCCTTCTACGAGGCCACCATCAACTTGATACCAAAACCAGACAAGGATGTCACAAAGAAAGAAAACTACAGGCCAATATCATTAATGAACATAGATGCAAAAATCCTCAACAAAATACTAGCAAACAGAATCCAACAACACATTAAAAGGATCATACATCATGATCAAGTGGGGTTTATTCCAGGAATGCAAGGATTCTTCAATATACGCAAATCTATCTATGTGATAAACCATATTAACAAATTGAAGGAGAAAAACCATATGATCATCTCATTAGACGCAGAGAAAGCTTTTGACAAAATTCAACACCGATTTATGATAAAAACTCTGCAGAAAGTAGGCACAGAGGGAACTTTCCTCAACATAATAAAGGCCATATGTGACAAGCCCACATCATCCTCAATGGTGAAAAACTGAAAGCATTTCCACTAAGGTCAGGAACAAGACAAGGTTGCCCACTCTCACCACTCTTATTCAACATAGTTTTGGAAGTTTTAGCCACAGCAATGAGAGAAGAAAAGGAAATAAAAGGAATCCAAATCGGAAAAGAAGAAGTAAAGCTGTCACTGTTTGCAGATGACATGATACTATACATAGAGAATCCTAAAGATGCTACCAGAAAACTACTAGAGCTAATCAATGAATTTGGTAAAGTAGCAGGATACAAAATTAATGCACAGAAATCTCTGGCATTCCTATACACTAATGATGAAAAATCTGAAAGTGAAATCAAGAAAACACTCCCATTTACCATTGCAACAAAAAGAATAAAATATCTAGGAATAAACCTACCTAAGGAGACAAAAGACCTGTATGCAGAAAATTCTAAGACACTGATGAAAGAAATTAAAGATGATACAAATAGATGGAGAGATATACCATGTTCTTGGACTGGAAGAATAAACATTGTGAAAATGACTATACTACCCAAAGCAATCTATAGATTCAATGCAATCCCTATCAAACTGCCAATGGCATTTTTCACGGAACGAGAACAAAAAATTTCACAATTTGTATGGAAACACAAAAGACCCCGAATAGCCAAAGCAATCTTGAGAACGAAAAACGGAGCTGGAGGAATCAGGGTCCCTGACTTCAGACTATACTACAAAGCTACAGTAATCAAGACAGTATGGTACTGGCACAAAAACAGAAAGATAGATCAATGGAACAGGATAGAAGGCCCAGAGATAAACCCACGCACATATGGTCACCTTATCTTTGATAAAGGAGGCAGGAATGTACAGTGGAGAAAGGACAGCCTCTTCAATAAGTGGTGCTGGGAAAACTGGACAGGTACATGTAAAACTATGAGATTAGATCACTCCCTAACACAATACACAAAAATAAGCTCAAAATGGATTAAAGACCTAAATGTAAGGCCAGACACTATCCAACTCTTAGAGGAAAACAAAGGCAGAACACTCTATGACATAAATCACAGCAAGACCCTTTTTGACCCACCTCCTAGAGAAATGGAAATAAAAACAAAAATAAACAAATGGGACCTAATGAAACTTCAAAGCTTTTGCACAGCAAAGGAAACCATAAACAAGACGAAAAGATAACCCTCAGAATGGGAGAAAATATTTGAAAATGAAGCAACTGACAAAGGATTAATTTCCAAAATTTACAAGCATCTCATGCAGCTCAATAACAAAACAACAAACAACCCAATCCAAAAATGGGCAGAAGACCTAAATAGACATTTCTCCAAAGAAGATATACAGGCTGCCAACAAACACATGAAAGAATGCTCAACATCATTAATCATTAGAGAAATGCAAATCAAAACTACAATGAGCTATCATCTCACACCAGTCAGAATGGCCATCATCAAAAAATCTAGAAACAATAAATGCTGGAGAGGGTGTGGAGAAAAGGGAACACTCTTGCACTGCTGGTGGGAATGTGAATTGGTACAGCCACTATGGAGAACAGTATGGAGGTTCCTTAAAAAACTACAAATAGAACTAACATATGACCCAGCAATCCCACTACTGGGCATATACCCTGAGAAAACCAAAATTCAAAAAGAGTCATGTACCAAAATGTTCATTGCAGCTCTATTTACAATAGCCCGGAGATGGAAACAACCTAAGTGCCCACCATCGGATGAATGGATAAAGAAGATGTGGCACATACATACAATGGAATATTATTCAGCCATAAAAAGAAACGAAAGTGAGCTATTTGTAATGAGGTGGATAGACCTAGAGTCTGTCATACAGAGTGAAGTCAGAAAGAGAGAGACAAATACCGTATGCTAACACATATATATGGAATTTAAGAAAAAAAAATGTCATGAAGAACCTAGGGGTAAGACAGGAATAAAGACACAGACCTACTGGAGAACGGACTTGAGGATACAGGGCGGGGGAAGGGTGAGCTGTGACAGGGTGAGAGAGAGGCATGGACATATATACACTAACAAACGTAAGGCAGATAGCTAGTGGGAAGCAGCCGCATGGCACAGGGATACCGGCTCGGTACTTTGTGACCTCCTGGAGGGGTGGGATAGGGAGGGTGGGAGGAAGGGAGTCGCAAGAGGGAAGAGATATGGGAACATATGTATATGTATAACTGATTCACTTTGTTATAAAGCAGAAACTAACACACCATTGTAAAGCAATTATCCCCCAATAGAGACGTTAAAAAAAGAAAGAAAGAAAAAGAAAGATGCTATGATGATCCATGTAAAAAAAAAAGTATGACACTTAAAAAAAATGAAAAGACAAGCCACAGATTAGCAGAAAATATTTGGAAAATATATATCTCATAAAGGACTAACTCATACAGAACACCTAAAGAAATTTTACAACTCACAATAATAAAAAATCAATCAAGCAAATAAAAAATGGGCAAAAGATCTGAATGAACATTTCACAAAAAAAGGTAGGGGGATTGATGGCAAATAAACATATTTTTTAAATGCACAACATCATTTCATCATTAGGAAAATTAAAATCAGTATGAGATACCACTTTATCAGAATAGTGAAAATTAAAAAGACTGACAATAATAAGCCCTTACAAAGATAAGGAACTATCATACATTGCTGATGGGAAGGCAGAATGACAGTCACCCTGAAAAAAGAGTTTCACAGTTTCTTATAAATTTCAACATAGCACTTACCATTAGAACCAGAAATTCCAATACTGGATATTTATTCAAGAGAAATGACAACTTACATCAACACAAAGACCTATATTTAAATATTCACAGCAGCATTATTCATTGTAGTGATGGTTACTTACTTCATACATTTGTCAAACTCATTGAACTGTATACATTAAAAGGGTAAATTTTATTGTATGTAAATTATACCTCAAAAAAACCTAACCTGTAAAAAAATTTCTTTCAAAAGTCATCCATTCCCTGACTCTATCCAGGTTTGTCTACATACCTCTTAAACATACTCCCATAGCTCTCTTTCCAGCTATTCATCGATCATCAGTTTACCGGGTCTAAGAACCTTATCTGACTCATCTCTGGATCCTTAACACTAAGAACGATGCCTGCTAGAAAGCAGATGACCAATCAATGAACCTCAGTGATTCTGGCTATTAACCTAACACATCTTAGCCTTGCTTTCCTCTAAAAATTTGTAATTCTATTATATCTGATTTTCTAGTAGCCTGTTACTTGTTATACCTATTTCATAAGTGACTTTCTACAAGGATATTAAGCGTCTAGTTGGCTTAGAAAAATGTTTTCTCTTTCTCTTGTTCTCTGCGATACCAACATAACCAACTTTTTAAGAAGACACCTGAATGCTAACTCTCTGAAATTAGGGTAAGTTAGACATAAGCACAGCTGGGTATTTTAAGAAGACAACCACCTAAGGAATGTGTGAACTGAAAAGCATGATGAAGACCATCTTCTCTGGCCAAAAAAAACCCCTCCCCTACAAGCCTATAGCCCTGCAACTCTAATGTTAAGAAGCCCCACCCCCACACAACATAAACAAGTGCTTAATATCATAATCTATACACAGAGAGCCAACTCCGGCATGTAGCAAGATAGAAAGAGTATGTGCCTCAGGGCAGGGCTGGTTAGCCAGGCTAAAGGCAACAAGCATTTGGTACTAAAGGAGAGGAGAAAAACCCTAAGCCACAAGTCATTACTTCATGAGTTTTAATTAAGACCAGCCCTAAAACAAAAGAAAAAAAATAAAAATAAAAGAGTTTGTAGCAGGTTAGAATTTAGTTAAGCAAAATATTCATTGCATGCATTGTTCTGGTCACTATAAAAGAACACAAAATATAGTATGCAAAATAAGGGAAGAGCTGTTTTGCTTTTTTTTAATCTGAAAAAGAAAAATGTAGAATTGTTTCTCTAACAGAAACATACCAGAAAGTATACACTGAATAAATAGTAAAAAATATGAAGGATGTTTGTAGATATAACTAACATTTTAGGGTTACCTTTATCAGTAGTCCCACAGGTATCACAAAATAGAAATGGCATTTATTCCAATGTGGGCTGAGTGGTTACCAAGGACTACATGTATATACCAGTGTGGTACAGCAGAAAGAGAATTTTTAAGTCAGGCCTAATTTAAATCCCAGCTCCACCTAGCAGTGTTATCTTGATAGTTTCTTAAATTCTCTGAGGCACAATTTTCCCATCAGGAAACTATGGGCAATAATATCAACTTTCACAAGGTCACTATAAATATTAACTGTAATTACTTATGTCTGGGAATGGCAAACAGGTTTCATTTCAGATGCAATTCTGATATATTTCTAGTTGCATCCTGGGACACTGTGTTAGAGAGGATTATGGAGCTACTTCTGAGCTCAGCTAGAAGAGTGCTATGATGAGTTAACTACATCAGTCATGGGGAATGGGTAGCAGTATATAAGCCAGGCATTTGTCATCCCTGTGCTCAATAAACAGAAGCTCTTCTTATTCTTGGAATAACCCCACTCTACTGGTCATAAGAGAGGTGCTTATTTTCAACTTAATTTTCAGATTCTAGGGGAAACATCCAATAAGACAGAACAAGCAGAGTGCTATGAGAAAGCATATGCTTTTCTACCTGCCCCCCCCAAAAAAATATCCTCTTAAATTATCAGCTTAAGGCAGTTCTTCATAAATTTTTTCAGTCATTTTTTAAACCTGGCAATGACTCACATTTCTGTAAGTAAGTGAACAATCATAAAGGGTCTCTCTTTATAATAGGAAATGTAGAATCAGAAGATTCAACAGAAAAAGCTAGACTGTTCATTTAGAGAAGACAACTACTTGAAACTGCAGTGTAAAAATTACCTGCTGACCCAAATATTTCAGCCCATCCAAACAGACTTTCCATTCAATCAACAGCTGGTAGATGTCCTCCTTCCCACCCCAAATCTTCACCACGAAACAAGACACAGATGTATCGAGACGGTCCGGCATTATTCCAAAATCAAGACTCCGCCATGTTGGATTCTGTTGATGGAAATGAAAACATGCTTTAGGAAGACCCTAAATGTTTACGGTTTACAGTTATTTCAGTTAGGTTGTACATCATTTTGTTCTTTAACCAAAAGAACTTATAAATATACTAAATTGCAAACTTAAGAAGACATTCCAATTAACATAAAGAGGGTGATATCGGTACTTTTTAATTTCTCTGCTTTATTATAGTCAATAGAAGGAGCATATATTCTAATCTCTCATTAACATGGCTTCCTATGGTAATTCATTTATTTATTCAACACAATACACAATTATTAAGAAGCAACTTATACACAATGCCCTCAAAGTACCTCCAACTTGTTGCTGGATTCAAACCTTTCTTTAAATAATTACACTGTTTCATGAAAAGTGCAATATGCAAAAGGTTACAAAGTAGCACAGGAGGGAATAATAAACTTGGAAGGCACAGGGGAAAGACAGCACACAGGCTATTAAACTTGGCTTTTATAGGACAACAGTAGTTCACCAGATTAAAATAAGGAATTGCAGGCAAAGGGAAAATAATATACAAGGGCTCAGAGGTGTGAAATAGCACAGTGTGGTCAGGGAACTAAGATAACTGCTGGAGCACACAACACAAGAGCGGCAGGACGCAGAGCTGGAGAGACCAACACGAGACTCCTTGCCAAGGAGGTGGTACTTTACTGTGTACAAGACGTGGGGCCACTGAAAGGTTTTAAGGTTAAGAATGGCATGGTCAACTTTATGCTCTGAAAGAACTTTGTTTTTCATTAAGAGGATTATCCAGATAGTTGAAACATTCTCTGAAAAGTGAAAAAGTTAAGGGGCTTTAATATTATCAATAGACATGAACTACAATGCATCGATTACTTACTTTCATTTATTTCCCTTACATTAAATGTTAGGGCTTTCATTGCTGAATGTAACTATAATCAATTTCATTAAATTATCAATTTTCATATTACACAAATCAGTAAATCAAAAGGTCCTCATATAAGGGTAACTAGTCTTTGTTTTGTGGCAGTTTTTCTTCCTGACCAAAGTGGGGACAGACTAGGGCAGTGTTTTTGTTTTAGGGGATATATTGATGTATGTGTTTTTGTGGGTTTGGCTGATGACATTTCAGGAGTGGGAACATGACTTCCAGTTTCATGGCACTTACGTCTGATCTATCTTTTTCACTTGTATATTTTTATTGTCTGATTTCCTTGCATTAAAATAAAAGCTCTGATAGAAACATTGCCTGATTTGTTTACCACAAGATCCCCAAAGTTTGAAAAGTACCTGCTATGTGCTCAATAAATATTTGCTGCTGGTGGCGCAGTGGTTAAGAATCTGCCTGCTAATGCAGGGGACATGGGCTCGAGCCCTGGTCCGGGAAGATCCCACATGCCACAGAGCAACTAAGCCCATGCGCCACAACTACTGAGCCTGTGCTCTAGAGCCCATGAGCCACAACTACTGAGTCCACATGCTGCAACTACTGAAGCCCACGGGCGTAGAGCCCATGCTCCGCAACAAGAGAAGCCACCGCAATGAGAAGCCTGTGCACCACAACAAAGAGTAGCCCCTGCTTGCCACAACTAGAGAAAGCCTGCGCGCAGCAACAAAGACCCAACACGGCCATAAATTAATTAATTAATTTAAAAATATATATTTGCTGAATGAGTGAATGAATATCCAATTAACCAAAATGGATGTTTGAGGACACCAAAAGATTATCGATAAATAGTATGATAATAACACAATAAACACATTGTGCAATCAGCTTTATTCTGATTCCACACCATCCAAGAATTTCAACCTAAGATAAACAGAACTCCATTCTTACATGACCCCCAGTCTCTATCCCACCATAATTGTTTTAGCAACCCTTCTAGATAGGGGTAGAGTTTCATTTAAAAATGAAGATAAACATTAAGGTCTAGGAATAACCAGGCAGACCTGTACTACAAGAGACGCTAAAGGAAGTTCTTCAGGCTGAAGAGAAATGACACCAGATAGAAACCTGGATCTTTAAGAAGGAATAAAAAGCACTGGCAATGGTAAACATGGAGTAAATATAAAAGACCAAGTATTTTTCTTATTTTATTTATATCATATATGTCTGTTTAAAGCAAAAGCTATAACTGTATAAAGGGTTTTATAACATATATATAGGTTCACAAATATGAAAGTAATAGCACAAATGAGACAAGGTGGCCAACTGGAACGATACTGTTGCCAGGTTCTCCTGTTTTACATGAAGTAGTTAAGCGTACATATAGTAATCCCTAAAGCAAAGATTAAAAAAATCAATGCAAAGAAGTACAGCTGAAAAGGCAAGGCAAGAATGTGAAATAGAATATGAAAAAAAAATACATACTGCATGATGATTCCATTTATATGAGGTTCTAAAAGAGGCAAAACAAATCTGTGGTGAAAAATGATTTCCTTTTGTGGGGGGAGGGCTTGGGCACAAGGGAACTTTCTGGAATGATAGGAAATGTACATATCTTGACAGGTATGTATGCACTTATCAAAGCTCAGCAAATTACATAGTTAAAATCTGTGCATTTCATTGTATATGGCTTTTACTTCAGGGAAAAAAAACTGTAAACACTGAACTCTAATGTATAGGTCTGCTTCTTATAGTGGTAAGGATTAGCAATTCTAAAGCCACTTTCTGTGTATTCTAAGCATGAGTAAAGATGTTGACGACAGTGGAAGCCAGGTTTTTCACTGTCAGAGAATGGAGTTACAAATGAACTGAGTTCAGTTGGATTGAAAATGGAGATGTTGGTATGAATGCATGGTTTTTAAAAGATAGATCGATACACAGATAGACAGACAGAGCAAAAGATATAGGGTGTGTGTGTGTGTGTGTGTGTGTGTGTGTGTTTGTGTGTGTGTGTATTTCCTAGCTCAGTCCCTTAAAAAGTCTAGAAGTAATGAGCACACTAGTAACAATGAGCATGCTCAGATCTTGCTGTCTATTTAGCATTCTCACTAAAAGGAACCAAGGGTTCCTTCGGGAGAAAACTGATTCCAGGGCTGTGGCAGGAAGAGTACAAAATGAGTCTGGAACATCTCGTGCCAGAATGTAAGTAAGTACTCAAAGAATGATGTGGACATATCAAAAGGAAAGAGGAATCAATTCACAGGGCTTTCACTAACCCAATGTGGGATAACTTAAGCAACAAAATAAATAATGACAGTAATGGATTATAACCCATTGAAATAAAAATAAGAATCTTTGAATTCATAATGATATAGATTAATAATTAATTAATCATTAATTAAATGGGAAATAAAGACAGAATGCCAATTAATAAATATAAAAGTCTGAAAGATGGGAATGAGAAAATTGCCAATGGATGCTAAAACTGGTAAACGAACAGTTGATAAGAAGCAGGATATATAAAGTCTCAAAGTTTCTCCCTAACAAATCACTTATTAATTATAAATGGAAAAATTGTAACTTCACAGTGGAGAAACCTGACAGGCACTACCTTAATCAACTGACAAAAGTTAACCTCAATATTGGGACAAACCAACAACAGGCGCCTTCTAAACCAAAGCACTGAAAAGAATACAGTATTACAGCTATAGTTTTCCTGCCGAAAATGCATACCTGAATCTAATCACGAGGAAACATCAGTCAATCAAATTGAAAGACAGTCTATGAAATAACTGGTCTGTATGGTTTTAAATGCTGAAGTCAAAAACACCCCAAAAAAGGCTAAAGAACCATCCAAACTGAAGAATAAAGCAACATGACAACTAAAGACAGAGTGATTCTGAATTGAGTCCTGGAGAGTTGACAGTATCTGAATAAGGACTAGGAATTCATTGGTGGAAAGGAAAATTGGTACAACCAGTTGGAAAACAGCATGGAGGTAACTCAAAAAAATTTAAAATAGAACTACCATATGATCTAGTTAACCCTCTTCTGGGTGGATATCCAAAGGAAATGAAACAGTGTCTTAGAGATAGAGAAGCACTCCCATGTTCACTCCCAGTTCATGTTCACTCCCATGTTCATTATTCATAATAGTCAAGATATAGATACAACCTAAGTATCCATCAACAGACGACTGAATAAAGAAAACGTAGCATATATATGTATGGAATATTATTCAGCCTTAAAAAAGGAAATCCTGCCATTTGCAACAGCATGGATGAACCTGAAGCATAGTATGATAAGTGAAGTACGTCAGAAAAAGAAAGTCAAATACTGCATAATATCACTTACATGTGGAATCTTTTAAAAAAGTCAAACTCATAGAAACAGGGTGTGTAACGGTGGTTGCCAGGGGTTGAAGTTGGGAGAAACAGGGAGATGTTGGCCAAAACGTACAAAGTTGCAGTTTTGCAAAATGAAATCATTCTGGAAATCTAATGACAACATGGTGACTATAGTTAATAATACCGCATTGTATACTTGAAATTTCTTAAGAGAGTAATGTTTTCTCATTACCAAAAGAAAACAAACAAAAAACAGTAACTACATGAGGTGATAGGTATGTTAATTAGCTTAATTTTGGTTAATCATTTTATAATATATATGTATACCACAACATCACATTGTACACCTTAATATATACAATTTTTGTCAACTCTACCTCAATTAAGCTGGGGGTGGAGGATGAAGGACTGTGGTTAATAACTGTATTGTGTCAATGTTACACTTTCCTGATTTTAATCATTTTAATGTGATTATGTAAGAGACTGTCCTTGTTTGTAGGAAATATACACTGAAATATTCGATAATAGCAAATCTTTCTTTGAAGGTAGTCTTAATTATTTTAAGAAGCCAAAGTTATTCTTAGAAAAATTTATTGAAAAATACAAGCAATAAGGAAAGATAATATTTTGGGTAAAACATGATGGGTAACTGTGAAACAGCAAGACTAGATTTAACACATGGCCCAAGGAATGAATGGAAGGGAAACATCCATTTCTGATAATGGCAGGCTAGACAATCATCCCACTGAAAACAATTAAAGATGCTGGCTAAAATATTTTTAAAATAATAATAACCACCATCATCACCAAAGATTTTCCAAGCCAAAAAGGAAAGCTAGAACCCAAAGTGTAAATCTAGAGGGTTTTTCTCTTAAAGGCATTTGCCGACCTATATAAACTTGACATTTTGGTTTTGGTAGTCTTAAAGGGAGACAAGAACATAATTCAAAGCCCAGACCCAGGCCGTACTCATGTCTACAAGAAGTCCCTCTCCACATTGAACTGGGATCACAAAAATGCTATATACTCACAGAGCATGAGTGAAACAACAGGGTAGAGGAGAATTCAACAAACCAACTGCACAAATCCTTAGATAATCAAAAACAGGAAGCATGAAAAAAGGACTACATAAACTATTAAATTAGATTGAATACATCCCATAAACTTATTTTTAAAAAAGTCAAATCCTTGCACAGAACTCGTTTATTCTTAATTGGCATTAATTGGCATGTTTCTCCAGAACAGGCACTTCATAAAAATAAAAATATAAATTAAAAAAAAAGAATATGTAGGGACTTCCCTGGCGGTCCAGTGGTTAAGACTCTGTGCTTCCACTGCAGGGGGCACGGGTTCAATCCCTGGTCCAGGAAGCTAAGACCTCGCATGCTGCACAGCGTGGCCAAAAATTTTTTTTAAAAAAGAGTATCTAATAAACACTGGAAAAGGTGATCAATTAGAATAGTATATGAGGAAATGTAAATTAAAATCATAATCCAATACCACTATCCCACCAGAATGGCTAAAATTTTCAAAACAGATAATATCAAGTTTGGACAAGAATGTGGAGCAACTAAAAACCTCACACTGCTGATAGGGATGTAACTGGCACAAACACTTTGAAAAACTATTTAGCAGTATCTACTAAAGCTGAAAATAACCTATGACCCGGCACTTAATTCCACTCCTAAAGATATACCTAACAGAAATACATACACATATGTATTAATGGACATGTACACATAGAATTAATGAATAATGTGTATGAATCTCACAAATATGCTAAGCAAAAAAGCATATGCCATACAAAAATTCAATAACAAGCAGAACTAATCTATGGTCAAGGTAGTGGTGCTCTTTGGGAGGAGGTAGTAACTACAGGGAGAACACAAGATAATGTTCTGCTTCTTGATCTGGTTAAATGATCCGTTCCCTTTGAAAAGTCATCAGGCTATTATTTGTGCCCTTTACTGTAATATGTGCTATATCTCAATACAAAGTAATAGAACAAAAAAATTTTAAGACCCAATAATGGAAAAAATACAGCATCTTACAAAGAGACACCTACAGAAGTAAAACAAATAAAGATATCTCTTCACGATGTCATTTCAGGCGCTAAAGCCTAAAGAGCAGGAGTTGGAAGATTACAACCACCTGAAAAGACAGCCACTTACTACCCTATGTGTAAGATCACCTCTCAACAAAAGTATCAATATATGTGCTCTAAAATATGAATGAGTATAATATCAACTTCTCAGCAGAAAAAGCATGAAATAACCACCCCTTTCCAAAGTGAAAAAAAAGAAAGACCTGGTGAATGTATCCGAAGGGCCATATTGCATAAGGGGTGGGATGATTTGGGGGGCAGTTATTATATTAATTATTCTTAAATACTTCATTCTAAAACTAATTAAAAGCCTTTGGAAGGGAAGTAGTCTTTTGAAGTTGTTTCTTGTGGTTGAATAGATGGCCTGGGTTTCTGTTCTAAACTAATACAACGTTAATACAGTAGAGCCTATTGTCAATCCTCTCATTACAATGACCTTCCTTTATGCTTTTATAAAATAGCTGCCAGACAATGAGCAATCATTCCTGAGCTGGTCCTTTCAGAAACAGATACAATCTGCCACACATTCAAAGACTCTACTGCCCGATAATGTTATTATAAAAATCCATGGGACCTCCCTGGTGGCACAGTGGTTAAGAATCCGCCTGCCAATGCAGGGGACACGGGTTCGAGCCCTGGTCCGGGAAGATCCCACATGCCATGGAGCAACTAAGCCCATGCGCCACAACTACTGAGCCTGTGCTCTAGAGCCCGCAAGCCACAACTACTGAGCCCACGTGCCACAACTACTGAAGCCCGTGCGCCTAGAGCCCGTGCTCCACATCAAGAGAAGCCACCACAATGAGAAGCCTGCGCACCGCAACTAGAAAAAGCCTGCACACAGCAACGAGGACCCAACACAGCCAAAAATTAAATAAATAAAATTTTTAAAAAATAATAATAAAAAAAATTTTTTAAGCCAGATGATTTTTATTTATATTTAACCTATACATATCAGCCCATTTTCTAGATGGAACAAATTATTCAAGTATACTAACATAATTTAGGGACCTATATCTTATTCACTGAAAGTACAGTGGCAGAATATTAGGATACTTATAGCTTTGAAAAGTTTACCTCCAGGAGAATCTAAAATTATTATTTATTACCTGGGCAGTTTCTCTAAAACACTGCTCAATTGATACTTCTTATTTATTAAAGAAACACACATACATAGAAAATTTTCAAAACACAAACAAGTTATCACTATTTTTATCAGTCAATAGCAAATGCATAGTCACAAGAAACATGACTAAGAATTCATAAAAGCTGTTCCAATTTTCCCAAAACATACAAGATAACTCTCAGGAATTGCACACTAAATTTATAAGTAGTAGTTATTCCTCACCCCAATAAACTCTCTTCCCCCTCAGTCATTCACCTTTATTCATCCTTCATGTCTCAACTTAGAAATTGCTTACTGTTAGAAACCTTTCCTAATCACCCTCCTCAAACTGAGATAAATGATACTCCTACATGTTTCCATAGAATCCTGTTCTTCCCTGGTCCTATAATTGCATGTGTCAATTATCTTAGACTCTCTCCAAATTATGTAATTGACCAGACAGAGGTTAGAAAATGATGATGAAGTTTAACACAAGGTAAGATAAGATGGCATAGCAAGAGGAGGAGGAGCCAACTCCCTCTCCCTCTCCCTCTCCCTCTCCCTCTCCCTCTCCCTCTCCCTCTCCCTCTCCCTCTCTCTCTCCCTCTCTCTCTCTCTCTCTCTCTCCCTCTCTCACTCTCTCGCTCTCGCTCTCTCGCTCACACACACACACACACACACACACACACACACACACACACACACACAGATGAAATGTTAATTCATTCAGTCACAATTCAACTAGAACATATACTTGTTTGAGAATCCCTCAGGCCAGTAACTCATAAAAAGTATTTATATTGTTCACTTTTTTCCCAAAGATTTAAAAATACCTCAGGCAGTCACAAGTCCAACAGAAGTTTTGGTTCTGATAACTCTGTCACATGCTTTCCCTAAAAATACATGCTCTCCAACCCCCAGGCCATAGACTGGTACCGGTCCGTGGCCTGTTAGGAACCAGGCCACATAGCAGGAGCTGAGCAGCGGGCAAGCAAGTGAAGCTTCATCTATATTTACAGCCGCTCCCCATTGCTCACATTACTGCCTGAGCCCCGCCTCCTGTCAGATCAGCAGCAGCATTAGATTCTCATGGAAACGCAAACCCTACTGTGAACTGCGCATGCGAGGGATCTAGGTTGCGTGCTCCTTATGAGAATCTAATGCCTGATGATCTGAGGTGGAGCTGAGGCGGTGATGCTAGCGCTGGGAAGCGGCTGCAGATACAGATTATCATTAGCAGAGAGGACTGACTGCACAGAGACCATAATAAATCAACTGCCTGCAGACTCATATCAAAACCCTGTCAGTGAGTGGCAAATGACAATTAAGCTGCATCTTATGGAGTAGACTGGACATAAGCAACACACATAAGCAACATTCGGGTGTCACTGTCTCCCATCACCCCCGGATGGGACCACCTAGTTGCAGGAAGACGAGCTTAGGGCTCCCACTGATTCTGCATTATTGTGACTTGTATAATTATTTCATTATCTATTACAATGTAATAATAATAGAAATAAAGTGCACAATAAATGTAATGCACTTGAATCATCCCAAAACCATCCCTCCACCCCTCCACCCCCACCGCCCAGTCCGTGGAAAAACTATCTTCCAAGAAACTGGTCTCTGGTGCCAAAAAGGTTGGGGACCGCTGCTCTAGAACTTTGTTTATTCACTTATAAGGCCCATCACTGATGTAATGGAGGCTGCACAGTGCTGTGAAAGAGCAGAGCTCTCGAGCTCTCGAACATCGGTTCTACCAGTCACCACCAGCTTTGCGACCTAGAGTAAATTCCTCAACCTCTCTGAACCCTGCTTTCCTTAACTATAAAACAGGAATATCTCCCACCTTGCAGCATTGCTATCAGGATGAGAAACAACATATACAATGCATCCAATAAACTACCTGAATCACAAGTGAATAGTTAATTGTTTATTAAAGAAACACACATACAGAGATATTTCAAAACACATACGAACTAGCTATCACTCTTTTTCCTCGCACCACGAGATTTTTAATTTTCTAATAAAAGTAAAAACTCCTTTCTTGTAAAAACAAAACAAAACTAAACTAAACTAATAACTAACTTTATAATTGTTAAAGATGGTGCATGTGTGTTCATTACACAATTCACCTCTACTTTTGTGTATGTACAAAATCCAATTGAGAGAATTTAGTTACTTCCATTCTTATTGCTTCAATTATTTTAGTTTAAATTAACCAATGGCCCTTCGACAATATTAAGGATCTAACTTCCCCCAGAACCAAAACAAAAAAGAAAAAAAAAGTTCCCAAAAGTTAACAAATGGTTTGGAGGGTATGGTTAGCTGAAGCCAGAGATTAAAAAGTCAAATTATACATTCACCATTAATCGTTCTATGCTAAATATATCTGGGAAGAAATCAGGACTCTGACATATATTTTGGAGTCACATCTCCACCATCCAGCCTATCAACGGTGGATTATTCCAGTTACTGCAGTAGATACTTACTGGACTTCACTGTGCTAGGGACATTGGAAAATAGAAAAATGAGTAAGTTGGGGGTCCTTGTCCACTAGATGCTTCCAATTTTGTGTTACCTCCCAAAATCTCATCCTCATGCCACCCACCCCTTGACTATCACCTGCTGTCTCCCCAGGTCATTTCCTCTGCTGCCCTGATCCTCAATTCCCTTACCCCTGTCTCTGTCATGCTTGCTGAGCACAATCTCAAACCACTCACTCCACTCCAGCCATACTAACTTCTTAGCCATTCCTTAAAAACTTCAAGTACACTCCTACCTTCATACTTTCCTGATTCTTGGCCTGAAACAGTCTTCCCCACTTAGATACACAGTATGTTCCCTCACTTTTTTCAGGTGTCTGCTCAGATGAGATCTTCTATGTGACTGCCATAGAAATTCAGCAACCACCCCTGCCAGATACTCCATTATACTGCTTTATTTTACTCCATTATATTTATTACCATCTAACGTATTCCAATTTAGCATCAATTCTAACAAGCATTTTTCTTCCACTGTAAGATAAATTCTGACTTTAGAAATGTTAAAATGAATAAGGTCCTACACTCTTTGACCACCAGGTGGCAGTCATCAGGTGTCACTGTCTCTAAATGCACAACCTTAAAAATAGTTGTTCTTAGTATCAGTTCTTTCGAGCTAGGCCCACTGTTGGCACTACCTGTGCTCAGTCTGCCATTTAAAATGTATCTCTGCACTACAGTGTGCTCAGTCTGACATTTAAAATGTATCTCTTGATTTAAATTGAAACAAAAAATCCTATATAGGGAATTCCCTGGTGGTCCGGTAGTTAGGACTCTACACTTTCACTGCCGAGGGCGCAGGTTCAATCCCTGGTGGGGGAACTAAGATCCCACAAGCTGGGCGGTGAAGACAGCTTGATGAAGAGGAAAGAGTAGCAGAGACTTGAAGATGGAAGGTCTGGACCTGGGGTTCTGGTCCCTCAGTTGTGTGACTCTGCAAAAATCACTGAGTCTCTCTGGAGGTCAGTTTCTTAAGCTCTACCCCCTCTACCCTACAAGTTGTTCTAAGGATCAAAATGAGACAACATATGTAAAAGGATTCTGTAAATATAACACATCACTGATATCCATTTATTCATCTAACAAATATTCACTGAGCATCTACAATATTCTAGACTCTAGGGTTTCAGAGGAGAACAAGACTGGCAAGGTTCCTGCTCTCATGAAACTTGCATTCTTGTAGGTGGGAGACAGATAATAAACAGATAAATGGACAAGAATTTCCAACAGTGACAAATGCTCTAAAAAAAAAATAAAACAGGGTGATGTAAAAAAGAGTGGAAAGGGAACTACTTTAGATAGAATAGTCATAGAAGGCCTAGCTGAAGTGACATAGCTCAGACTTCAAAGTAGTATTCAGCCAAGTGAAGAAGCGGGGCAACAGGTGCTGTTGGCATAAGGAACAAGACATGTTTGGCACTGGAAAAATGAGGTAAGCCTGGAACACAATGAGTGAGGAAAACTGTTAGCAGATGAGGTTGAAAAGGTGGACAGGGGCCAAATCCAGGATGGTCTTGGACTGTTAAAAGGATATTATCAGTACCAAAAATCTCTTCTTTTTATCAACATGGCCGAATAAATTGAGCCATTTATGCAAATATCTAGTGTACCCATTATCAAAAGTAGGACATTTCTAACTGTGCAATGCTATCACCAAAAAACAAGTGGAAGGAGCCTACGCAATGGCCCTAGACATAAAATTCTTAAGAACTACATACAAAGGTATCATTTATTATGATGTTTGGTAAGTCAAACAGTCAAAAACCTCGACAGGGGACTTCCCTGGTGGCGCAGTGGTTAAGAATCCACCTGCCAATGCAGGGGACACGGGTCCAAGCCCTGGTCCGGGAAGATCCCACATGCCGAGGAGCAACTAAGCCCGTGCGCCACAACTACTGAGCCTGCGCTCTAGAGCCCACGAGTCACAACTACTGAGCTCATGTGCCACAACTACTGAAGCCCACGTGCCTAGAGCCCATGCTCTGCAACAAAGAGAAGCTACCGGGATGAGAAGCCCACACACCGCAACAAAGTGTAGCCCCCGCTCACCGCAACTAGAGAAAGCCGGCGAGCAGCAACGAACACCCAACACAGCCAAAAATAAAATTAATTATTTTTTAAAAACCTCAATAGTAATAGAAGTGAAAAAATTATAGAATGATTTAAAAAAAACACACAAGTTTTTAACAGAAAAAATATCATTTCACTCAGCAAATATTTATCAAGCACCTACTTTGTGCCAGGCATGCTCTAAGCACTAGAGATACAACAATGAACAAATCAATGAAGATTTAAGCAATAACTGAGCAGAAGATTTAACTGTAGAATTATCATAACACCAAAACTGAACTTCAACTTTTTTTTTTTTTTTTCTTTTTTTTTTGCAGTACATGGGCCTCTCACTGTTGTGGCCTCTCCCGTTGCAGAGCAAGGCTCCGGACGTGCAGGCTCAGAGGCCATGGGTCACGGGTGCAGCCGCTCCGCGGCATATGGGATCTTCCCAGACCGGGGCACGAACCTGTGTCCCCTGCATCGGCAGGCGGACTCTCAACCACTGCGCCACCAGGGAAGCCCCAACTTATGTTATGTCTCAGCATTTTCTAAAATAGGAGTTACAGGCTTAGTCATATGTACCTGTCAAAAAGCCAACTTACCAAGGAATTCTTAATCACTTCACTCCTATAAAATTCTGGAAAAGAAGAAAAAGAACAATAAGTGACATGGAAGAAAATAAGCTCACTAACTCTAAATCCTACAAATTTTTTAACATATGCTCTAGTAAAAACACTTAAAACATTTTCAAGGGATATATTCTCTACATATATTTATCTGCAAAAATTTAAATTAAAATAGAAATAATGATTAAATAAACGTTTTTTTAACTGAAGGATAGTTGACTTACAATGTTGTGTTAGTTTCCGGTGTATAGCGAAGTGATTCAGTTGTACATATATATACATATTCTTTTTCATATTCTTTTCCCATTATGGTTTATTATAGGATATTGAATATAGTTCCCTGTGCTACACACAGTAGGACCTTCTTGTTTTAAATTAAATGTTTTAAAGGGAAAAAAACATTAGTAAAGAAAGGTCAAAATCTGTTAAGATTTAATTTAGTGATTTTTCCCTTACTGGCTCCTTTTACCCCAGATTCTAAGGTAAGCCCTTAAAAACTCAGAGTTCATTCTCCCTTACCAACTGCCATTGTCTACAGCCAATTCTATACTCTCTGTTTTTCTCAAACATCTCCAATAATTATTCATTGCAGTACTGTGGAAAGAACACTCATCTAGCAACCAGGGAACCTAAGTTCTAGTTCTACTTGTTATTAACATTCTGCTTCTCATTTCCTTGAGCCCATTTCTTCATTAGACAATTCTGACAATCAGACTAATAATCAAGGTCCTCTAAGCACTAAACTTTCAAGATTCTACAAACCTTCATTTACATTGTAAATGTTACAAAACCTGAAGATACAATCAAAAGAGAGACTGTGTCAGAGGTTCAGACAGACATTCTTCTTTTTTTTTACATCTTTATTGGAGTATAATTGCTTTACAATGGTGTGCTAGTTTCTGCTGTATAACAAAGTGAATCAGTTATACATATACATATGTTCTCATATCCCTTCCCTCTTGCATCTCCCTCCCTCCCACCCTCCCTATCCCATCTCTCTAGGTGGTCACAAAGCACCGAGCTGATCTCCCTGTGCTATGCGGCTGCTTCCCACTAGCTAGCTATTTTACATTTGGTAGTGTGTATATGTCCACACCACTCTCTAGCTTTGTCACAGCTTACCCTTCCCCCTCCCCATATCCTCAAGTCCATTCTCTAGTAGGTCTGTGTCTTTATTCCTGTTTTACCCCTAGGTTCTTCATAACATTTTTTTTTCTTAAATTCCATATATATGTGTTAGCATACGGTATTTGTCTGTCTCTTTCTGACTTACTTCACTCTGTATGACAGACTCTAGGTCTATCCACCTCATTACAAATGGCTCAATTTCGTTTCTCTTTATGGCTGAGTAATATTCCATTGTATATATGTGCCACATCTTCTTTATCCATTCATCCGATGATGGGCACTTAGGTTGTTTCCATCTCTGGGCTATTGTAAATAGAGCTGCAGTGAACATTTTGGTACAAGACTCTTTTTGAATTATGGTTTTCTCAGGGTATATGCCCAGTAGTGGGATTGCTGGGTCATATGGTAGTTCTATTTGTAGTTTTTTAGGAACCTCCATACTGTTCTCCATAGTGGCTATACCAATTCACATTCCCACCAGCAGTGCAAGAGTGTTCCCTTTTCTCCACACCCTCTCCAGCATTTATTGTTTCTAGATTTTTTGATGATGGCCATTCTGACTGGTGTGAGATGATAGCTCATTGTAGTTTTGATTTGCATTTCTCTAATAATTAGTGATGTTGAGCATTCTTTCACGTGTTTGTTGGCAGCCTGTATATCTTCTTTGGAGAAATGTCTATTTAGGTCTTCTGCCCATTTTTGGATTGGGTTGTTTGTTGTTTTGTTATTGAGCTGCATGAGCTGCTTGTAAATTTTGGAGATTAATCCTTTGTCAGTTGCTTCATTTACAAATATTTTCTCCCATTCTGAGGGTTGTCTTTTGGTCTTGTTTATGGTTTCCTTTGCTGTGCAAAAGCTTTGAAGTTTCATTAGGTCCCATTTGTTTATTTTTGTTTTTATTTCCATTTCTCTGGGAGGTGGGTCAAAAAGGATCTTGCTGTGATTTATGTCATAGAGTGTTCTGCCTATGTTTTCCTCTAAGAGTTTGATAGTTTCTGGCCTTACATTTAGGTCTTTAATCCATTTTGAGTTTAGTTTTGTGTATGGTGTCAGGGAGTGATCTAATCGCATACTTTTACATGTACCTGTCCAGTTTTCCCAGCACCACTTATTGAAGAGGCTGTCCTTTCTCCACTGTACATTCCTGCCTCCTTTATCAAAGATAAGGTGACCATATGTGCATGGGTTTATCTCTGGGGTTTCTATCCTGTTCCATTGCCATGTTCTTGGATTGGAAGAATCAACATTGTGAAAATGACTCTACTACCGAAAGCAATCTACAGATTCAATGCAATCCCTATCAAACTACCACTGGCATTTTTCACAGAATTAGAACAAAAAAATTTCACAATTTGTATGGAAACACAAAAGACCCTGAATAGCCAAAGCAATCTTGAGAACGAAAAACGGAGCTGGAGGAATCAGGCTCCCTGACTTCAGACTATACTACAAAGCTACAGTAATCAAGACAGTGTGGTACTGGCACAAAAAAAGACAGACATTCTTAACAACCCTCCAACATTCCCTCTGCTGACCCTGCCGAAGTCACTTCTGTGGTGCTCTGTCAATGTAGAGCCTACAAGGACCCTGTATCCTTATGTTGCTATAGGGAAATATTTTCCAAGGGTGATGCACATACCACTGATACATGAGACCATTTTAGGTGATACATGAACAAACTTTATTTTTTTCTAACATATTGAAATGTATGTCTCATCTATCCAACCCCTAATTGTAAGCTCCATAAGGGCAGTAACATTTGTTTTTGTGTAACTGCTGTCTCCTCAGCATTTAAACCTATTCCTGGCACAGAGTAGGCACTCAATAAATTTTTTCTTGAATCAACAACTTCATAGATTATGCTTAGACATGAGTTTAGACATAATGAACTTTAAAAAATATGTTAAGTATGTAGCATTATAGATGAAACTCAAAGACAGTGAAACTTGTTGAAGTAGTCCACAGGACTGAAGTCTGGGAACCATCAAGCAGTAAAGGAAAAGTGGACCTGGATATAAAATTCTTATGGGCAAGCTCTCTTGGTTAAAATGTTTCTTTCCAAAACATACCATCTACACTACTTTATGCTTATCTTCCCTTAAAAAATTAATAATAATAAGGATAATCGTTCTATTTTGTGGTGAGATAGTCACAATGAGTGAAAAAAACAGGTTCTATGAGAGAATTTACAACAGGATCCAAAGTTTTACAATTATGTTTACAATATTTATTTTAGGTGATAGGGTTGGGCTGCTTACTTTTATTTTTTGCTTGGCAGTTTTCTAATTTTTCTATTTTGAACAATTATTTTAATTAAGAGAAGGGATAATTCTAATTGTTTTTAAAAGGAAACTTCTATTGATGAACATTTAAGTTACTGCTAATTTTTGGATATTTCAAGTAATATTATAAATAATCTTTGAAAGATATATACCCTAAGACATTTGAATCTATAAGATAAACTTTTAGAAGTAAAATTGCAAGATAAAAGGAAAAATACAGTTTGAATTTGATAGATATTGCCAAATTGTTCTCTAAAAATGTTGTACCACTTTACAATCCCACTTAACACTAGGCAACCCTAAGTATTATTCTTTTCATTTTTTCCCAAATGGTTAACCAATGCCAATCATAAATTGACTACATAAATGTACATATGTATGTATGTGTGTGTATATATATATATATGTTCTTTTTTTAATATGCATACATATACTCTAATTTATATGTACCAAGTATGTTATTAGAAAAAAAAAAGACTTTGTGCTAAAAATGTGTTGTTTGTTATTACAAGGTACTTTCACTTAATACATTTTTGTATTTAACACACTTTTGTATTGTCTGAATTTGCTGCAAGTAGGTAACACTTTTAAAATCAGTGAAAAAAATTAAGATATTCCTCTTTCCTTGTGAGAGAATTCCTCAGCTTAATCTATAAAGTGTCTAAATTAAACAGTCCCCAAAATATGTATCTCCAGCTCTAAGAAGATGAACAGCATCATTATTTCTTCCAAAACTTTGCTGATTAACTGTATATATAAATGAAACTAAACAATTTGCCTTCTCCATTAGATCCTCAAAATGGACTTGCTAATTTAAATAGAGAGAGGTCAACAAAGGAGCCATACAGTTTGGAAAGGAATCACTGAGTCTGAGGTAATTTCTAAAGTGTTAAATGTGGGCCTACACTGTCTATCACTCTGTTACACTTACATTATTGTCAATGAAATTAGCAGCATGGTGCACAACAGAATAGCGAATTTAGGAAAATTTAGAGTAAAAAAATAGTTCGGTCCCCCAGTGCACCATGTGTAAGCTTGACCCTGGACAAGTCAATTAACTTTTCTGGGCCATAGTTTCTTCACCTTTCAAAGGAGAATGACACCTAGAAAATAAAAGGGCTGTTATGAGGCTCAAATGAAATAGTGAATACTTTATAAGCTATAATTTTTATAAATACAATTCTATGAATTTTTATTAATTCGACTTGAGCAAAACTATTAGACATGTAAATTTTCAAAAAGAATGTAAATTTTCAAAAAGATATCATCCAAGACTAGCTCTACATGAAAGGATCTATTAGATACAAATGCTTCTCTATCCATGCTAAGACCTAAACAAACAAAGCAAGGAGAGATTGCAGAACATGGTTCCAATGGCATGTTTTGGCTGTTATACAGCATTCCATTTATTCAACAAATGCTTTTTTAGTATCTCAACCTCACTCATAATAGAAAAAATACAAACTTTAACTCTACTATGAAACTATTTTTCACCTATCAGATTGGCAAAATTTCAGAAGTCTGACTGCACAGTCTGTTGGTCAGGCTGTGGGGAAAAGGGTACCTGTACCTAGCAAGTGGGAATGTCAACAACAGCAGTTTTACAATATCTACCAGAACTCTAAGTACACATTCTCTTTGTACTTCCACTCTTTGGAATTTACCCTATAGCCATACTAGCACTCATACAAAATAATGTATACCAATGAAATTGTTCACTGCAGTACTGTGTGTATAGCAAAAGCCTGGAACAACCTAAATGTCTACCAATAGGAGCCAATTAAATAAATTATGGTACATCTGCTCAATGCAAAACTAAAAAGAAACAAAAGAAAATTAGAGAAGCTCTCTACGAAATAATATGGAAAAACATCTAAATTATATTAAATAAAAAATACAAGGCACAGGGCTTCTCTGGTGGCGCAGTGGTTGAGAGTCCACCTGCTAATGCAGGGGACACGGGTTTGTGCCCCAGTCCGGGAAGATCCCACATGCCGCGGAGCGGCTGGGCCCGAGAGCCATGGCCACTGAGCCTGTACGTCCAGAGCCTGTGCTCCATAACGGGAGAGGCCACAACAGTGAGAGGCCCGCGTACCGCAAAAAAATAAAATAATACAAGGCACAAATACATACATATATATATATATATATATATATATATATATATATATATATAAAATTTGGTACTATTTTTACTTGCATTTGCATAAGGAATCTCAGTAAAGATAAACAACGGTGGGGTGAAAAACTAGGGAGATGGGACAGGTGAAAGGAAGATTTTAATATAAACCTTCACATATATTTTGAACCATGGATGGCATTAGCTAGTCAAAAAGTTAAATGAAAATATTTGGGGGCTTACTTTGTGCCAAGCATTGTTCCAAGTACTGGAAATAGTGCAGTGAACAAAACTGACCTAAAAATTTCTGCCCATATGGAGCTTACATTCTAGTGAAGAGGACACGCATTAGCCAAATAATTAAACATATAGTTATGTCAGACAATCTGGAGTATTGTGGAGAAAAATAAAGCACAAAAGACAGAGAGGAGAATAGTCACAATTTTAAAAAGGGGTTAGTCAGTGATCAAGGAGAGTTTCTCTGAGAAAATATTTGGATTAAAGACCTGAAAGAAGGCAGAGGAGTTGTCATGTGGCTATCAGGAGGAAAGAGTGCCCAGGCCAAAGAAACAGCCAGTGCAGAGGCCTTTAAACTGAAGTCAACTTGATGAATTCAAGGAACAGCAACAAGGGCAGTTGGGTGGGAACAGAGACAGCTAGAAGAGTAGAAGGAGGTCACAGACGGCCATATCATGAAAGGCCTAGGAAACCAAAAGAACTTTAGCTTTTACTCTGAATGAAATGAGAAGCCACTGGAGGGTTTTGAGGGGAGGAGTAACATGACCTCACTTTGATTTTAACAGGATCTGGGTTGAGATCACACTAGAAAGAGTGAGTGGGCAGGCAGACCTGTTAGAAGTCTACTTCAACAAACTCAGGCAAGAGATGATAGTGGTTTGGAGGTAGTAAGAAGGGAAAAGATTATGGATACAATTTGGTAGTAAGAACCAAAAGCATTTGCTGAAAGATGGAATGTGGAATATAAAAGAGGACAATCCAGGATGATTCCAAGGTTTTTGGCCAAGGAAACAGAAGGACAGAGTTGTCATTTTCTGATAAAAGGACGAATACAGGAGGTAGATCAGAGCTGGAACATCAGAATCTCAGTGCTGAATATATCAAGTTTCAGGTATCTACCAGACTCCAAATGGAGATGTAGAGTAGGCAATTGAATACAGGAGCATGAGTTCAGGGGGGAGGCTGAAGCTAAAGATATACATTTGTGAGTTGTTAGGGTGATAAGTGATATTTAAAACTATGAGACATTCATGAGATCACCAAGTTGGATTATATAGAGGTTGTCTTCTAATGTATTCAAAATAACTGGTTGGTATTCCAGGAAAGGACAGGCGCTCACATTTCATGGGTGAGAAAATAACTGTGGCTGAAGAACAAACTTGATTTTACACAACTTCCAAGTTTAAGAGGGAACCAGGATTAGAACATAGCTCCTCATCCATTAACACAAGGCTTTGTTCTCTGGGAATGTAATAAATGGTGTTCGATTTGAACTACCTGAAAAATAGACCATCTCCTAAGAGCATTAAAAAAATGTCAAAAATCAAAAAAACTCACACGTAACTTCTTATGCTCTCCTGTGAATTCAGCTGAAATAAAAGAATAACTTAGAAATCAGCATTTCAGATATTCTTCAAATTAAAAAAAAAAACGTTCTTTTGAAACTGAGAAATGATGCCACTAGACAGGTGGTACAGGTGGCTTTGTAAGAAAAGCCCAGAGGCCTTCCATCGTGGTCATCCTACACCAAGGGCCACATAATGATCATGCAATGAATATTCATGTTTATCATCACAGGTCCAAGAACATAAGGTGGTATTAATTAGTTTACTAAGGAAAGAGCTTCCTGGCTCCTCCTATGGTAGTTAAAAGTCATAGAGCATAACATGTGGGCCCAAAAAGAAGACATAATAGACTTCATTCAACCATGACATTTTGGAGCAGTAAGAAGTCTCAGAACTCATCAGTCCTCTCATTTTAGAGATAAATTAGCTAACGGCACGCAAGAGGAACTAAATGCCCTAGCCAAAGGGCTTGCCGGTTAGTGACAGACTCAATACCACTACTAGACACGGGACTTCCCTGTGGTCTGAAACCAACTATTCCCTGTGTTAACAACCATTTTATTGAAATAACTTCAAGAAACAGTCCTTAATAACTTCTAAGCTCAGGAAATAAACTGAGCTAGAGAAGAAGACAAAAAGAAAAAAACAGGAACAAAAAAAAATCACTTTGCTTTCATCGTATCTCTTAGACAAGTTTTTTTCCCTTTTTTTATATTTTTATTTATTTATTTTGGCTGCGCAGGGTCTTAGTTGTGGCATGCGGGATCTTTGTTGGGGCATGCGGACTTCTTAATTGCAGCATGCATGCAGGATCTAGTTCCCCAACCAGGGATCAAACCCGGGCCCCCTGCATTGGGAGAATGGAGTCTCACCCACTGGACCACCAGGGAAGTCCCCTCTTAGACAAGTTTTCAACATCATGGTCATCAACCAGTCCCATGACTACTCTTTTTGGAAACTACGATTATGCTTGTTAACATTACAATTCCAATAATAATTGCTATCATTTACCAAATACCTTAAATGCACCAAGTTCAATATTAGTAACTATTATCAGAGATAACAATGGAGCAAGGACACAGAAGTTCTAACCAAGATAATAACCAAACACTAATTATATAGAAACCTATCAAAAATGTGAAGTACTCTGGCACTGTCATGTATTACTAGTGATAAAACCAATTAGTGAGCAGCAGACCAAACGCATTAAGATCTGCAAAAATGCTTACACCCTTCGGACAAATAGTGACCAAACTTTCATTTTTCTTCTGGACACATAGGAAGACAACATTTCTCAGTCCCCTGTTCATCTAAAAAGGATGATGCAACTGATATACAGCTAATGGAATGTCGTGGAATTCATGTGGACCATTTCCATTAAAAAAATCTCCCTCGGGCTTCCCTGGTGGCACAGTGGTTGAGAGCCGGCCTGCCGATGCAGGGGGACAGGTTCATGCCCCAGTCTGGGAAGATCCCACATGCCATGGAGCAGCTGGGCCCGTGAGCCATGGCCGCTAAGTCTGCGTGTCCGGAGCCTGTGCTCCGCAACGGGAGAGGCCACAACAGTGAGAGGCCCACGTACCGCAAAAAAAAAAAAAAAAAATCTCCCTCAAATAATCCCTTGCTCTTGCCATACCAGAAGCATCATTCCAAAATAGAAGGAGCCTGGATACCTGAGTCACCACTTAGAAGACAGCTGCCAAGCCAATATCTGATAAAGAACACCTACATTAAAACAGACAGCTAGTGGGAAGCAGCCGTGTAGCACAGGACATCAGCTCTGTGCTTTGTGACCGACCACCTAGAGGGGTGGGATAGGGAGGGTGGGAGGGAGATGCAAGAGGGAAGAGATATGGGGATATATGTATACATATAGCTGATTCACTTTGTTATACAGCAGAAACTAACAAAACATTGTAAAGCAATTATACTCCAATAAAGATGTTAAAAAATAAATTAGATAATAAATTAGATATATGTTTAAATGCTAATAAATAAATAAATGTCTGCTTCTGCAAACCACATTATGCCTTCCAGTGAAAACTGAAAAGCAAATAAATTAAAGAATTGATTATACTTGTGAAAAGCCTGCTTTCTAGCTATTGTTTGCTGCTCAAGAACTGGGAGACTTCAGATTTAAGTCTAAATTTCCTTACTTCTTAATAAATACTTATAATTATTATTGGAAAAAAGAACACGTACATTGAACTTAGTGTTTAAGAAATTTATTATGTCAAGTCACTGAGTGACTTGTGGTATTTGTTATAGTAGCTAGTGTTATTCGTTCACATTAATACTATTGTTTTAAAAATATGCAATGGTTAGAATCAAAAGTAAGAATGAAATAAAACTATGTAAAAATGGCGGAATTTAGAGTCCTTTTTTTTTACACTTCGAAATTACTTTAATGCCATTTGTATATTAAGGGGGGGTTCTACTCTATATAATGTCTGATTAAATTTTTAAATTAGCATATACTGGTATTGAAATTAAAAAAAGAAAAAAGTTGTTAAACAACTACTGCTTTAATAACAATTTTTAAAAGTAATTAAAACCAAAAACATAAAATGTCATTTGAATTTTTCATCTTTGCCACAGGATAGAATTCAAATAAGTCCTTAGTACCTCTTTTTAAAATAACGCCACCTGGGACTTCCCTGGCGATCCAGTGGTTAAGACTCCGTGCTTCTAATGCAGGGGGCACGGGTTCGATCCCTGATCAGGGAATTAAGATCCCACATGCCGTGCAGCGCGGCCAAAAAAAAGAAAAAAATTAAAATAATGCCACCTTTTATTAATATAAATAGACCTTTACTCACATGTTACCAAGTGTTATCACCCTATCTCAGTTGATCCTCATAAAAATCTGTCTTGCCTGACTTCTTAAGACCTCATTATCTCCACTTCACAAATGGGAAAAGTGAGGCTAAAAAAGCCATGATCTCTGTCCAGAAAACACATAGCTAGCATATAGCTATTTTAGTGTATAGTATACAGCTAGTATACACTTATATACTAGCTGAAACAGCTAGCACTAGTATCAATGTAGATTCAATCCTAATCCAATATTCCTGTCCTTATACCATGCTTCCTCTCTTACAGCATCCAACACAGGTCAACTGATTATATCAAAGTGCCTTTCATCCAATATGTATTCAAAAGATGCTCGTGATTTTGACTCAAATATCTGATGTACTCTTAGAATTATCACTTATGGAAGAATCCACATTTCAATGTGGAACTGAATTCAAAGAAACCATGCCATTCTTCTAAAAATGACCCCATATACACAAAGTAGTACAGATATGAGAAGATATGAACTAGGTCCAAATTTTACCATAATACTAAAGGAATCAATTATATTTTAAAGAAAAGCAAATTAGTGCTGGATACTGGACTCAAATAATCTATTTTATTTATTTTTTTTTAAGATTTTTTTGATGTGGACCATTTACAAAGTCTTTATTGAATTTGGTACAATATTGTTTCCATTTTATGTTTTGGTTTTTTGGCCGCGAAGCATGTGGGATCTTAGCTCCCCCACCAGCGATCAAACCCACACCCCCTGCATTGGAAGGCAAAGTCTTAACTACTGGACAGCCAGGGAAGTCCCTCAAATAACCTTTTTTTAATAAATTTAAAAAAAATTTTTTAAGTTTTAGTTATTTTATTTATTTTTTGGTTGAGCAAGGTCTTAGTTGTGGCTCGCCAGCTCCTTGGTTGTGGCATGCGAACTCTTAGTTGTGGCATGCATGTGGGATCTAGTTCCCTGACCAGGGATCAAACCCGGGCCCCCTGCATTGGGAACACGGAGTCTTATCCACTGCGCCACCAGGGAAGTCCCATCAAATAGCCTATTTTAAATGACAGCTACTGGAATACAGATATTAAACATCAACATTCATAAAGGAATGATAAATTTATCAATGTAAGTCTCAGTTATCTGAAAGAACTACCCAAAAGACATGTTTCTTCAATATGTATAACAACTGCTCATGAAATATTTTCAGACAGCATGACAACTTAGCTTTCTAATAAGCAATACTAGCAAGAGGCACTGAGAATCATTTGTGTTACAAAAGAATAAAAATGAGATGCAACGATCTGTGGGTGGCAAGTCCAGATTCCCTTACCTTTATATACCTTTTCAGTGTTACACAAGTGAAGTGTGAAGTAGGTATCTAGGAGTTGATGGCCATTCCTATTAACAATGTTCCGGGCAGCGATGTTCCGAAGATGTCTAAGACGTCGCTGAAAAATAATCACAGAAAAAGAGGAGTATTCAGCTTTTTCCTCCTATAAAGCTTTCTGAAAGTTACAATTCAAACATAAAATATAGTAAGTTGTCCCAGTCGTTTATTTGTTGAGCCAGCAACCTTAACCCAGTCTCTTATTTATGCCTCAGCATCTCTTCTGTCAAATAGGAACTATTCCTGCCCTATATCATTTACAAGGTTGTTGGGAGCATGAAATAACAGATACGAAACATTCTTGAAAAGCATAAATGTTATATCAATGCTATATACCTGTAGAATAGCGTTAGTGTTTCCTGGAACATAAACTAAGTATAATAGTAATTTGCTTTTTTCCCTTCGGAAGGATGCTTGTAGACGTGCGAAGTCCACCTCATACCAAGAGAAAATCAGCCATTATTACACACTTACACCTCTGTTGCCAGCTCAGTCTGACGCCAGATCATCTATTACAACCAGGAAAAGAAGCCAAAGCCAAAAAATAAAAGCAATAACTCACCGTTCACTCCATCCAGCCAGTAACCCAACTGTTGCCAGCTTAAATTCTCACTTGACCAGCAGTTAACCGGCCCCTATTTCCTAATCAGGCCTCCTTCCCAACAATTTCTCCAACTAGGATGCATGAATTACTTGGAGTCACAAGTGTTGGAAAGGCAAAGCTCCATAAGCAACAGTAGAAATCCACAAAAATATAACTTAAGGCATAGCCAAATCATCTCATATCAAAAAGAGAAAAAGTTGGCAATGCTGAAGTCTAAGCACAACAGATTCATTCTCAAAAGCTAGTTCCCTGTGTCAGATCATTATTTTCAGAGACTTAAAAATAGAAACCATGGGCTCAGTTTTAAATATGCTTAAAGTTCTCCCTTCAGGCTGAAAGCCCACTTTGCTAAGTCCATCTTTAATTACATGTGCAGTCAGCCAGAAAAGTTCAGTTCTTCCCTTCCATGCACATACCAACCCAATCCTTTCTCCCAATCTAGAGATTAAGATTCTTTGACAGAGAACATTATTGTCTAATAAATTTGGTTAATACTCAAAGTACGAAAAGCCCCAAATGTACTTACAAAAAGTTCCTAGGGCTTACTCTAAAAGACTTATAGCTACAATCTGCCAAAGGTTTCCATTTCACACCCTGGATTACAGCAACTATTTCCTTCTACTATATATTTTTCATCAACCTTCTCAGTCAAGATTTTAAATTGACAGGAACTATTAATTGCCTATACACAACAATCACATCTATTCTGCCATAAGATTCCAAACTTGGTCCTCTATTCAAAAACCTGAAAACATTACCCAAAGCCTCCAGCATAAAGTACAAACTTCCCATTATTCCTTTCAAAGCCTTGTGCAATCCGACCTCTCCATAACCTATCCTTACTGCCCATTAGATCTTCCACATACCCAACCCCTTAGTCACACGTGACTGATTAAGGTTCCATGAAAAAGATTATGCATGCATGGTCCTAGCTCCATGCTTTTGCTAATGCTAGCCCCTTAATCTAGAATACTACTCTCTTTAAGGAAATCCATTTATGCTTCAAAGTTAAGGAGAGAAGATTCCTCCTTCCTTATTCTCTAACTGAACTGTTTCTTTTTAATGCAATTAAAAAAAACACTGGGAGGTTAAACCAGAAATGCAGAAAAATTATTACCTATGGGGGTGAGAACAGGTTGGAGGGAATAGAGATAAAAGCAAGACTTCCCTGATACTTGTTTACGTGGTTTTAACTTCTGTACCATAAGAATGATTTACATAATCAAAAAATAAAGTTAAATAAATAAGAAAAAGTTTAAATCAACTAAACCTAGTCCAAAATATAATAGCAATACCAAAAATTACCACCAGCCTTAGGCTATATCACCCACCTTTGCCCAAAATATTACCCTATGATCCAAGGAAATATTAAAGAAGTCAAGGTGACCTAAAGGATCCTCTCTGGTTCTCAGTTCCCTAGAACATCTACTTGACCAAAACAATGTATAATTATACCTAATATGAAATTATGGATAGTTCCAGATATTTGTCAATCTTCCCCAACTAGACTATAAGTTCTATAAAGGAGAGACTTTATTTTATTTACTGTTGTATCTCCAGCATCTAGATGAGTACCTAGCAAATAGCAGGTACACAATAAATGGTTTTTGACTGAATTAATATATGTCCAGTGAATTAACCCAGTCAAGAAGGTCTTGGTATGACCTAGGCCTTGCAATGAACCTGAACTTAGTGGCTTCTGACACCCACCCACGAGATGGTGGGAGAATAGAGAGCACTTCAAACCTAAGAATGGACCTCAGAACTGAAAGGGGGCTCAAATCTTAGCAGTGCTTCTGGACTATAGCAAATCCTCAGCACTCATCTACCTTTAACTGCTCCAGGGTATACAATCTAGCGGTAGTTCGTGGCCTGGTGGCACCATCTAGCATAAATACACTGCTTTAGAACTTGTCTAAACAGAAATTAAATATCAGATTATCTCTTCAATGGCCCATCTGAGGATAGTTAAATTCAAATCTGTCTTATGCTCTAAACTGGCTCAATTATCTTAGAAAAGTAAAAATACTGAGTAATTAGAATTTACACAGACTTTGGAATTACTCTTTAAGATAACATTCCATGCAGCTTCTTCACCAGCCAATCTCCTTATACTTTCTCAAAACTCTAAGCTTTCACAGTTATAAAAAGCTCTTTGTGTATCTTTCTACAGCAGTAGCTTTAGGCATCCAAGTTGTGCTCTAAAAACACCTATCTCCAAAACTAAAGCTGAATAGATTTTAATTTTTAAGTTGGAATTAACATGGCTTTAATGTCTTTGAAACACTGCCTATAAAACATTCTATATAAAGGTTAAAAACGTTCACTAACAAATAAAATTAAATCTTCTTACTCAGCTTTGATTTGGAGGATTGACAGATGTAGCTAGAGCACAACTCTATCTGCAATGTTGGCAGTGGGTAAAAGACCAGTAGGATCCTAAATTCCTTAACTTTTTTCTTTTACAAATCTCTCAAGTATAAATTCTAAAACAAGACTTAACTGCCATATGTTGTAGATCTGAAACATTTGCTTAAGTAAAAAAGTAAGCGTTACTCATTAGTATGATTATAAACTGGTGCCTCTAAAGAATCTAAAATGGTTGGTTTTTCTTGTTAACAGTACTAATGCTCTTAGAAAATTGCTTTAAAACATAACAGTAGATTAAATGATTTTTTTGCTTTGTTTTTATTTATTTTGTTTTGTTTTGTCCTGCCCAGCACCTATTTAAAGAAACAAAAAACAAAACAAAAACAAACAAGCAAACAAACAAAAAACCCCCTCAGCTATTCCTTTGTAGAACCACTCTCCTCTGCTATCAATCTATATAATACTTCCTGTAGAATTAACTCCACCTCCAACTCCAAGGAGGGTCACGTGACTCAGATCAGGCCAATCAGCACATTCCATCCCCCTGCCCATAACACATGATCAGGATCCTAGAAAACCCAGAAATTAAATTGTTGAGAGGTTTATTTTCCCCCTACTGGCCCAGAACCTGGAAAGGACATGGGACTAGAGACGCTGGCAGCCATCTTTACACCACAGTGAAATGAAAACAGCAAGTAAGACAGCAGAGTCCAGAGATGTGGAGCAAGACAGAGGTAAGGGATTAAGAGATACAAACTACTATGCATAAAATAGACAAGCAACAAGGATATAGTGTAAAGCACAGGGAATTATAGCTATTATAGCTATTAATGGAGTGTAATCTGTAAAAATACTGAATCACTATGCTGTACACCTGAAATTAATATTGTAAATCAACTATACTTCAATTAAAAAAATAAAAGTAAAAAAGTCCTGGCAACAGAATTTGTCTCTGGATCAAACCATACCTAAAATGGGAACTACTGTATAATGACATATCCAGTCCCTATAAAACTATCAAAGATTACAACTAGAGAGAAGACTTACATTGTAACTGTTTATCAAGAATTTATCCTGGGGCTTCCCTGGTGGCGAAGTGGTTAAGAATCCGCCTGCCAATGCAGAGGACACGGGTTGGTATCCCTGATCCAGGAAGATCCCACATGGTGCAGAGCAACTAAGCCCGTGCGCCACAACTACTGAGCCTTCGCTCTAGAGTCCGTGAGCCACAACTATTGAGCCCACGCACTGCAACTACTGAAGCCCGAGCGCCTAGAGACCATGCTCCACAACAAGAGAAGCCACCACAATGAGAAGCCCACGCACCACAACAAAGAGTAGCCCCCGCTCGCCTCAACTAGAGAAAGCCCACGTGCAGCAAGGAAGACCCAACGCAGTCAAAAATAAAATATATTTTTTAAATTAATTAATTAATTTAAAAAAAGAATTTATCCCATTAACAGGTTAGTAGATGAAGAGAACCTTCTAATTTAGAGGCAAGGTACAAAGAAATGTTTTATTTTGTTAAACATCTCCATATTTTAGAAAATGGTAATTTCTGGTGGGTCACTCCATTTTTGATGATATAATTTTGAACCTTAACCTTGGTGATGGCAAGTCAAAACACACCCCAGAACTAAAAGAAAACCAAAGCAATTTTCAGTAGTAAGGTGCGCCATTGGTGTTCTATGTTCCTCCCAAATATTAGCACCTTTCCCTGGCTGGTATCTAAAACTTTCTGGTTTCTGAGGTATAATAATGACCAAAGAGAAATGTGGTGTCCTTGATCTTGTTCCTCGTCACTGCTGGAGAGTGACTCAGGGAGGCTGATGGCCAACAGAAGGAGGAAGAAATGGCTATCATGCACCCTCCTTCCCTGTACCCCTTGCTTAAAAAACAAGAGTAACTGTGTTTCTTAAATATAATGACTCCACAAATCCCCACCGTCACCAAACTAAGCTATAATCCCACACACCTTTTATGACTCCCAAGACCATGGTGACGTATCTTCTAAACAAATTTTGAGTCTAATTTGCTTAGTCTACAAGAGCTATTACAAATCAATAATATAATCAATAATTTATAGTCCAATAGAAAAGGGGGCAAAGGATACAAAAAGGCAGCCACCAAAAAAGTAATGGAAATGGTCAATAACCATACGAAAAGACGTATAATCCCACTCATAAAGATATGCACACCAAAACAAATATTCCAGCTTGTGGAGACTGTAGTTTCCAAAGAATGGCCGCACCAATACATCGCATCCCACGTGCTCTCTTACAATATGATGCTGCCACTCCTCCTTGACGAAGTGGCGTCTATGTTCCCTCTCCCTTAAATGAGGGAAGGCCTGTGACTATGGCAGAAATAATGCCACGTGACTTCTGAAGCTAAATCATAAAATTACCTGGTCCTCTTTACAGGATGCTCTTCCTCAGTATCCAGTCACCCCACTGTGAGGATGCCCAGCAGCCAAGCGGAAAAGACTTTGCAGGTGCTCTCTTCAGCCCCAGCTGAGAGATCCCAGCTATAACCAGACATGCAAGTGACCATTTCGGTACCCAGCCTTTCAGACGCCAGAAATGACATCAAGCAAAGCACAGACAAGCTGTTCCCACCAAGCCCGAACCAAACTGCATATTCATGAGCAAAATAAATGATGATGTTTTAAGCCACTAAATTTTTTGTTTGTTACTCAGCAATAGAAAACAAAGAGATCTATCTGATTAACCAAACCATTTTAGTCTCTGTCAGGGTTGATGCTAGTAAGGAAAATAATGTTGGGGAAAATATAAAATGGTCCATTTTGGAAGGACAGTGACTTAGCAACAATTACCAAATTTTAAACTGCACATAATATTTGACCAAGAAATTCCACAAATCACAAAAATGTGTGCAAATATGGGCTATAAAAGCAAAAACTGAATAACCACTCAAACTGTGGTATATTCACACAATGGAAAATTGCATAACCCTTACAAAAACAAAGTGCTAATATGAAACACAAACAAAAGAACAAGAAATTTTAAATGTCCACATAAATAAATACTACTATATACCCTGAATGATGTAGATCGTGGGTTGTTCTAAAAGGAACAGAAAGTAAATATTTCAAGATTTTCAGGGTGCATCCTGTCTCCGTAAATTCTTTGGGTTTTTGTTTGTCTGTAATCCTTTAACGATGTCAAAACCTTTCTTATTTCATCAGTTGTTATAAAAAACCAGTGACTGTTGGCCACAGTTTGCTGACCCCTAATGTAGATACTCACTGAGTTATGAGAAGTTTTAAAGTAGCATTTGATTTGGAAATGTAGTCAAACTTGTTCTGAATACCGTTCCCCTTTCCTATTTCCTGTTCATTTTTTTTTTCAGGTCAGGCATTTATTCTCAGCCTGGGGCCAGGCTAACTGGCATGGAAGAATTAAGGCCCAGGTTAAGTCAGATTACTGCTACTTTGGTACACTTTTTTGAGGGACAACAAAAGCAAACCTGGGAGAAAATTAGTTTTCCACATTTCCATGGAAGGTAAAAATGCTGAATTACCAAATCAAGAATTTAAGCTTGATAAATTAGGTCAATCTTTTTAAAAAATATAAAAGCCCCTTCTATATTATAGCAGTCTCAATCACCTATTTTTTCTAATCTCTTGATCCCAGCTGAAAGACTCACTGTGAAAACTTTTGAAGAACACAGAAATGCTTTAAAACTAGATGCTGCTGGCTAGAAAGCAGATGGTGCCAACACCCAATGTTACAGATTTAAACAAACAAACCACCAACTCTGATCTCTCATAAAAACTTTATAGCTCCTGTTCCTAACGGAGAACTTTCTCTGACACAAATTACACAACCTTGGAACCAAAGCGCTTATTTTGACGTTGACTCTCCTCTCACTCAAGTTCAAATAAGTCCTAGAATTTAATTCAGTCATTTACTATGCACTAACAGGCTTCTCCACAAGAAAAGACAAAATTATCTATGTCTCTGAACTTCCTGCATTTCTTATACATTTTGGCTCTGGGTTTTTTTGGTTTTTGGGGTTTTTTTTTAATCTCTACCCTATTCACCCCAATCTTGATAGGAAGTCCAAACTTGCTCTTTTTCTCCCATGTTTCCTCTGGGTAGTGCTGCTCTAAGAAACAGGCCTTTGTAGTGACAGATCCAGTATTGTTCTCCATGTATGTCTCTCTCATCCTCCCTCTCTCATTCCCCTTTCTTCTATTTTACTTGCTGTTATTTCCTTTACAGACTATGCTAGGAACTGTGGGGATACAAACATGGCATTCCCTAGTTTCAGAGTATGTAATCTTTCTAAAGAACTGGAGTTTGGGCACATGAAAAAGCCAGTTTGAGGTAAAAGTGTCCAACATATACTTTCAAAGACCGCTTAATTAAAGAACTGTTATTTTAGAAATGTAAGACAGAAGAAAGACACAGAATTACACAGGATGACCTGGAGGATAAAAACTGCAAGACAGAAGACAGCTTCAATGGTCCAAGTGTTAAAAGTAGTATCGTGCCTGTAATTTGCTTCAAAATAATTGGGGTGAGGGAGGGAGGACAAGTATTGTTAGTTAGGTATATAGATAAAATAAGATCTACCATGAGGTGATAGTTATTGATAGTTATTACCAATAACAGGTAGTAGGTACCTGGGAGTTTATTACATCCCACCCTGTATGTATGCATTTCAATACACATTTATATATAAAATATACATTATATTTCTTTATTCATTGAAATTTCCATAATAAAAAAGTTTTAAAGTAATATCAATAAGAACAGAAAGAAAGGATGAGACTCTATGGGAGCACAAAGACAAAAATGGGCTTAATGGGGAGACTAACCAGATAACGGATATGGTTGAGGACAAAGAGAAGATTGATAAAAGAAATAAAGGAGTTAAAGGACCTCTAGAAATATAAGAACTAATCAATAAAGGTGTTAGGGCAATAGAGTAGCCATCAGGAAAGGGAAAGGGAAGGAAAGAAAAGAAATATGTATATATACAAGAAACATCCTATACCTTATATCAAATCCCAGATGGTTTAAAAACATTCAAATGTAAATAATTAAAGCATAAAAGTATCAAAAGAAACCATGAAGAATTATTTTATAACCTCAAAGGTCTAAGAATGACATAAAACTCTGAAGCTATAAAAAGAAAGAAAAAAAATCAATCAAATTTACTATATAAAATGTTTTTAAATTATGCATGACAAAAACTAGCATATATAAAATCAAAGGAAAAAAACCTAACAAAAAGATTTTAATTCATATAACAAAGACAATTTCACTAAAACATAAAGAGTTCATATGGGAATTCCCTGGTGGTCCGTGGTTAGGATTCGGCGCTTTCACTGCCAGGAGCCCAGGTTCAATCCCTGGTCGGGGAACTAAGATCCCGCAAGCCATGAGGCGCAGCCAAAAATAAAATAAAGTGTTCATAGAACAAAAAGTTCAACCACCCAACAGAAAAACCGACAAAGAATATTAACAGATTAATTCACAGAAAATACAAATAGCACTTAAACAAGAAAAGATTCTCAACCTCATTCATAAGAGAAATGCAACTTAAAACTACACTAAAATTGGCACAGATCACAAAGTCTGATAACATATTCAGAGGCAGGCAGTGGCAAAACAGACACTTCCCTGAAAAAAGTATAATTAGTAAAACCTCTAAGATGGCAATGTGGCAATACCTACCACAATTACAAATGCATAGATTCTTTGACCCAGAAATTCCACTTGTGCATTTATGTTAACCTTTGAATTGTGATCCACATGAATATATTACCTATCTTTTAAAATAAAACTAAATTTAAATATTTAAAAAAACAGAGATGGCAACCAACCCTTAAGCCCAGGTATCTGTGATAGTCATTACCAGAAGCAGTGTGACATAGTGGTAAGAGAGTCAATAATCCTGAACTCAAGGGTGGTTCTAACCACTCACTAGTGGGCAAACCACTCAGTCTCTCTGAGCCTGTTTTCCTTTCCATAAAACAGAGATATTTCCTGCATGCTTACCTCTGTGGGTTATTTTAAGGATCAAATGAAATAATGGACATAAAAGCTCTCTGAAAAACTGTAAAGTATTTTGAAATATAAAGTATTAACAGAAATAGGGATGTCAAGAAAGGGATGTGGTTAGTGTAAAATGACGAATTGGTTTAGGCATTTCTAATCTGAAGTAAAGAGACAGATTTAGAATTCATCTATCTAAATAGAGGTAATAAAGTCACAAGAGTATAACAGATCTCCAAAGGACAAACATTCAATAAATAGAATTATAGAATTACAGAACTGAAAAGGATCTTGAAAGTCATCTAAGCCTTTGCTACCCAGTATCACCTGGGAACCTGTTGGAAATGCAGATTCTCAGGTCCCACTACAGACCTTACTCAATCAGAATCTACATTTTAACAAGATCCCCAGGTAATCTGTATGTACATTTTGAGTTTAATAAGCACTAGTCTAAGCCATTTTACTCATTTTTTAGATAATAAAATTGGGGTCCTAAGTAAATGGACCTACCCATGTTTACACTGTTAGTAAGCAGCAAAATCAAGGTTTGCACCCAGGCCTGATCTCCTAGGCTATGTGTACATGTGTGCATGTACACCATGTATTTGCTTCCCAGATACCCTGTTTCAAAACCTTTGAGACATCTTTGCCTGGCAGGTGTCCCATGCCCCTACTCCCATTTCTAATCAGCCAAGCAGCCCATCAATCCTTTCTTCACAGTTATCTCTGGCATATGTTTCTTCCTTTCCACACTCTTCATTCATTTCCCTAAAGCTATTGTTTATATTGTAAAAACCAGCTTTCTTCTCTTATACACATATCAACTTCCTCTTCTGCAAACAAGAGCTCACAAATAGTAATCTCTATACAATTCCTTAAACAAGTACAAGCCATTATGCATTTGGCTGCTTGCGGGGGTGGGGATGGGGGGGCCCTGCTAAGCCGCATGGCATTGCTGGATCTTAGTTCCCCAACCAAGGATTGAAACCATGCGGAAGCGCAGAGTCCTAACCACTGGACCGCCAGGATATTCCCCATTATGCATTAAATGTTAACATACTGATTTCAGGGAGACTCTATTTTTAAAACCTACCAAGATTAGCAAAATTAGAATCTTTGTGTCTTCATTTCCATTATTTCTTTCCCATTACCCCCCGCCTTCTCTTTGCCCCAGAAATAACCCAGGTTGCCTTTATCTAATAAGGTCCTCCCACTACAATCAAGCTTTACTAAATAAATCCAAAGGCCCTAAATCTACTTTCCAGTACCATCTTCAATCCCAATCTGTCTCAATAAGCTTGCAACATTCACAAACATCCTCATGTCTTCATAATTCTCTCCTATACATTGTACCCTAACAAACCAAAGTATTTCAACATTTCTGGAGTACCCATGATGTGCCAGGAACTACACAATGAAATGGAAGACTAAATACCTCTGACTACCTCTCCTACATAAATTCAATAAAATTAAGAGCCCTGGTCTCTGCCCCATTTCCACATCTGCACCAAGAATTTTTAACTTTTTTAAGAGCCAATAATATGGGACTTTTATAGATGCTCAGCCACAAAGGAAATAGATGAAGGGGCAGATTAAGCCACCCACAACATGAGGACTAACTCCTGTGCAACAGCCAGTACACTGCAGCACTAGGGTAAACAGTTCCAGAGACTCCCAGCTACAAACTGAGTTCAATTAAATCAACCTGAGAAAAAACAAAGGGCATGTGCTTCAGAACAAAATCAGATTGTGAGCTATTTATTCCAGTTATACCAAACATTGGTTTTGTGTTGTGGTATAAACTTAGCCAACTTAGGTTTGAGTCCCAGCTCTGCTATTTCCCTTGGGCATGTAACTAATCTCTCTAACCTTCAGACACCTCATCTGTAAAATGGAGCTAATAACAGCTTCTACCTCACAGAGTTGCAATGAATGAAGAGTAAAGGGAAGAACTGCAAAGCACTTAGACACAGTGCTAGCGCATAAGGTAGTTCAATAATGCAACAATTATTACCCTACAGGTTGCCTCAGCTTTTAGTGGTCAGTTTACCTGTAGGTTCAAAATCTATCCACCTAACCCGAGCTATACAGGTTTGTGAAGGTAGAGACAAAGGTGAAACTGGAAAACTGTGCTTTAAATCCAAGAAGCAAACAGACTAAGATAGTGGGAAAAGCTCCGAATTTAGAACCAAAATAGCTGGGTATTCATTGTTCTTTTCTGGGTCTTGATTCTCTCACTGTTAAGTGGGGGAGATGGTTCTAACTACTGTGGCTAAAAATACTATGAGAATGGTTTTAAAGACATTAGCTACTAAAAACACAAGGCAGCATGACAAAAGATAAAAGGGTAAGAGTGGAAAATTCATTCATGAATCATTTTTAAAGGATATTTCTGCAGTAGTGTGTGAAAATGAGCCATGAATCTTGACTGGAGGAAAATACGACAGCAAATGGTAATCACAAAGTTGGACTAAAATAAGTATCTACAATTAAGCAGACAAATGTCAAATTATTCCTCATGACCCAACTCAGAATCTCCACTTTTGAGACATCCTTCCTGACCACCCTGCCCCATCCACTACCCTAAACCAAGATGATAATTTCTCCCCTCTGTGCCATGACTATGCTATATACATGCCACCATCACAGTACTTAGCACAACATGCTCACAATCATGCTTTATCAACTATGTTTATACGGCTGTGTACCCCCAAAGGAGGGGTGAGCCTTAAATAAAGAAACCAAGTTTCATTCCTCTTTTTACCCATAGCACTTAGCACCTGACACAAAGTAGATACTCAGTAAGTGTTTGATGGATGAACCAATGAGTAAACCATGGGCAAGATTAGATATTTCACAGTGCCATAAGACAGCAGCCTTATGTATATGTTATATTTAACATACACATTAAAGTTATAGTTTATATATACCTCTTAATAGCACTTCTATTTTGTCACCACTCTCGGCCTTTCTGTAGCCTCCAGTGACTATAAACTCCTTAAGAACCAAAACCATCTATTTATCCCAAGCGCAGCCACACGGATATTCAATAAATGTTTGCTGAAGGAATAACGGAACGATGAATGAATGAATATCTCACACTGCCTCACAGCTTAGGCCTCAGTCTCCCCTTATTTAGAAACTTCATCAGCAGCCTTCTCCCCACCACCTTCTCAATGACTCTTCTCACCGCCAGTCTCTCCTCAAAACTATCCTCTTGCTCTCACAGTACAATGCCAAGGGCAGACTGATAAATGTGGAGGGAGTGTCAGGAGCTCGGAAATCATAATTTTACCACAATGATAGCCAAGATTACCTCAGACAAAAATCATCAATGGGGACTTCCCTCGTAGTCCAGTGGCTCAGACTCCACAATCCCAATGCAGGGGCCCAGGTTCATCCCTGGTTGGGGAACTAGATCCCACACGCCGCAATTAAGTGTTCGTATGACACAACTAAAGATCCCGTGTGCCACAACTAAGATCCGGCACAGCCAAATAAATAATTTTAAAAAAATCATCAGTGGATGATAAATCTGGGGCGGGGGTGTGGCGGGGGAAGCAGGATATATTCATGATCTCAAAGTGTCTCCCTACAGACTGTTTATTAGTTAGTTTCAAGGGCAGACACACACATACAGAGTTATATAGTTGAGAAATCAGATAATATCTTGACCGAGTGACCAAAATAAACATCACCAGTAAGGGACAAATGGACATCATGTGCCTCCAGAAGTGATACCCTATGAAGGACGCATCACCACACATGAAATTCCAATTGAAGGGACTTCCCTGGTGTTCCGGTGGTTCAGACTCCAAGCTTCCAATGCAGGGGGTGCGGGTTCAACCCCTGGTTGGGGAACTAAGATCCCATGTGCCATGCGGCATGGCCAAAAAAATGAAAAAAAAAGAAAAAGAAATTCCAATTGAGAGAATGCATAATCTGAGTCTAATCATGAGGAAACATCAGGTAAACAGAAAATGAAGAATAGTCTATTTTAAAAAGGGAGGAAGGGGTCTATCTGTATAATGACACTGACCTTAAAAAAAGAGACAAAGAAAAGCTGCAGAAATGTTCTACCTTAAAGAAGAGATAAAACCACTAAATGCAATACCTGACTCTAGAATGGATCAGGAACTGGAGAAAAGAAATGTTCTATAAAGGACATTATGGGATCAACTGACAGATTATGAACCACAGATTAGATAAAAGCATTATATCAATGTTAATTTACTGAAACTGATAACTATACTGCAGATATAAAAGAGAACATACCTCTTCTAGGAAATACATACTCAAGTACTTAAGGATAAAAGGTCAGGATGTATGTAACTTAACTTCAAATGATTCACACACAAAAAAAACTTATCTATATCTGTATAGACCTAGGAAGAGATAGCTTGCAAATGACAAGGCAAATGGAATGTTAACAATAGATGACTCTGGGTAAAGGGTATAAAGGTATTCTTGTACAAGTTTTATTTTTGCAATTTTTCAGTAAGCTTGTAATTCTTTCCAAACAAAAAGTTTAAAAAAGAAAAGAAAAACAGGTACTAGCTTGTACTAGCAATAAGACAAGAAAAGGTATAAAAGGTATAGAGATTGAGAAGGAAGAAATAAAACTGTCTTTGTTCAACAGATGACATGATCATCTATGTAGAAAATAGGAGAAAATCAACCACAAACTCCTGTAACTAAGCAATTATTGCAAGGTTGCAGGGTACGAGGTAAATTTACAAAAGCCAATTGCTTTCCTATATACCAGCAATGAACAAAGGGAATTTGCATTTAAAAACATAATACCGTTTACATTATACTCCCCCAAAATGAAATACTTAGGTATAAATATGAACAAGATCTACATGAGGAAAACTATACAACTCTAATGAAAGATATCAAAGAAGAACTAAATAAATGGAGAAAATCCATATTCATGGATAGGAAGATGCAATATTGTTAAGATGTCAATTCCTTCCAACTTAATCTATAGATTCAGTGCAATCCCTATCAAAATTCCAGCAAGCTATTCTGTGGATACTGACAAACGGAATAAACAAGTAAATCAAAGGAACAGACTAGAGAGCTCAGAAACTTATACCACATAAGTATAGTCAACTGATCTTTGACAGAGGAGCAAAGGCAATACTACACACCTATTAAAATAGCCAAAATCCGGAATACTGACAACACCAAATGCTAACAAGGATGTGGAGCAATTTTCATTCACTCCTGGTGGGGAGGAAGTTGTAGATGTAGCGCAAGGTGTAGGTGTAGAGCAAAGATAGTCTTTCAACAAATGGTGCTGGAACAACTGGACCTCTACACACAAAAAAAGAATCTAGACACAAACCTTACCCTTTCACAAAACCCAACTCAAAATGGACCACAGACCTAAATGTAAAAACGCGAAACTATAAAATTCATAGAAGAAATCTAGGTGACCTTGGGAATGGCAACTACTTTTTAGATACAACAGCAAACACACTCTCCATGAAAGACATAATTGATAAACTAGACTTCATTAAAATTTAAAACTTCTGCTCTCTGAAAGACAATGTCAAGAGAATGAGAAAACAAGCCATGGGGGAAAATATATGCAAAAAACACATCTGACAAAGGACTGTTACCTAAAATATACAAAGAACTCTTAACTCAATGATAGAAAAACAAAACAACCTGATTGAAAAATGGGCCAAAGACCTTAACAGACACCTCACCAAATAAGATATACAGACAGCAAATAAGCATATGAAAAGATGTTCCACATCATTTTTCATTAGGGAAATGCAAACTAAAACAAACAAGATACCACTACACACCTATTAAAATAGCCAAAATCCAGAATACTGACCACACCGAATGCTAACAAGGATGTGGAACAATTTTCATCCATGGCTAGTGGGGAGGGAGTTGTAGATGTAGCGCAGGGTGTAGGTGTAGCGCAAGGCATTTTTAGGGCAGTGACGCTACTCTGCGTGATGCTGTATTGGTGAACACACGTCATTATACATATGTTCAAAACCAGAGAATGTATAACACCAAGAGTAAACCCTAATGTAAACTGTGAACTTTGGCTGATGATGATGTGTCAATGTAGTTCATCAACTGTAACAAACGTATGACTGTGGTGTGGGGTGCTGCTAATAGGGGAGGCTATGTACGTACAGGGGCAGAAAGTACTTGGAAAATCTCTGTACCTTCTGCTCATTTTTGCTAGGAACTTAAAATTGCTCTAAAAAATAAAGTCTATTAAAAAAAAAAGACAGTCCTCCCCTCTACCTCCAGGATAATGTCCAAATTCCAAACCATGGCACACATGGCCCTCCATAATCTAATCCCAAACTATACCTCTCCAGCTCGTTTGTTTCCACCATCCTCCTCCAAGATCCTTAAACTCCAGCCTCACATAATTATCTGCCATTCGCTTTTACACCTACTTACCTTTTTGCTCAAGCTGGTCCCTCTGCTAGAATGCTTTTCCTTCTCTTTCCCACCTCAGCATTTAGTTCAAACCATCTCTTATATTACACTAAAATGGTCTGCTGACATAGCTGCCTTAACCATTAGATTATAAATCCCTCCAGGGCAAGGACAGTGCCTTATTTATCGTATCCTCGGAGCTTGACAAACTGCAGCAGTAGTAGTAGTAATGATAGTAGCAAGAGCAGACATTTAGTGAGCATTGAGCAGTTACTACGTACCAAGCACCTTTTTAGGCAAATTTATGGCCCACATAATTCTTTCAACAACCCTACAAGGTAGGTGCTATTATGCCCATTTGATCTGAGCCTCCCTGAGACATAGAGAGATTAAGTAACTTCCAGACTGCCAACTAGGAAATAATGGAACCAGGATTTGAACCCAAGCATCAGGCTCTAGAAAACATATTCTTCACCACTGTGGTATACATGGTAGAAACGCAAAAATAAAAAAAACTGTTAAACAAATGATAGTGTAGAACAGAGTTGAGCACAATACTTGTGGAATGAAAATGTTAGGGACAGAGACTTCCCTAGTGGTGCAGCGGTTAAGACTCCACGCTCCCAATGCAGGAGGCCTGGGTTTGATCCCTGGTCAGGGAACTAGATCCCACAACTAGGAGTTCACATGCCACAACTAAGGAGCCCACCACGTGCCACAGCTTAGACCTGGCACAACCAAATAAATATTAAAGGAGAAAAAAAGAAAAGAAAAAATTATTTGCTTTTAAGAAATTATAAAACCGTATTCAAAGATTTTCTGGTACTCCAACAATAAAAGAAGTTAGAGAAAGAAGTACACCAGAGTCTAATGCAGTATTTGGTACACACCAGAAATTTAATACCAATTAATTAAATTTTTCCATTTTTTAACAGATTTTATGTTTACTTCTAAGTACCAACTTATTTTGTCTTTATTTTTGATATAATATCTAAAATGCACTGCATATTTTGCTAGCTCATTGAAGAGGGCATTGATAAGGTAACCTATTCTTGAAAATACAAGGTAGTAATAGTGAGCAACGATTTTTAGTAATTTGCAGGTAGTTTTAAAACATCCAAGTTTATAAAATATCAAAAATGCAGCTAATGTACAACTAAGAAATTCTGCAATTCTAGTGTCCCCATATAATAATCAGACTGATTTCTTTTGGTAGAAATAAAGGAATACCAAATGTAAACCAGTCACTCAAGGGCACTGGGACAACTGTTCTTTATTTTTATATTTATATTAAATACCTTGCATGTAGGAAAAACTCCATTTAGTCAATTCATTAAAACAAGCTTGAAATACCTACTACATGTACAGTTCTGTGATGGGACCAACTCTATCCTGTAATGAGTACAGTCCTGTAAAATATCCGATACCTGAAATGAGCACCCTGCAGCCTACCTGCCTATCTTGCTTTCTGGTCTATTTTCAGAATGAAAAATTAGAAAGTCTTTCCCATGTTGCTGCTTTTCATATATACCCTTATATTAACATTTTAGGAACTTCCCTGGTGGTCCAGTGGTTAAGACTCCAAACTTCCATGGCAGGGGGCACGCGTTCAATCCCTGGTCGGGGAACTAAGATCCCACATGCCGCGAGACTTAAAACACAGCTTTTTCATACTCCTAAATTAGTTTCATGTTGTGTTAAAAAAAAAAGTGTAGTTTTCCTGTATTAGCTCTTATACAAAAAAAAAAAAGACTGGAATTGTGACGGGAAATAATTCATATCCTCTGAAAGACTTAAGTAGGTTGGAGGAAACAAGACATAAAGTTGCTAATCCTGTGCTTAACATAAATCAAAGGAGGTACTTTATAAATATCTGTTGAATAAACGGATTACTCAGTCAGTTTCTTCCACTTCTGCACTTAGAACTAGTTTTGACATAGGTTAACATGAACACGTGTAGCTCACAGTTAAGCCCTTAGTCAAAAAAATATAGTTATGTTAAAAGAGATCCAAGTTTTTCCAGGAAAAAAATAGACCATAAAAGTCTGATTTCCACCTTTCACTCATTTGTGTCTTCTCTTTTTTTCTCACCCAGGAATCTACTGACAAAAGCCAAAGGCAGCTGTCAGTTTCAGCTTCCTTGTTTTCCTCATTATTTTCAAAAAAGCCTGACTGCATCTTGCAGGACATTCTAAAAACCATGGTGGGAAAAAGTACCAGATATTTCAGTGGACCAGCAAACAGAGATTCCTAAGTGCTGGGTTCTAATACTCAGCTTTCCCAGCTTCTCAACCAATAAATGCACTTGACTCCAGTCTTTCAATGACTGATAACATTACTAGTAAATGACGTCTACGGCAATCAGCATCAAACATTACACAAATAAAATTCCTCACATCAAAAACCCCACAATCACCAGATGGCTGCTGTTTCAGAAATGTGAAGCGGTAAAGAATCAGGACTTCTTAAGTGGGATATTCAAAAAACGATAGACAGGAACAAAACAGGAAGACTGATCACTCACATTACACAGGGACATTCCAAAGTTTCACTAATACATACCATAACAGGCGGAAAGGGGATGGAGTCTGACAGCTCAGCCTGAAAAGAGAAGTTTAAAATACAGTCTCTCCTACATTTTAATTGTAGCCTAAAATCCCCAAAGTTGTATGGATAATGTGTCAAAGCCCAGAGATAAGTTTAAGAAACAAATTCTCAAAACTCCAAGCCAAGCACAGTGAAATAAATGCTCATGAGAGATGCAGGATCTGGTCAGGTCTTTGCCACCAGCCGGAAGAGCAGGGCACTCAATTCAGATTTGTTAAATTAATACTCTTTACTGACTCCCTGAGGGTGGAAATAAACAGAGGGACCAAGTCTCTGGCCAGGAGAATAGTTTCACCTCTGAGGGCTTCAGAATTTGCATCTATAAAATTCTATGATTCAAAATTCATGCTTCCATCTTAAAATAAGATGGAAAACAAGGGTATATAATATTAAACCAAAACAGTATAATATGAAATCGGTTTTGGAAAAAATTCCAATGTCAAGTTTCCATTCTCCACGTGCTCCTCTACATGTATAATCTAAGAACACAACTCCTAAGATACAAGACATTAAAAAACTTTAACTGAGAAGTTACTGATGCCATTGAACCTAAAACAAAGTATAAAACCTAAAATGTTTCAAACCCTCTCTTAATATAGATCTGTCTAATTTTTCTAAAACATCCCTAGTTTGTATCTGCACTCATTCAAGCACATTAAAAATGACAAGTATTTTTCCCCCAGTAGTAATATGTCTACTGATGAAAATACACAGATTATCAAAAATATACATTTGGAAAATATGAAAACCTAATTTTTTTTTTTCATTTTACTACTCACTCAGGCCCAACTTACTAGTTTCAATTCTTCTCTGGCTCTATTTCCAGTCGGTTTCACTTCTGAATTTTCTGCCGCAAAATTAAGAACTGTGACCCAGTAGAGAAATTTTAAAGTTAACACTGAATAAGAACATAGCTTTTCCTTTCAAAGGAAAACTAAACATTTTCACACACCCAAAAAAAAATTGAAAAACCTTAAATTCCTAATGGCATTTTATCACGTAAAAATAATGATTTTAGGATGCTGATATTTTCTTTGTTTCTGAAGCTTCCCCACACCGATTTGTTTACAAGAACCAAAACAGCTCAAAAATTGCCATCATTTTACTGTATAGCTATACAACACAGCTATACACTATTTTTTTATTAGAGTCACAAGGAAGGGGCTCAACAAATATTTGTGGAAGGAATAAATATACATAACATTGCACGGGGCATATGTTTCCAATAAGATACGGCCTTCTCTCTGCCTTCAGTGGCCTTGCCAACGAAACAAATCTTTTAAACACATAATAAAAAGATAATTAAATCAGACTGACAGAAGTAAGACATCTAATAAACAGAAACATGTAAGGGAAAAATATATATCCCATACAGCTAAATTAAGTTTTAGAAAGCTTTTGTGCTTCTACCATTTTTTTCTTATATGTGTTTCAATCCCATTTCCTTCCTCTCTTTAGACTGTTAAGTTCTTCAAAGGAATGATCCATATACAAATAAAATTTTAAAATTAAAAAACGTACTGAGTTCCTACTACGTAATCAGCACAGTGCTACGTAAAGGTGCTGTGGGAAATAAAATAAAAAGCGTGATGGTCTCGAACCTTGAGATAACTTAAAGCTTTTGTTTTTCACCAGACTCTGAAAAGAATAGGTATCTATGGAAAGTGGGAATCAAAGACCTAAACTGCAGTCCCTGTGATGACACCCTTTGTGACTTTGAGAAAGTTACCCAGACCTTAGATCCCTCATCTGTAAAAGGAAGTGGTTACTGATAGAACTCTCCTATGCAGAAGAATTCCAAGTAAGTTATGTAGATACTCTGCCCTCAAGGAGGGGGAGTATCAATCCCCACTCCTTCAGTGTGGACTGTACATAGCGACTTCCTCCCAAAGAGGAAGGAGGGATGGAGGGATGAGTGGGAGAAAGTAACCTTACAGCAGAGAAACCTGACGAACACAACTGCACTGGTGATGATGAAGGTTAACTTCAATAGTGATAAGCCATGTTAATAGTATGCACACTTGATATGATAGGATGAAAATGGCACTTTACTTCTCCAGCCTTTCTCCCAAAAACCCATAACCCCAATCTAATCATCAGACAAAAAACAAAAAACAAAAACACCAGACAAATTCCAATAGAGGGACATCCTACAGAATACCTGAGAAGTACTCAAAACGATAAAGGTCATCAAAAAGAAGGAAAGTCTGAGGAACTGTTACAACCAAGAGGAGGTTAAGGAGATAGGTGAACAAAATATAATGTGATGTGCACGATGGGATCCTGAAAAAGTGTATTACATAAACACTAAGGATCCATCAACAGATGAATGAACAAACAAAATGTAGTATATAAACACAATGGAATATTATTCAGCCTTATAAAGAAATGAAAGTCTGATACATGCTACAACATGGATGAATGTTGAAAACATTATGTTGAATGAAATAAGCCAGACACAAAAGGGCAAATATTGTATGATTCCCTTATAAGAAGAAGGTAGAATAAGCAAAGTCATAGAGACATAAAGTAGAACAGAGTTTACCAGGAGCTGGGGGAAGGAAGAATGGGGAGTTGTTTAATTAGTATGGTTTCTGTTTGAGATGATGAAAAATTCCAGAAATGGATAGTAATGATGGTTGCACAACATTGAGGATGTGCCTAATGCCACTGAATTATACTTAAAAATGATTTAAATGGCAAATTTTATATTATGTATATCTTACCACAATTTTTTAAATGAAGGAAATCTGAATAAAATATAGACTTTAGTTAATAATAATGTATCAGTACTGACTCATCAATTGTAACAAATGTACCATACTAACGAAGATGTTAAAAATAGGGAAAAATGGGTATAGAGTATATGGGAACTTTCTGTACTATCCTCTCAATTTGTCTGTAAATCTAAAATTGTTCTAAAAATTAAAGTCTAGGGAATTCCCTGGCGGTCCAGTGGTTAGGACTCTGCACTTTCGCTGCTGGGGGCCCGGGTTCAATCCCTGGTTGGGGAATTAATATCCCACAAGCTGTGTGCACAGCCAAAAGGAAAAATAAAATAAAATAAAAAACAAAGTCTATTTTTAAAAATTCAAGGGAGATAAAGGTTAACAGCACTAATATTCCCTACCTCCTCCCATAAAAAGACAAGAAAAATGCTCTTTAAATGAATAAAAAACATGAGCAAGTAATCAGAAAAATTAATGCCAGGGACATGAACAAGCAAGTCACAAAAGAAATGAAAATGCTATAAAAATCTATGCAAAAATATTGAAACTCGTAGGGTTGTGTAAGGATAGAGTTCATATACTTTGCACAGTGTTTGGCATACAATAAATGAAGCTACTAAAACACAACTGATAACTAAAGAAATACAAATTTAAATAACAAAAAATATGTATATGTGTATGTAGGTTATATGGGTGTGTGTGTGTATATGTGTATATATGTATACATGTGTACGTGTAAATATCCTCTGAGTGAATGATTTCAAAGATACCTGTATATGGATATTCATTGCAACAAAATAACACAGAAAAACTGGAAACAGTCCAAAAGTCTACCACTGGGGGTTAAACAAACATAACTAAACATTATTATACAAAAATGTGGCAGATGTATGTATACTGATGACAACTGTCTAAGAAAAATAATAATGAATTGTAAAATTTTTTAAATGGAAGGGATTAAACTAGGTTAGGACTATAACTGCATGCAAAACTATGTGTTTATGTATGTAGTGACCCAAAAAGGGTCACTAAAAAATCACTAAAAAGCCTCCCCAGCTCTGAGTATCTGAGAAATGTAGTTAGGTTATACTCAAAGAAGGAAGCCTTTGGGAAGGAAAGAAATGCTCTCAAACTTTTAAGGACATAATAAATACCACAACTAAAAAACACAATTTTTATTTCAAAATGCCAAAGTTATTCTTCAGATGAGCTTATATTCATTAGTTAATTACAAACCTCAACCAAAAATTAAAGAGCAAAAACAATCTTCAAAATGTGTGACCAGTTCAGGCTTAAATTACAGGTAAAGCAAAATCCTACAGAAGCAAAAGGAGGCAAAATTAAGTAGTAGTCCCATTTGACATAATCAAGTAGCTATAATATTATGGACTGTAGTTAGTACTCATAAATGTAAAGGTTCAGGAGTTATGCAGTGTTAACTATATTTTTTCTTTAAGAAAAGTGGATTAAAATAAGAAAAATAAGTTAGGTCTTACAGTTTTGCGGGCTTTCTTTGAGCCAAAACAAAATAAACCTTTTTCTGGAGGCAGATTGGGGGTAGGGAGGAGTCCAATACTTTTGGAACTAATATACAGTAAATTAATATTTTAAACAATACAGCCACTAGAATCAATGGGACTTAATGAAGACTGGAATAAATGAGTAAATAATAGCAGGGGTACTCTCTATCCTAAAACAAAAATATACCTTAGAACTGTGGTTCTCAACCAGAAGTAATTTTGCCCCCTAAGAGACATTTGGCAACATCTAAAGACATTTTTGACTGTCAGGCCTGAGATGGTGCTGCTGTATACTGTGGGTACAGGCCACGGAGGTGACAAAACATCTTACAGACCCACCTACCCACCCAAAATGTCAACAGTGCTGAAGTTGAAAAACCCTACCTTAGAAACAGGCTGGGGGTGGCGGGGAGAAACCATTGAATCTATGCTTTGAAATAATCAACTTTATCGTAGAAATCCTAAATCAACAAGGTTTGTTTACCTGTTTAGAAATATTGACATCTTATCAAATAGCATGGAATCTATTAAAATGACACAATTTTCAAAGTGTTACTCAAAAGAAAGTTAACTGGATTTCCAATTTATCTAAACATTTGAAATTCTGCAAAAGCCACAGGCAAAAAAAAGAGAACAAATTAATGCTAAAAGAAAAAAGTTTTTATACACACACACACATTCTCTGATTCTCATAACCAATACTGAGCAAAAGAAGAATACATTTTGCGTGATTCCATTTATATACAGTTCAAGAACAGGCAAAAGCTCTTCTCTTATGTTAGAAATCAGAATAGTGGTTCCTCTGGAGACAAAGAAAAAATAGAGATGGGAGAGAACATGAGGGGGACTTCTGGGATGGTAATAATTTTGTACTTCTTAATCTGGGTAGTACTTCCATAACTTTCTTTGCTTTGTGACAATTCATCAAGCTGTGTACTAATAATTGGTACACTTCACTGTGTACAGATAACCCTTTAATAAAAATGTTTACTTTTTTAAATGCTATATATTTATATCCTAAAAACTTGAGCATTTTGACCCAGAAAGCGAAATTAATGTCAAGAGCAAAAGTAAAGTGCTTTTGTTATACAGGCTGCCTTCCAAGAATTCAAGAAGGATGATACCCCCAGAAAGCTGTAAATACCATACTCAGCGATCACAGAGCATTCAGCCGTACACTTAAGCCACTATATATCCCTTGGCACAAATCCAAAACTTGGACAAACGCTTACAAATGCAGTTGGATTTATTCCACGGACAGTTTGTTTGGATTATTTCCCCCAATGTTAAACTGGGAACTGTTATCAGAGAACAGGCTCTATGAAACAAATGATGCTTTCTCTTTCCTAATCCCACACTTTCCCAAAGCTCTCCCAAACTAAACCCCTTTTGGCTCTTGACTCCTTTAGGATTTCTCCAGGATGCCTGTAACAGTGTCCATCATTGCCTCTCCCAGTATCCACTCTCACAGTCCACCTCCCGCCACACACATGAAAATTCACATTAATGCTCACTCCAGAGGCTAGTCTCTCCCACCAGACTTTCACTCTCCCCCCAGCACCTTGCAAATACAATCCAAACTTCAGTACCCTCAAACTCATACCCTCCACAAACTCCCTTCCCAACAGCGCCCCAAAACCAGGGCCCATGCTACCCCAGTCTTTTATATCCTCTTCTACCGCACAGAAAGCCCTTGCTTCTGCAAACAACTCAGCTCCATGGCCACCACTGTAGCTCTGATCTCCAGCTCTCCTTCCCTTTAGGGGTCCCCACATCCCCACACTTTCCTGTATTCAAATCCATCCCATTGCCCATCCCCCCTCTGCCCCCAGCCTCTGCTTTCTTCCATCTGACTCTTTCCTAAGTACTAAGACAGGGATGGGAAGTTGGAGGAAGGGTAGGAAAGAACTCTGTCCTGTGTGGAGATGGTGGAGAAAAGACTGTTCAAGTCTGCAGCACAACAACCACGTGCTGGGGCTACAGTCAGAGGCTGGATTCTGAAAGCCCGCCCCACCACTCACTAATGGCAAGGCTTTGGCCAAGCGATTTTACAAACGTAAGCCTCAGTCTCTTGAACTACAAAATGGAGCTAATAAAAACAGCTACCTCCCAGAGTTGTGAGGTTAAATCAACTACCAGCCAGCTGAGCACTTGGCACAAACCCAACACGGTGAATTCTCAACGACTGACCGTTTCTCTTAGGTCCTCTTCGTGGATGCGGGAAGATGAAAGGTACTTTCTTTCCGTCTCTTTAATGCTAAAGCTCCTGCAAAGTCTCCTCTTGGGGGAGAGCAAGAAGGCAAGGGAGAGAAGGAAAGAAGAAGTACTCTACAGATAGGTGGGTGATACAAAGAATTTTGTCAGGTCCCCAAACTCGGTGTTCTCTCTTTATTATCCGCTTACAATGTGGACGGATCCAAGTTGGATCCAAGAAGCCCTTTATGCCTTGCTAAAGGATGGGGGGAAGACATGAATATATACAGCAAATGTGCCTCCACGGATACTCATTTGACGGAATGCAGTAGACCCCCCCCTCAAATTGCTAAAATGCGTTCCTTGGGGGTCGGAGAATTAGGAAGGAAACCCAAAGTCCCAAAGGATTTTGCTTGAGAGTTTAAGGGAGTACTTCATAATAAGGAGAGATTAAAAGTAAATGCTGGAAACCCTAAAGACTTCTCACTTCGCCTGCAGCACAGAGTATCAATTGGTTTGTCAGCAAGTCAGTGAGTTGAGAAAGGAAAAGCGCTTTCCGCCGTCTCTCCTGGGACACCGGGGCTTCCCCGGGTCCCTTCCCAAGAGGGATAAAGGGGAGGGTCTGCGCCAGGGAATCCCCAGCTCCCTACGGAGTGGGACAGGAGGGCCCCCAGGGAGTTTCACTGGGTCCCTTCCCGCCTCTTCCCAGCCCATCTCCTGTAACGGGATGTCTCCTGGGACTCGAAGATCCCCCAGAGGTTCGGCCATCCCTGGATTCCTCCCCTCCCAAGACCTCTGGACAGCCCTCCTCGGTCCTCAGAGTTCTTCCCGGTCACTTCTCAGGGTCTCCCGGCCGGTACAGGGTCAGCCCGCCGCCCACGGGGTCCCCTCATGGGCCTCCTCCCGGCCCCTCCCGAGCGCCGCGAGCCCGCGGGGTTACCTGCTGAGACGGCAGCTCCACATGCAGGGCCCGCGCGGCAGAACCGGGAGGCAGCGCGGCGGCCGGGCCCGGGGGCGGCGGGGGGACCGGTCCCCCGACCGACGCTGAAGCGCTCATCTTGACCCGGGAGCCGCCAAGCGGCGGGGCCGGCGGCCCTCCAGCATCCGCCACCACAGCCTAGTCACGACCCGCTGAGCCCCTGCAGCCCAGAAACCAGCCACCCGGGAGGCAGAACCGCTCTACCCCACCGCCGGCCACCGCCGCTGGCTAAGGAAGAGCCATATTACCGCAGTGCAACCCCCACCACCCGCTGAGAGCTGGCTTGCCCATTGGTTCAGCTCCCACGGGGGCGGGACCCAATCACAGAAAACGGACGCGCTATTGGTCAGAAGGTCTGTCTATCGCCGGCAGGAACAGGCTGGGGGCGGAGGAACCCAGGGATGGCCTAAATTGCGTCTGTCAAGGGGAGGTAAAACCTGGGGCGTTGCTTCATGTTTTCCCAGTCTAATTGGTTCTTCCACTACCACGGGGCGGGGTCTCCTGGGGGAGCCGCAAGGACCATTGCTCGAGGTCGCTGTCAGTTGTCAGTAAAGGAAAAGAGGGGCGGAGTCTGATTAGGTAGACCTTGCGCCTGGGCTCTGGTGTCACGTGCAGAAGGCAGGAGAGTCACCTGATTAGTGAGAGTCAGTTTTGGGAGCCACTTCCGCCCTGACCTAGTTGCCATGGTAACCGGCCTCCCTTGGAGGGCGGGGATGCATTTGGCGCCAGCTGGGTGGTGGTGGCCGGTCTGTAGTTGCAGTTTCCCAGAGTAATCTTTTCCTGAGGGACTCTTGTCCACGTGTGAGGATTGAAAAGGAATACTTTATGGTTAGCCAGAAAACCACCACGCAGGATGCACCAAGACCAGAAACTTGTCGGGCAGTCCTGCCAGCTCCACCCACGACCAGTTCCAACCCACAAGTCCCCGCCCCTCCTCACACTCCACTAACTGGTAGGCTGAGCCAGGCACCTCGGGACACTGTTTCACTTCTGTGAGTGGGGTGTTTATGCTGTTCTTGAAAAGCCTTTGCTACTTTTCTCCTCCTGACTAACGTTTACTTACCCATCAAATCTCATCTGGGGTTGGGATCCCAAAAGGCTTCTCAGATACACTCTGGGACCCTGAGTTAGGAAACTTGCCTCTACTACATTCCTGATTATTCTATTGCATTCTACTGTCTTTTAATAAGTTTGTAACACACATGTGCAGCCACACATACCCCTCCTGCAAACACACAAACTTACACACTGAATTTCTCAAGCAAAAGAACCTTGTCTGATTCATCTCTGGATTCCCGGTGCCTCGCAGAGAATCAGGACATGTGTTTTTGAAGTGAAGGCACAGTTCCAATGCCACTTCTTCCATGAAGACCTCCTTGATCATAATGATAGCATTTATAGCAATTGCTTCTGTAATAAATAGCATTGAGTCGTTCTGAAGAATAATGATCTGCCTTTTTCCCCCTTAGACTGAATTTCTCCACCACCTGGACTGACCTAGCAGAAAGAACACAGTGTTTTAGAGTCAGACACAACAGGAATCAGGAACTTTTGGAATCTTGGCTCTGCCACCTTCTAGTTATATGTTCCTAGGCAAGCCAGTTTCCCTCTCTCAGCTTTAGTTTTCCCATCTGTAAAATAGTAACAAGGTTGCTGTGGGGATTAAGTAAATTAATGTTAAGTATAGTGCCCAGTGCAGGACCTGGTATATAATAATTGCACTAAAAATATTTTAATAAAAGGTAAGCATACTATCTTTCTAGGGTATTCAGAAAGCCTGAAGACACTTTGGATCTGATCCCAGAGCTGGCTAAGATGTATGTCACACCGTCTCCTATTCTGAAACGTTGAGTAGTTCCACATGGCTAGAGCCTAGGGTATGCAGTCAGGTGTTTGCTGAGAAGGGAGTAATTGAGAAATCCCAAATACCTGGTTCCAAGATCTGGTGGAATTTCACAGAAAACATTTGTCTGTTTCCAAGCTGTATTAGTTTCCTGAGGCTGCTGTATCAAATTACTACAAACTGGCTAGCTTAAAACAACTAAAAGTTGTTCTTTCACAGCTCTAGAGGCCAGAAGCCCCAAATCAAGGGGCTTAGTGCTAGGTCTGAAGAAGTCCAGGGACTGTGGGAGCCAGAGAAGACAGTCACATTTCACAGTGGAGGTGACATTTAACCCGGGTATTGAGAGACCAATAAGAGTTCACCAGGCAGGGAGGGAAGAAAGGATGTTCCAGCACAGAGAGCAGGAGCGATTTTCCACAAGCCTTTACTGAGGTTCAACTCTGCATCAGGCAGATTACTAGACACCAGATATACAGAACTGAGGTAAATAACACTTCTCAGACTTTTCCACCTACATGCCACAAACCCTAGGAGAGCTGGCACTCACCCCTAGGGGTATGGCAGAAAACTGAAATAGTCTCCTAAGTGTTCAATAAATGCTACCTATCATTTTTTTTTCTTTTTCATTTTTGTTTTTTTGTTTGTTTGTTTGTTCCTTTGGCTGTGTTGGGTCTTTGTTGCTGTGCACGGGCTTTCTCTACTTGCAGCGAGTGGGGGCTACTCTTCATTGTGGTGCGTGGGACTCTCATCGTCATGGCTTCTCTTGTTGCAGAGCATGGGCTCTAGAGCGCAGGCTCAGCAGTTGTGGGTCACAGGCTTGGTTGCTCCACGGCATGTGGGATCTTCCCAGGCCAGGGCTCGAACCCGTGTCCCCTGCATTGGTAGGCGGATTCTTAACCACTGGCCACTAGGGAAGTCCCTGTGCCAGGCATTGTTGTAAGCAGTTCATGTGTACACTCACCACAGTGCTGGAGATTAGAGACCTAAAGCAAGATTTCTGTCACCTGCCCTAGGTCACATGTTTTGAGTTTTAAGCTGGGGTTTGAAAGTAGTCTAACTCCAATGTTCTTAATCCTACCTACATTTTACTGCCTCTAATAAAAGAGTATTATAGCGTATATTTTAAATTTTATTTTTACAGTGAAGTCATGTTTTTCTCAGAATATATTTCTATATCATATACAGGAAATTTAAAAAATACATCATTTGTGTTTAATCAGAGGAAAAAATACTTTGTATTGGTTTTCATCAAAAGTAATTAGAAATCTCAAAAATCATCTGGTATTTTAGAAATGAGAAAAGGTGCTTTTTAAATGTGCGTAAGGGCATTGTAATGTTATGTAAAAAGTGTAGGAGATACAATTGTGTGTATGCATGATAAAATATGAGCTGAAAATACACAAACCAAAACTCCCTAAGCAATAAGTGGTGAAAAATAGCTTGAAAAAGAGGTTACAAGGAAGAAAAACAGGATTACGCAAAAGAAGTTTAGAATATATATGGGGCAGAAGTTTGTCATAAAAATTGTGGTTGAAGCCAAGGGGTGGGGGAAATTCCTATTTTTCTCCTCCTAGTGATCCCATTATAACCCATTAAATGAGAATTTCTCCCACCTTCTCAGAAGTATTAGAAAAAAGCGTCAGATTTGCAGCCTACCCCAAGTAAAGTGAAATGTTTCACGGATAAGAAGACCAGACTCTGCCATCCACTGGCACAACCCCTCTAAAAGATTGAAGGTCACTGTTTGTATTAGTTTAAGCCATAAACTGGCTGGCTTAAAACAGCAGAAATTTATTCTCTCATAGGTGTGGAGGCTGGAAGTCCAAAATCAAGGTGGCGTTAGGGCTACAATCCCTCAAAGACTCTTAAGGAGAGTCCTTCTTTGCCTCTTCCAGCTTGTGGTGGCTCCAGTTGTTTCTTGGCTTGTGGCTACATAACTCCAGTCCCTGCTTCCTTAACATGGCCTCTCCCCTTTCCCTGTGTCTCTCCTTTCTTTTACTTTTAAGGACACTTGTCATAGGATTCAGGGCCCTCCCAGATAATCCAGGGTTATTTCATCTTGAGATCCTTAATTATATCTGTAAAGACTTTTTCCAAATAAAGTCACATTCACAAGTTCCAGGGATGAGGACATGTCCATATTATTTTGTGGGTCAGCATTTAACCCATCACACCATTCCTATGTGTGGCCTGCCCCTCTTTTCTCTCAGGCCAGCCTGCCTAAAAGATGGGGAAATTAAGTTGGTATTAATCTAAACTAGATAGTTTTAAATTAAGATGTTAGTTGTAATCTTCATTTTCTTCCATGAAGAAAATAACTCAAAAATATACAGTAAAAGAGACAACAAGAGAATTAAAATAATATATTAGAAAATACATGTTTAACACAAAAGAAGGCAGGAATGGAAGGTGAGAAAGAATAACAAGATGGCAGATGTAAATCCTACCTTAGTAATTGCATTAAATGTAATTAACACTCCAATCAGAAGGCAGAAAGTAGAAGTACTGTATGTATTTTTAAGAAGTCCAACACTATTGTGTCTACAAAAACACACTTCTTATTTAAAGACACAAATAGGTTGAAAGGGAAAGGATAGAAGATATTCCATGCAAATGGTAACCAAGAGAGAACTGGGGTGCCTATATTATACTAATACAGGCTACACAAAACTGATTTTAAGATAAGAATTGTTACTAGAGATAAAGATATTTTATAATGATAAAGGGTGACTTCATTAGGAAGATATAAAATTATAAACATATGCACATAAGAGCAGAGTCCCAAAATATATGAAGCAAAACTTGCAGAATTGAAGGGAAAAATAAACAGTTCAACAACAATACTTGGTTACTTCAATACCCCACTTTCAGTAATGGATAAAACGACTAGGCAGAAGATCAACAAGGAAAAGGAGACTTGAACAACACAATAAACCAACTTGACCTAATAGATATCTAATCTATAAAACATTCCAACCAACAAAGGCGGAATACATGCTTTTCTCAAATGCACATGGAATGTTCTCTAAGATAGATCATATGTTTGGTCATTAAAAAGGTCCCAATAAATTAAAAGGGGTTGAAATCATACAAAGTATGTTCTAAGAACATAATGAAATCAAATCAGAAATAAATGACAAAAGAAATTTGGAAAAATATTAGATACATGGAAATTAACCAACATACTCTTAATAACCATGGGTCAACAAAGAAATCAGAAGATAAATTATAAAAAACTTTGAGATGAATGAAACAAAAACACAACACACCAAAACTGTGGGATGCAGCTAAAGCAGTTCTTAGAGGGAAACTTATAACTCACCCATATTAAACAAGAAAAAAAATCTCAAATTAATAAACTAAACTTCCACCTTAAGACACTGGAAAAAGAAAAGCAAACTAACTCAGAGGAAATACTAGAGGAAAATACGCTAAATACGTTTACACTAAAGCACAAATAAATGACATAAAAAACAGAAAAAGAACAGAGAAAATCAGTGTAACCAGATGGCTCTTTGAAAAGATCAATTACATTGACAAATCTTTAGCTAGACTGATCAAGAAAAAAAAGAGAGAAGCCTCAAATTACTAAAATCAGGACTGAAAGCAAGGACATCACTACCAGCCTTTCAGAAATAAAAAGGATTGGAAGGGAAGCTTATGAACAATTGTATAACAACAGATTAGATTATCAAATGAAATGGACAAATTCCTAGAAACACACAAACTACCAAAACTGATTCAAGAACAAAAAGAAAATCTAAAGAGATCTATAACAAGGAGAGTTTAAATTAGTAATCAAAAACTTTCCACAAAGAAAAGCCTAGGCCCAAATGGCTTCAGGGGTGAATTCTACCAAATATTTAAAGAAAAATTAACATCAGTCCTTCACAACTCTTCCAAGAACAGAAGAAAAGACGTCCCAAATCATTCTATGTGGCCAGCATTACCCTGATACCAAAATCAGGCAAAGACAAGGAAACTACAAACCAATATCCCTTATTCATTATAAATATAGACATAAAGATCTTCAACAATATACTAGTGAATCAAATACTAGTGAACTAAATCCAAACATATAAATTTTTTTTACCAAGAATGCAAGATTGGTTTAGCATACACAAATCCATTAATGTAATACACCATATTAATAGAATAAAGGACAGAAACCATATGATCATCTCAGCAGATGCAGAAAAAGCATTTGACACAAACAAGTTCCATAAAGTTGCAAGATACATGATCAATATGCAAAAACCAATTGTATACACTAACGTGGCAATCTGAAACAAAATTAGGAAACTATTCCATTAACAATAGCAACAAAAACATAAAATGCTTAAGAATAAATTTAACAGAAGTGCAAGACTTGTATACGGAAAACTACAAACACCATTAAAGGAAGTTAAAGAAAACCTAAATGAATGGGAAAACATCCAGAACACTTAGTATTGTTAAAATGGCAACATTCACCAAATTGATCTGTCGCTTCAAATGCAACGTCTATCAAAACCCTGGCTGCCTTTTTTGCAAACATTAACAAGACAATCCTAAAATTCATATGGAAATGCAAGGGACACAGAATAACCAAGACAATCTAAAAGAGAACAGTGTTGGGACTCACATTTCCCGATTTCAAAATTTATCACAAAGCTAATCAAGACAGTGTGCTACTAAAGTAAGTATAGAAATAGAGATGAGCGGAATAGAACTGAGAATCCAGAAATAAACCCTTACATTTATGATCAATTGATTTTGGACAAAAGTGCCAAGACAATTTTATGAGGAAAGAATGGTCTTTTCAACAAACGGTGCTGGGATAACTGGATATCCAAAAGAATGGAAATGCAAAAGAATGAAGTGGGACCCTACCTCAACCATACACAAAAATTAACTCAAAGTAGTCCAGATGGGCTTCCCTGGTGGCGCAGTGGTTAAGAATCATCCTGTCAGTGCAGGGGACACGGGTTCAAGCCCTGGTCCGGGAGATCCCACATTCCGTGGAGCAAATAAGCCCTCAAGCCACAATTACTGAGCCCGGGTGCCACAACTACTGAAGCCGCATGCGTAGAGCCTGTGCTCCGAAACAAAGAGAAGCCACCATAATGAGAAGCCGAGAAGCCTGTGCACCGCAACGAAGAGTAGCCCCCGCTCACTGCAACTAGAGAAAGTCCGTGCGCAGCAGCAAAGACCCAACACAGCCAAAAATAAAATAAATAACTTTATTAAAAAAATAGTCCAGAGATCTAAATGTAGAAGCTAAGAACTCTAAAACGTTTAGAAGAAAACATAGGAGTAAATCTTTGTGACCTTGGATTAGGCTGTGGCTTCTTAGATATGAAAGCACACACTACAAAAACAAAAAACAAAAAACCTAGATAAATTTGATTACACCAAAATTTAAAACTTTCATGCTCCAAAGGACAAATGGTACATGATTCATGAAGCATGCTACATCACAGATACACCTCGAAAACTTTATGCTAAATCTAAGAAGCCAGACACAGAAGGCCACCTATTGTATAATTCCACTTGTAGAAAATGTCCAAAACAGGAAAATTCATATAGACAGACAGTAGGTTAGTGATTAGTTTTTAGCCAGGGCCTGATGGGAAGGGTAATAAGGAATAACTGCTAACTGGTATGGGATTACTTTTGGTGGTGATGAAATTGTTCTGGAATTAGAGAGTGGTGATTGATGCACAACTTTGCAAATATACTAAAACCCGCTGAATTATATACTTCATTTTTTTTCAAATTTATTCCTTTTTTTCTTGAATTTTATTTATTTCTTTATACAGCAGGTTCTTATTAGTTATTTATTTTATACATATTAGTGTATACATGTCAATCACAATCTCCCAATTCATCCCACCACCACCACCACCACCCCACTTCCCCCTTGGTGTCCATACATTTGTTCTCTGCATCTGTGTCTCTATTTCTGCCCTGCAAACCGGTTCATCTGTACCATTTTTCTAGATTCCACATATACGCGTTAATATATATTTGTTTTTCTCTCTCTGACTTACATCACTCTGTATAACAGGCCCTAGGTCCATCCACGTCTCTACAAATGGCCCAATTTCATTTCTTTTTATGACTGAGTAATATTCCATTGTATATATGTACCACAACTTCTTTATCCATTTGTCTGTCGATGGACATTTAGGTTGCTTCCATGTCCTGGCTATTGTAAATAGAGCTGCAATGAACATTGTGGTACATGACTCTTTTTGAATTATGGTTTTCTCGGGGTATATGCCTAGTAGTGGTATTGCTGGGTTGTATGGTAGTTCTATTTTTAGTTTCTTGAGGAACTTCCATACTGTTCCCCATAGTGGCTGTATCAATTTACATTCCCACCAACAGAGGGTTCCCTTTTCTCCACACCCTCTCCAGCATTTGTTGTTTGTAGATTTTCTGATGATGCCCATTCTAACCGGTGTGAGGTGATACCTCATTGTAGTTTTGATTTGCATTCCTCTAATGATTAGTGATGTTGAGCAGCTTTTCATGTGCTTCTTGGCCATCTGTTTGTCTTCTTTGGAGAGATGACTATTTAGGTCTTCTGCCCGTTTTTTGATTGAGTTGTTTGTTTTTTTAATATTGAGCTGCATGAGCTGTTTATATATTTTGGAGATTTTGTCCACTGATTGATTTGCAAATATTTTCTCCCATTCTGAGGGCTGTCCTTTTGTCTTGTTTATAGTTTCCTGTGCAAAAGCTTTTAAGTTTCATTAGGTCCCATTTGTTTATTTTGGTTTTTATTTCCATTACTCTGGGAGGTGGGCCAAAAACGATCTTGCTGTGATTTATGTCAAAGGGTGTTCTTCCCATGTTCTCCTCTAAGAGTTTTATAGTGTCCGGTCTTACATTTAGGTCTTTAATCCATTTTGAGTTAATTTTTGTGTGTGGTGTTAGGGACTGTTCTAATTTCGTTCTTTTACACGTAGCCGTCCAGTTTTCCCAGCACCACTTATTGACGAGACTGTCTTTTCTCCATTGTATATCCTTGCCTCCTTTGTCATAGATTAGTTGACTGTAGTACATACTTTAAAAGGATGGGCTTTATGATACATGAATTATATCTCAATAAAGTTTTATTTAAAAAAAGAATAAGGAAGACTGGCCACTTTGCTGCAGGAACAGCAAGCTGGAGAGAGGCCTGGAAACAGGGAGCTCAATTTAATAGGTCGGGAGACCCAGTCAGGGGTGATAATGATGATCACAGCTATGATTTCCTGTTGGGAGAGCTGGATGAATACATTTTATTTTTATATCATACCTTTATATACCTATTATCTCATTTACTCAGCAATATCGATTATTCCCATTTACAGATGAGGAAGCTGAGGTTCGGAAAGGTTAAGTGACGTGATAACGCAGCTGGTAAGGGCAACGTCACAGGCTGGATCCCACACTCATCCGTATATGTTATCAGGGATGAGAAAGGAGGGAATGATTTGAGAGACAAAAATGTCAGCATCAGCATCAGCAAGCAGCTATGGGAGTGGGGGGCAGGGAAGGGGGAGGAGCGAAGAGCCCACCACGACTGGAGGCTGGTTGTGCTGATGGTGGGCAGTAGTGACATCTAGAACCAGACAGGGAATATAAAAGGAGGCAAAGTTTTTTAAAAGATGAGTGCTTTACGTTTCTGTCGCCCTTATTACATTTCAAGCACCTGAGAACCGGGGACATTCAATTTGGAAGCCCCTCGTTCCCTGTCAAGAGGAGGAATTCGGTGAATGTTGATTTGCTGAGTAATTAGGGGCAAGTCTGTTGGCCTTTCTGTGCCAAGTTTCCCAGGTTAGGAGGAACTGCTCACGGTGAATGTTACATTCCTGTCTATCTCTCAGCTTTTGGGAGTCTGTGATTTTATTTATCTCTAGCTTCTAGCCCTGGGTAGGAGCTAGATAAGCGTCATAATGTGAAAAGAAAGCTTAGGAAGCTGCGCAGCGTTCGCCTCAGACCTGTCCTCAGTGCCCCCTAGTGGCCATATCTGGGCACAACAAGCAGAATCATGGAACTGACCTTCAGGCTGAGACAGCAGCCGCACTCCCACCGTCCAAAGGCAGAGGGTCTTCTGGAAAAGGAGTTTCCAGTTCCCTCTCCCAAGGTAACAACTCCCAACCCAAGGCAATGTTCACAGCATTTACCTAGAGTTCACCACACACAGCTTAGAGCGAGGCATGCCTCTGCTCTGCACAGCTGGCTGCTAGACACGCTTGCTATTTGCAGGGGATCGGTTACAGAGCCCCCCACCCCTACTCCACTCCCCTCCCTCCAGTGGATAACAAAATGAGAGGATGCTCAAGTCCCTCATATAAAATAGAGTAGTACAGTTGGCGCTATGCACCTGCAGATGCAAAACCCGTGGATACAGAGGGCCGAACTTACGTTGCCCTGGGTGGTCCCTCCAAGATTTGGGGCCTGGTTATTGTTCCTGTTCCTAGGCAGAGATGGTGGAGTTCCCTGATGCACAGTAGGTATCCAATCTTCACAAAATTAATGCTGAGAATAATGGCCTGTGTTTGTGGGTTGGCCTAGTTTAGCCTGGAGCCAGATGACGAGGGTCATGGCTAGCCTCAGGCTGGGGCTGGTATGGGGCCGAGATGCATCAGAAAACAGGCCTTTCCTCCATCCTAAAGGAAATGTCTTCCCTCTAACCTGGGCTCTGTGGCCTGAGGCCTAAGACCTGCTTGGAGCTACAGAATCTAGCCTCTGTTGGCCTCCAGGGCACCTCTTCTCTGCCCTGCCCTCCTCCCCACCGAAAAACTCTGGAGAAGCCAGCTCCCTGCCCTTCCATGGGAAGCCCCACTGCAGACCTCTCCACCACCACCTCTCAGTGGTTCAACTCAGCAGCCTCCCCAATTTGCACTTGCTGCTCTGCCCTTCAGCTCCTTCCTGGCAAATTTCCAGTCACCCATTGAGTCCCAGCTCACGCTGGGGCCCCAGATCAATGAGGCACCCCAGGTTGGATTAGGGGCCTCTCCATCACAGCTCTGACCACCCTGCATATCCTCAGCTGTTTCCAATGTTTGTTTCTGCTCCCACGCAGCCAGCTCACAGCTTCTGGCCCAGAGGAATGGTCCCTGAGGTGAATGGTAAAGACAGGCATTAGGTAGTGGGAAGTGGGAAAGTCACTTTAGTCTCAGGTGGGAAGGGTTCCCCCAGGTACTTGGTACTCATTGAACTGAATGGAATTAGAACAGAGAGAGGTGGCATGTTGTGAGATCCAGGTGTGGTATGAAATCACTAGAGTGACAGCGGGCCAGGCCTCCCTCTTTGTGGTATAACTGAGGCCAGGGGCAAGGAACATGGTTGAGTGATCCATATGGACCTTTCTAGCTCAGCTATTCTAGGACCTTACAGCAGGACAGTAGCCTTTACCACAGGTGGAAGGCAGCTGTGAAGGGGCTCCAGTGAGCCCTGCCTCCTGGTGTTCACTCCGTGTGTAATCCTCAAGAGTGTGAGCTGGACCTAGTGACTTGCATCTAATGGAGAGAATATGGCAAAAGGGATAGGTTGTCACTTCCAAGATTAGGTTATAGAAGGCTGTGGCTTCTGTTTGCACTCTCTCTGGTTCTTCTTGCTTACTCTCTCTGATGCAGCCAGCTGCCACGCTGTGAGCTACTCTACAGAAAGGCCCGTGTGGCAAGGAACTGGGAGTGGCCTCTGGTCAAAGCCAGTGAGGAGGTGAATCCTGCCAACAGCCAAAAGAACGACCTTGGAAGTGGATCCTCCCCTGTCAAGCCTTGGGATGATCACAGCCCGGCTGATACCTTGATTGCAGCCTTGTGTGAGACCCTGAAGCAGAGGGCCCAGCTAAGCTGTACCTTGATCACTGACCCTCAGAAAGTGGACACTGTTGTTTGCAGCTACTAAGTTCTGTCTTTTTTTATTTTTGGCTGCGCTGCAGTGGCATGTGGGATCTTAGTTCCCCAACCAGGGATGGAACCCGTGCCCCTTGCATTGGAAGTGCAGAGTCTTAACCACTGGACTGCCAGGGAAGTCCCAACAGCCACTAAGTTGTGGAGTAATTTATTACACAGCAATTAATAACTAATACACCACATAGGGCCATGTGGGCCAAAGAAGCAAGGGGGAGAGGGCTCAGCAGGCAGCCCCGTGGGGGCGGTGGTCTCCCCAAGTGTCAGCAGCAAGATGCAGATGCGGCCCCTGCAATAACTCATAGAGGACACTCATTTTCATTTATTCATTTAGGAATATACAAAAGTCTGACATGGTATAATGATCTCATCAAGAGAAAACAGAATACACAAAGGACTAGATTTCCTCCCTGGCCCCCTCTCAGAAAGGCACAAATATATGAGGTTTGGGTTCGGGGAACTTCTGTTCTGGACCAGTCTGCTGCTCAGAAGGCCAGGTCCCTCTGGGAACAGGAAATGGGACCCCTCGCCCACATCCACTACTGAGGGTGTGGGTTAAGCAAACCTAGGCCACTGAGAAGTATGTGATTTAGGCCAATGCAGGGTCTGTGCTGGGTCCATGTCATCAGCTCCCTGAGGAAAACCAGCACTCCAACCAGAACATGGTGGGGCTTGATAATCCAAGAGATGATTAAACCGGACAGCTTCATTCCCCAGCCTGGGATCACCGCCACCTCCATCCTCTCTCTGGAGGCCAGTCCAGGCTCAGATTTCAGAGACTGGGGCCGTGGGGGGTGGCAGAAAGGAGAATTGAGCTTGAATATTCCAGACGTTTATCCCTGAGCTCTTGAAAATGGGGACCCCTGTTGCCTCTGAGTCTTCCCCTTGGCAGAAGCAGCTGGTCGTGCAGTCAAGCGTGGGGTAGCCGGCCGTAGAGATGTTTGTATTAGAGGAAGCTTCTGGCCCCTCATCCCCCAGGGACAAAGGGCAAATAATCTAACTGGCCTGAGTCACTAATGGCTGTCCTCCTTCCCCAGTTAACCAGGACTGAGTTTTCTCTGTAATTTTGGGAAGGGGAGAAGAGGGGTTGGTTGAGAAACCATAAAGGCCCAGATGGGTCAGCCACCACCTAGAACAGGACAAATTGGAAGTGAAAGAGCTTGAAACATTCACTTTTTCCTTCTTAAAAAAAGACCTAACATTGTAATGGTTTAACAAAATTATTATAATTTCTTTTAAATAACCCACAGACACCCATGACGCTTCCACATTTACAGAACAAAAAGCACTAGAGAACTTGGTAGAAAACGATTTGCAGCTGGTTCCTCCCAGAAGCTGTCCCCCGCGGACAGGCTCAGTTCACTTCCAGGACCTCGGTCTCCGGGAGGCCGAACTTGGTCTTGTGCTGGTTGAAGAGCTTCACCAGGGCTTCCACGTACATGGCGTGGTACAGGTCGATGTCCTGCTGGGTCGGGTGCTCCAGCTTGGGGGTAGTGATGGGCTCACCCACTGCAGGGATGGGGCAGAGGCCTCTGGTTAGTCAGTGCCATTCGGTCCACGCTCCCTGGGCATCCACCATAATGCTGATGGTAGCGACCCTGCGCTACTTGCCAGCCGCCTGTCAGGAACTGTGCTGAATGTGCTCCATTGCAGGCTGTCCCTTTTACAGGTGAGAAGACTGGGGCCCAGGGGTACGGGAAGGGACCTGCCCAAGGCCGCATAGCCACTAAACAGCAGATAGGATCAAGTCCAGCTGTACCCACAGTACTCAGCTGGGAGCTCCTCTGAGAGGTGTGGGATCAGGTAATGGCTTTGCTTTTGCCCTGCTCTGGGCACATCACTTCACCTCTCTGCGCTTTAGTTTCCTCACCTATCACATGGGGATCCTTCCTTGTAGGGCTATGCCACAGCAATGAAAACCCAGAATCCTAACCACTAGGACACCAGGAAACTCCCCAGTTTTCCATTCTTAAGGTGAGGAGCAAACTCCTTCACGCCGTCCACTAGACCCCGTCCCTCTCCAGCCACCCTGTGCATGGAAATGTCCCTGCTGCCTCACAGACGTCAGACCTGGTATGGGATTTGTGTGTAACAAGAGTCAAGGGTGAGTCTGGATCGTGTGACCTAAAATGCAGGAAGTTGATCTCTCTGGAAAAAGTACAAAGCAAAACATCTGGCCCTGATAAGAACTCAAAGTATCTATGTGAGCTTTGGCCCCTGAAGTCCATGGCTTGCGGCCTCCATGCTCTTATGTGATCTCTAGGTTGTGAACCATTAACAGATGCACACAGACACACATACTCCTACAATAGATAACTCTTTGGAATCCTCTAAATTGTCTCATATGAACGCAAAACAACACAGCTGGGGGCGAAGTGCAGCCAGTTTTTTTGCTACGCTTCTCACAGGCTTCTGCTCCAGGCATATTGATTTGCATCTGTTCCTCAAAAATCTATACAGTCTTGCTGCGGGAACCTCATTTAGGCTATTGTTTCTGACAAAAAGTCTCTTCCTCCCCTCTTTTTCAGGATAATTCCTATTCAGCTAATAGTGTAAGAGTCACAGGGACTTCCCGGTGGTGCAGTGGTTAAGAATCCGCCTGCCAATGCAGGGGACACGGGTTCGAGCCCTGGTCCGGGAAGATCCCACATGCCGCGGAGCAGCTAAGCCCGTGCGCCACTACTACTGAGCTCGTGTGCCACAACTACTGAAGCCTGTGTGCCTATAGCCCATGCTCCACAACAAGAGAAGCCACCATAATGAGAAGCCCGTGCACCACAACGAAGAGTAGCCCCCGCTCGCTGCAACTAGAGAAAGCCCGTGCGCAGCAACCAAGACCCAACACAACCAAAAGTAAAACAATAAAATTATAAAAAAAAAAAAAAAGAGTCACCTCCTCCCTGGGGCCCATTATCACCCTCCAGAGCACCCTGCATGTCCTCCTCACACCCCCTATTGGTCTTTGCTGTAAGGGGGTCTTCCCTGATAGACTTGGGCTCTGAAAACACAGAATTGCTGAGTCCTGTTTTCTCATCTAGCACAGCTTAGCTCGTGGTAATGGAACTATCCCCTATCCCTCTCCCGCAACGATCATTCCCATCAGCACCCAAACAGGTCCACGTCCTCATGGTTCAGAGCATGGACATCAGAGCCAGGGATGGATTTGAATCCTAACTCTGCCACTAAACTAGCTGTGGCACCCGAGTTCAGGGTCTGGAGGAAGAGGGGCTCACCCACGGTGGTGATGGGCTTGGAGTAGGGCACCAGCCCCCAGGTGTCGGAGGAGAAGAGGCCTCGGCCATGGAAGATGCACGGGGCGAAGCCAATGTACTTCTGGAACTTTTTCTGGACCCATCGGCCCCAGGAGCCCTCCTCAAAGATCACCTGCTTGTACACCTCATTCTCCCCGAAGGAGTAGGTGGGAACCAGGTCGGCTCTGGAAGGGAGAGGCCAGGGTCTGTCATAGCCCAATCACTGGCTTCAGTTCCTCCTGGCGGCCCTAGAGGCCCCAGACGCCAGCCAAACTCCCCTCCGTCAGGGGTGTACAAGAGTCACCCGGGGGACCCCAAACCACATGTCCCCTCACTGCCAGATGGGGACAGGCCCTCTGCCCCTGTTAGTGACTGGGGAGCATGTCAGGGCTTCACAATGTGGCCCTGACCAGGTCACTATAGCCTCACTCGGTTTTCTCAAGTGGAAAATGGGGATGGCATCCCTGCAGGATTTTGCAGGAGAATCAAACGGGACCATAGAAGTAAATGCACTTTGTCCAGTGAAATGTGCTGAACAGGTGGCTATCCAGAATGTACCCCTAGAAAAGGTCAGAGAGATCCAGGCTGCCTAGCTCCTCTCTGCCTGTCCCCAGGGTTACCCCTCCAAGAAGCCTTCCTTGATATTTCGGGCCACAACACCCTCCTTCCTGGCCTTTCGCTCTCCTAGCTGCATGACACGCTCTGGCCCTGGGGCACAGTGCTGCCTCTGGGCTTGGCTGGCCTCTCAGCCCACCTGCCAGGGCCCAGGAGACCCAGGCTGCATCTTCGCCCACTCGGCCGCCCAGCCTGAGCTTGGGCAACCCTGGCCTGAACCTCTGGGCTCCAACCTCCCCTTCCCCACAGGATAGCTAACCCCCTTCTCTGCCTTCCTGGGGTCTGGGTTCCGCCTTCAGGAGGCAAGGAGCTGCTGCCCTGGGCTGCGCAGAACTGTTGACAGGTGTGTGCGTGCGCGGGCACACGTGTTCTGGGAGGCACTCACCCATGGCGCAGGGCCAGTTTCACAAAGCCTTTGCGATTGCGCAGGGTGACTGCGTTCTTGCCGGGCATGGAGCTCAGGGACTCGGCCGCGCCCCCCACCACGATGATGATGGCATTGCCGCTCCCATTCTTTGAAAGCAAGTAGTCTATGGTGTCCTGGTTCACAGGGCAGATGCCTGGGGAGTGGAGGGGGGACACACAGTCAGGGCTGCCCATGGATGCACTCCCTACCCCCTGCATATGGTCAAATATAGACAGAGCCGTGGACCTGGGTCCCAGACCTAATCCAGCCACTTGGAAGTATGGCCCCACGTAAGCCATTCTTTTTTCTGAGCCTCAGCTTACTTATCTGTAAAGTGGGGACAATGACACAAGGTTGTTTAGGGAATGCATTCATTTGGCAAACGTTCCCTGAGGTCCTAACTGTGTCATGCTGGTGCCAGGTGCTAGGGAATCCCAGTAAGTCAGGCTGGTGGGGATCAAGGTGGGTGGATAATGAGAGTCATGGACGATGATTAAGTCGTGCAAAGGGCAGCACAGGGGCTGGGGATGCCCAGAACAGGGGTCAGAGAAGGCTTTCTAGGGAAGATGTTATCCTAGTTGAACCCTGAAGATTGTATGAACAGCTCTCCCACTCAGCCCTGACCCACTGTGCCTCAGCAGACCACGTCTCCAACACAGGACCAGACACCAGGGCACGGTGGGTTGGCTTCCTGGCCAATGGAGTGGCTCAGGCAGGGACACGCAGAGGTGGATTCTCACCTCCAGACATCAGGTACTCCCTCAGCACTGGCATCCGGAAGTTGCCGGCCAGCGTGGCCAGGTAGGGCCTTATGCCGGGGAACTTCTTGCTCACTTCTGTGGCCTCCGTGCTGAAGTTGCAGAAGGCACCCAGGCCCATGATGCCATGGGGGTGGTATCCGAAGATGTAGTTCCTGGTGGTCAGCAGGTTGTGTGTCTTCACCAGCTGCAGGGAAGACCTCAGGTCAGAGGAAGCTGGCCAACAGAGGAGTACTGGGGCACACCCAGAGGTAGGGGAGGCACTAGGTGTGCCCGGGCCCCTGGAAGCCTGGGCCTGAAGGACTGGACTGACTCTCTCCTCCGACCTCAGACTCTCATCACTGGGTTCTCAGTGCCGGGTACTTGCAAGTCACCATTTGGACTTCGAGTCCCTGGGAAGGGGGTGGGAAACTTTCTCCCTCATTCCCCTTATTTCTCCAGCCGAACACATTCCCAGGTCCTCTTAATTGCACTCTGCCAGCCTCCTGCATTCCCTCCCTCTGGGCCCATCCTCCTCACCACAGCCAGAGTGACTGCTCTAAAACCCCAGCGCAACTCCTGTCACTCTCAGATAAAGAGGGATGTCCAGCTTCCACTGGCATAAAGTCCAAGTCCCTTTCTTTGGCCAGAGAAGGGACAGTGCGGCTGGCCTGAATGGAAACCTCCTTCCAGACAGCCAGACTCAGCTCAGGCTCTGATGCAGGGAGCAGAAGGACAGGCCACAGCCCTTGTGCCAGCCACACGGTGGGCAGGGGAGGTCAGCTGCACAGCTGGAGTCGCTCACCTGCGGTGCTATCAACAAAGCTGTCCTGGATGCTGTAAAGAATGGTTGGCTTCCCGCCCTGGGACTGGCGGCTTGGACGGTGGGTTGGATGGTGCAAAGTTTCCCTAAACCCTGAGCAGCAAGAGGCACCGACCCAGTATTACAGGAAACATGATGGGGTGGAGGGTGCTGAGAGGGATGGAGAGGATTGGCATCTTGTTCAGAAAAACATCACTTTCTTTTAGGATTAGAAAACTAATGAATAATCAGAGAATTTTAAAAATATGGGAAAGTAGGGAGAAAATCCAAAGCACCTGTCATACCGCCAACCAGATAAACCGCTCTGACTCTGTTGAGCTTTTTTTCTACTCAAATAGACAAATGTTCTTTTTAAAAAACCACAAAACTGAGGTCATATGGTTGATATGATTTTGAAATAATTACCTCCCAAGCATATCATAGCTATTTTTCCTTATCAAAATCCCTCAGTAACATGTCTTCTCATGGTTATGCTACATGGAATAGAATTGTAATCAAACCCTGACTGACGGGCCTTTAAAAAGCTTCTAAAATTTCCCTCAGAAATAATGCTTCCATAAATACCTTATTTTTGTCCTCATGTCTGCTTGCATTCTTGAGACAAACATCAGGAAAGACAGTACCCGGGCCAAAGGGTATGACCATTTTGGTCCGGTGGGCTGCCCTGCCTCTGGAGAAGTGGCACTGATGACATTCCCACCTGCAGTGCTTCAAGGTTCCCCCTGCCCTGCGCTGGTGCCAGCTGGAGCAGAGCCCCTGGCCACCGGCAGAATGTCAAGAGCCTGGGTTTTCTATGATTCCAGATTTGGGAACTCCCTGACTGAGGGAAGAACCTCGCGCTCAGTTTGGGGGGCGTGGGGTGCTGGTGGTTGGCCTCCGGGAAACTGAAATCTGAATCTTCAGGTGATGGAGGCCAGAAGGGGATGGGAGTGAGGGTGGCTGGCACCCCTCCCAGCTCTGTAACTGCCCGTATGTGTGACTGTGAGAAAGACACCCTGTGTCGTACCCTGTTGCTTGGGGCATTTGTACCCTTTGTCCCGTTTTGCCTTTGGCGAGCAGATTAAAGCTGCTCAAAACCCCAAGTAATCGTTAGCTGCCCACCACATAAGTGGGGCAGAGCAGCGGCTGAATCCACGGCCAGCGCGGTGGGGGAAGCCCAGCTTTCCACGCGCTTCGAGAAGTGGTTGTTCTGAGGTTTTGCCGCAGAGAGCACGTCTGCCCTACCGCATTAGCTCTCGGGAAAGCCAGAAGGAGAAAGCACCCTGTCCCGGTTTCCACGGGCGAGGAAGGCGCTGAGGTGAGAGCGGAGGCAGCCAGTACCGCGTTGGAAACTTGCTCCTGAGTTGATGGCTGGGCCTGGGAGCCCCCAGCACAGGATGGGCTGGAAGACCCCGGATCTGGGCCATTCCTTTGATTACAAGGTAGAGACTAAGACCTAGAGAAAGGAGTTGCTGCTTCCCCGGAGGTCACAGCAAATCATCCTCCACCTCTAGACTAGGCCACCCAGCTGTGCTTTTCCCTGGACCTGGGATACGGATGGGCCACCTGGCGGAACCCTAGCTAGCTCTTTAAATCGTTTCCTCCCTCCCCCAAGCCTCTATCTGGTGGGACATTGGTTAAATGAGGTGCCGTGGGGCACAGTGCAGGTTAATGGCCCTTGGTGCAGCACCCAGAAAAGGACGGGCCCCTGATACGGCTTTGATCTGTCTTCATGCCACACTCCCCTCGCCATGGGTGGACAGAGTGTCCATTCAGGAGGGAGGAGGAAGGACACTGCTGATGAAGGCTCTGTTGACATACCTGCTCTCGTGTCCCCTGACTGTTTACCCATGGCAAAGTCTCAGCCCAAGGGGTTGCCCAGGTCAGGCTTGCTGGCTGACATGAGCCTGGGACACATTCCTGGCAAGTCACCCCTCCCACCCTGCCTCCCCGGGCAGGTAGGGTGTTCAGATAGCCTTGTCCCAGCCTGGCACCATACAGAGGAGGAAACTCAGAACCAGAGAGGAACGAAGACTCGCCTAAGCTGACACAGTGGGGCACCACGGCAGGGGAACAAAGGAATGAGAACACAGGTCCTGAACCAGACACAGCCTTGGTTTCTATACCAGCCCTGCTACTGACTTGCTTTGTGACCTTGGGACAGTCCCTCCTCTCTGGGCCTTGGTAGGTCCATCTGTGAAATGAGGCAGTTGGACAGATAGGTGACTATAAGCTCAGAGAGTGTTTCCTAGTCTCTTCTCCAAAGATCCTGCCCATCTCTCGAGGAGAGGTGACCCGGGCACTGCCCACTCCTCTTCCAGGTAGCTGGTGGTCCTGGTGGCTGCTGTTAACACGTGAGCCCCACCTCTGCTGGGAGAAGGGATGCTCTCTGGGCCAGCTGAGCTGCCCTGGTGGCAAAGAGCAAAGAGCTTCACCAATAAGGGAGTGGGGAGGGGTGGGTGGGCACAGTTAGAAATCATTACCCAACCATTGGCAAGAGGCTGGGAAAAGGGGGTGGGACAGGAGGGTCATACACGACTCCACAGAGCGTCAGCCCTGACATCAGGTCACTAAGGCCAAACCCTCCACGCACAGAAGAGGAGCCTGAGGCCCCAAGGGGCAGGGGCTTGGCCAAGGTCAACCAGCAGCAAGCACAGAGCCCAGGTTGAGGCATAAATGCCTCAGGCCCAGCTTGGCTTTGGTCCTGGTGCCTAGGGGCCCTCCCAGGGCCAGCTCACATGTGTCACGTGGCTCCAAATCCCAGCTGTCTTCTTGGAACAGAGGTGAGATAAGGGACAGGGGGTTTTGTTTTGGTTCTTTGGGAAGGGCAGAGATCAGTGAGGAAGGGTACCTGTCTGTCCCAGCACTGACCAGCGGTCATCAGGTCATCCTGTTCTGGATGGGGGGAGCTACTGGCCTTGAAGAGGTTTCCTGAGGGGCAGGCCACTCTGGGGCCTGGCCCCCAAGGTAAGGGCCCTAGCAGAGAGAAAGAGTACATAATCCCTCACATCCAACCATAATTTACCACTTTTTATCATATGAGCAGCTCCATTTTACAGATGAGGGTAATGAGGCTCAGTGAGCTTGAGAAAGCATGCCCACGGTCCCATGGGCAGAAAGTGACAGAATCTAGCAAGATCCATTAGAGGGTGAGCCCAGCCAAGGGCAGGGACCAGGGCTGACTTCTGTGTCCCCATCAGGGGCCCAGCAGTACACGGGGAGCAACAGTGCTGGCCAGTGAATAGAGTGACAGGCCAGGACCTCAACCCAGGTCTCCAACAGCAAAGCAGAGAGAGGAAGACCCACGGAGTGGGGCTCGATCCAGTGAGGAAGTCTGGGATTGGATCTTTCGCAGAGAAACAGGCAGTAGGGATCCAGTGGGAAAGAACCTGGGGCCTGGATTCTAGTACTAGCCTTGGCATGGAGTCGCTGTGCAATTGGGACCAGTCCTTGCCCCTCTTTGGGACTCAGTTTCCTCACCTCCAAAATGAGAGGGTTGGGTCCTATGATGCAACATCCTCCCAGCAACAACAGCCTTGGATTCCTTGCAGCCAGAGAGATGGGGTCAGGGAAAGGGAGGAGCAGGAATCCTGACCCTAAAGGTCCTGGGAAAACTGGGCTCAGGCTGGAATGGGCAGAGGGAGCTGGTCCTGTGAGTGCAGCGGAGAAATGTAGGGCTACCTGGCCACCTCCCCCAGGCAGCACGCCAGGATGTCTCAGTTGCTGACTCACAACAGCAAACATACACCACCCTGTGTCATGCACACTTCCGCATGCACACACGCTGCCTTCACTTTCAAACCCCACCGATTTCTGCTGGGTTACCTCAGCAGCTAGGGTGTGCCGGGGCTGGGGTGCTGAGTGAGCTGGCTAGGCAGGTCTTTCCCCTGCAGGGAAAACCTTCAGGATTCTGCCAGAGTTACCCACAATCCACCAGCGTCACCAACATGCACCAGGGCCCAGATGCCTCTGCCCTGCCAACCTAGCTTGCAGACCACCAGCAGGGGGTCTGATAGAATGTTAACTGAAAGCCAGACCAAGCCACTTTTTATCTTGTCAGGACCTTGAGTTTGGCCCCAGAGAAGGCAGGTGCTCAGAAGACCAGTGTGGGGGACCCAGAGCAGCCAGCGGTGCAGGAGGAAGGAAACCCAGAGATCAACTTGGTCTAAACCAGCTTCATATGGGGAGACTGCACCCTGGCTTCACCCAGGGTCTGACTGCCCTGCTTTTCCTGCCTCTGTCCTCCAAGCCTGAGAGAAGCCTGAGGACTCGTCCAAGCTTATTTCCTACAGCTCTGCTGCATAGGGACGCAGCATGCTGTGGTGGGAAGAACCCAGACTTTGAGGCAAGACAGCAACTGGAATCTTGGCTCAACCCCCTATTAGGCTCATTCTGCTGTGCTACTCTCTGACCTTCAGTTTCCTCTTCTGTAAAAATGGGATAAAATTAATACCCGCCTTACAGGGTACTGTGAGGGTTAAAGGACAGACTCCTTGGGGGAAAGTGCTGGTTCCTAGAAGCCTGCCAATAAATGGAGATCCTCCCTCTCCACTCCACCTACTCACCATCTGCCACATCCCAGGCTTCTTCTCAAACTCAGGTGCTCTCATTGTCTTCCCTGCCCCTTCAGTGCTACTTAGCTTCAGGACGGAGTTCCAGCAGCAGTGCCTCCAGAAGCCTTCCCCAAGCACTTCTGCAATTAGGGTCTCACTCTCCATTCAGTGCCCACCAAATTTTCTGGGCCCTAATTCCCATGGCCAGGACCCCCAGTGACCTACCCATGACTGACTGAGGGAAGTGATATTTCTGTAAGAGCTTCAGAAGGAAAGAAAGCCCCTCACACCTTTTGCTATCCTTGGTTCAGCCCAGATGAACTTGGACTACCTTAGTAGTATTGCTCCTGATAAATCACTTCCTTTTTTTTTTTTTTAGTTGCGCCTTGTGGCTTGTGGGATCTTAGGTCCTGACCAGGGATTGAACCCAGGCCACAGCAGTGAAAGTGCTGAGTCCTAACCACTGGACCACCAGGGAATTCCCAATCACTTCCATTTTAAGTTATGACTTTAATATTCACTGAAAGGCAGAGAAGCAATGGCCATAATATCTGCTATTATACCTGCTCCTTACATCACCCAGGATCTCAGTATCTGAAACACCTTTTAGATCCAAATGCTAGAACAACTCTTGTTTCCCCAAGGAATAAATAAACTTCTTCCTTTCCCAAAATGAGGACCAATAACTATCATGTTTCCCTTTTTGCCTTGGCTGCCAGGAAGCTCAGAGGTGACCATGAAGCTCAACCACTGCAACTCTGTTGACCCTTATGGGTGAAATACTTGTATATTTTCCCCGAATTCCTGATTTTTCTTTTTACCTGGTATAGCATTATACGTATCCTAAATTGCCTCAAATCCTGCATAAAGTGGGGTAGAGTATCAACAGATGCTCATAGTGGGAGATGTCACATGGTTCAACCCAGCACATGTGGTCACTGTGCATGGGTGGGTTAAGGCTTGAAGTCAGATTTCCCATCCATTCCCACCCTCCCAAGATAACACCCACAAGTCTTTACCTGGATGGGAAAGTAGTCTCGAAAGTAGCGCCACACAGCCCAGTTTCGGACCCACTGTGACCTCCTGCCACCTTCCAGTGAACAAAATACAGTGTTGGGAAGGAGTAGGAGTGGGAGAGAGTGATGTTCAGGCAGAGCCACTGTGAACCCCTGAGCTAGGTGACCAGCGCCCTATGCAGCGTCCTCCTCCCTCCCCATGGGCCCCTTTCCAAGTTCATTCCCTCACGTTTTGCAAACCCTGGATTGAGTGTGAGCTCCATGAGGACCACTATGTGACCTTAGAGCCATTATTAACCTCCCCCCCTCCCTCCCCATCCAGAACCACAGCCTGGCTTAGCCCAATGCTATTCACATAGTAGGTGCTAAGTAAAAAAGGGGTAGCACCCATGATGAGGAACTTCAGCTTGTGCAGGAGGGAGTGTCCCGAGGGCGAGGGGGTCGGGCAGGGTGACTTGTGCTCTTACCTTTCTTGGGAGTGTTCCAGTCAAACACCAGCCAGGTGAAGTAGAGCACAGCAATGAGCCAGCAATCGGTGCAGAACGTGTACATGAGGATGACGCTGCAGGTCACTCCTGGGGGGAGGCAGAAGGCTCCCGGTCAGGCCTGTCCTCCCTGGGTGGGCTTCAGTCCCCTCTGGGCATGGGGTCACCAAGTGACTGAGTGTTTACCATGGCACTAAGCTAGGCACAGCTGGGGCCCCGGGCAGAGGGGGCCCACAGCCATGGCAGGGGGCAGGGTAGGGGGGCAGGGGAGGAGCCGGCTCACGGGGACACGAGCCTCATTTCCTAGGCTCTGATGGGCTGTCACGGCATCGAGGGGCACGTGGGCTCCATGTTGTCTGGGCAGCAGTGCCAGAGGTGGTGGATCTCTTGTGAAGCTGTCCTTAGAGCTGTTCTTTCTGCCCCTCCTGGCATGTTCTCCCCACCCGCTTGTCCAGCATAGTGACTGTGGATGAGGGGAGGGACCTGCCAAGTGCCTCTATGTCTCAGGACTTGGGATGAGTCACTGTCTCAAGCGTGGGGCAGCATGACTTTTACCCCATTTTAGAGATGAGAACACTGAGGCTCCAGGGGGAGGTAACTTGCCCAAGGTCACCCAGCAGGAATGAGGCAGAGCCAGGATTCAAACTCAAGTCTGACTATTAAGTCCAAAATCTGCACCAGGCTTTAGAGATTCACTAAAAATTAGAAGCCCCAGACTGCCACTGGAGGGACCTGGGAGAGTGGGATTCCTGCCCCAGGAGGAGGGCTGGCCCCCTTCCAATATAACCAAGCACCAGGCAGTCCTAGGCCAAAGCCCAGAGCCCATCAGTCCCTCTCTCAAAACCCCCAGCAGGACACTTGAAGACTCCCTGGGACCAGCTTCCAGTGGTCCCTTTATTCTGGGCCTGCCGGCCATAAGGTTGAATAACCTGGCACAGAAAGCCCTCATCAGAGCTTCTATCCTTCCAATTTTTACCGAGCCTTCAAGGCTAAGCTCAGACCTCACCTCAGAAACTGTTCTCCGGTATCATACTGTCCTCCCACACGGACCTCTCACCTCTGAATTCTCCACACTAGCTGGGTCACATCTTCTTTGCCCCCTGTCACTTAGCACAGGACCAGGGACAACAGGTACTCATGCTTGGGAGAAGCATGGCCTCCGTCCAGCATCCCCTCCACTGCCTAGGAAGGGAAGCCAACCCTGGTTGTAGGCACACCCTCTGGTGGGCGTTGCACTAGTCACGGGTGCTCTAGGGTTGCCTGGCTTTGGATTTCATGCTCTCTTCTTCCCACCGTGCTCAGCCTCCTCTGGTTTCCCGAGGGAGAGGGGAGGGCCGGACACAGACACTCCATGAGGCTAAGGGCAGGAAAATGGTGGTCCCTTGTCATCCACAACACGGTCCTGTTCTAAGCCTCTGAGCTAGCCTCTCCCCAAGGTAGCTAAAAGTGGTACAACTATCTTGGGAGAGGCGGTGAACATAGAGTGGCCAGGTGTCCAGTTTTTCAGGACCAGCTCAGGAGTGTGACGTCACAGACAGGGAAGGTGAGTCTCTAGGGAAGCATTTGCAGCCTGTAAAACCCTGTTAAAGGCAAACTGTGAAGTACTGGAGGCAGCTTGGTGAATGGCTGTGACTAAGTTAAGACCACTTACAAAGTCACTCACATTGTTGAGCAGTTTGCCTCTGGTCCCCATTCTTAGGCCTAGAAAAGGGGTCACAAGCCCCCTAGACTCCACAGGTATCCAAGCGCCTTCAGCGGCTAGATGGATGCTCCGGGTGGGCCTGGGCAGGGCCATGAGGTTCAGGCTAGGGTCTGAGCAGCCGAGAAACCCAGCTGCCATCAAACGCCTAACTCTGGCTGGGGGGTAGCGGGATCAGAGGGGGCAGAGCCCCAGGCTGCCCTGCCCAGATGTCTGGGCTCTCTGGGAAAGTGGGAGTCCCTTCCTACTGTCCACACTCTGGTGCTAAGGCAGCCTGGGAGGAGGAAAGAGAACAGATGGAGAGCCCAGAGACAGCACTGCAGTTCTGGACTTCCTCAGCTGGGGGGCCCCGCTCCCTCTCACCCCTGTGTGTCCACAGCCCCATCATCTGTCTCATCGTTATCTGCGTCCCCCATTAGACTCCTTCCAGCAGACGGCCCTTCAGCCCCTGAGCTCCTTGGGAGCTGGAACCAGGTCAGATGAGCTTCTCCAGCCCTAGCAACCAACACAGGAAAGGTTTATTGAGCAAAAATGAATTACACCCACCAAACAACCTGCCTTTCTCAGAGTCTAATCCCAGTACTATGAACTGGGCTCCCTGATCTATCCCTGTAGATCATGCGGCTGCAGCAGGAACCAACCCCCCTGGGGCCAGGAGATGCAAACAACTTCTGGCTCCACATGCGGAAGGTTCAGGACCCACCTTTACAATCACCCCACCCCACACATCATGGTCAAGCTGATGATTCAAAACTCTGCTCCCCAAGGCCCGTTAGCGGGCAGCCTATGGCTGCTCACTGCAGGGACGCAGCAGTGGAGCCCAGGAAGAGCACAGACACGCTCTTCCATGAAGCCGGGGCCCTGCCGCTCACTGGCCACGGCCCATCCCTGAGCCTCGATTTCCAACAGGGTATTGGGAGGACGACACGAGATAGTGTGTAAAGAGGACTTAACACAAACATAAGTGTCCAACCTGGAGATCCATGGACTTGGATAGGGAAAAAAACCAACATCTTAATTTTCACCCATCTCTTATAGAAATTTAATGTTTCCTTCATTTATGTACCAGACCACGGTAGTCTTAGCAGCAGCCCCTGTAGGCAGTGACGCCAATAGAAACCAAAAGTGTTTCCGTATCACATTTATGGCAGTTGGGGATATCTTGAAGAATCATTTATTCTCATCACTAAAGAATTATAGTGGGGGCTTCCCTGGTGGCACAGTGGTTGGGAATCTGCCTGCCAATGCAGGGGACACGGGTTCGAGCCCTGGTCTGGGAAGATCCCACATGCCGCGGAACAACTAAGCCCGTGAGCCACAACTACTAAGCCTGCGCGTCTGGAGCCTGTGCTCCGCAACGGGAGAGGCCGCGACAGTGAGAGGCCCGCGCACCGCGAGGAAGAGTGGCCCCCACTCGCCGCAACTGGAGAAAGCTCTCGCACAGAAACAAAGACCCAACACAGCCAAAAATAAATAAATAAATAAATAAATAAATTTATTAAAAAAAAAAAAAGAATTACAGTGGGATTTCCCTGGTGGCACAGTGGTTAAGAATCCACCTGCCAATGCAGGGGACACAGGTTCGGTCCCTGGTCCAGGAAGATCCCACATGCCGCGGAGCAACTAAGCCCGTGAGCCACAACTGCTGAGCCCGTGTGCCGCAACTACTGAAGCCCGCGTGCCTAGAGCCCATGCTCCGCAACAAAGACAAGCCACGGCCATGAGAAGCCCACGCACCGCAATGAAGAGTAGCCCCTGCTCGCCGCAACTGGAGAAAGCCTGCGCGCAGCAACAAAGAACCAACGCAGCTAAAAAAAAAAAAAAGAATTATAGTAATGATTATGCCTGCTGCTAGATCTTTTTAACGTAATAACAAAAAAGAATGTGTCACTGTATGTGGAATTCGATGTCTTAATGTGTACGTATTTATATTTTAATACCATTGATTTCCTTTGAAATCCAGTGTACTTTGTAGTACACATTTTAAAACTCTGAATAAGGTTTATAGTCTTTACCAGAATACCAGAGGGATCCGTGGCACAAAAATGGAGGAGAGTCACTTTGTTCGAGAGGGAGGCCCATGGGGCCACAGCAGCCTTTGCAACTCCAGGCGAGCGCCTGCCAGTAGATTTGGGTGGCAGCGGGAGCGAGTGGCCAGGGCTGCTCAGGACAATAATTAGCAGCCGCTCAGCACACCTGCCCATCCAAGCAGGCTTGGCTCCCACCTACGCAAGGGCTCGGGAAGATGCCGGGCCGGTCTCGGGGCTGTGGTTAGGCTCGATCTATTATTAACCTACAGCTTGGGGCCAGTCCCTGCCGCATGCTGCACGGGTTGGGGTTCTACCAGCTGCTCAGCGCCCCATCAGCCAAGCCCCGACTCACTAAGACAGTGGGATAGTGGTGGCTTCTGGGTGCAAACGGGGACTAAGGGAGCTGCTACAGCAGACTAGGGAGGGGCTTGGAGGCTGGAGTCCATGGGGTCTTGTTCTGGCCCCATTACTTCCTTCTCATGTGATTCTGGGCTAGGCTCTTCCCTCACTGGATCCCTGCTTCTTATCTGAAAATGGAGGTGTTACATGGTGCTCTCTACTCCCGGGATTCTAAAAATTGGCCAAGCAGGCCAAGTTGGAGGCTTGAGCCCTCAGGGAGCCAGTTTAATTTGCTCTGTTCCCTAGACCAGTGTTTCTTTATCTTGTTGAGGCCCATATGCCTCTGCAAAAATCTGAGGACAGTGATGGTCCTTCACCCCAGAAAAATGTGAACGTACTTTTGCGTATAATTTTGCGCCTAATTTTAGGGGTTCACGGAACCCCCTAAAGCCCGCTTTGGGGCCTCAAGGTGAAGACTGGCTATTTCAGACCAGGTCCACTAATTCCGGACTCCCTGGTGAGTGCTCTGGGCTTCTGCTTAATCCTTAACTCTGCCTCTGAATGAGCTTCACCATCTCGAAGAGTCACAGAACCTCTGTGAGTCCCTATTTCCTCACCTGTGAAGTGGGAAGTCAAGGAAAGACAGACACATCAAGTGCCTGGTCCACTGAGGGGGCTCTATAAATAGCAAGCCCCGTCCCATCCCTCTGCCCTGCCGAGGGAGGGAGGGGCAGCTGCTGCCCTGGAAATGTGGTCTCAGAGGCCGCCACGCCTACAGGGAGCACGCGGCTCAGCACTGACACGGTAATTTCTGATGATCCCCGTTGGCCTGAACGATTCTGAAGAGAGACTCGCTCTACAATGCTCGGCAACAGGTTTGTCTGCCCTGAGGTGCTGGGGAAGTCACTTATTATGCTGAGGACACTGGGACCTGGGGAAGAGGAGAGGCTGCTGGGAGAGCAGGGCCTGGCCCAGGTCAGGGGCCCTTTCCTCCTCCTGGACAACCTATGGTACCCTGACCCCGGTCTGGATGGCAACCCAGGGGACGGGGGCACCAACCTGGACCTGCCGGAGAAGCAACCAAAGCACTGAAGTGGGAGGTGTTGAGAGAGACAAGGAGAAGCCTTGAATGGGCTGCAGGAAGCAGCTGGGGACCATGCTCAGCAGAGGGTGGATGAGGCCTGGGCGGGGGCTCTGAGGGCGCTTCCCGACAGCAGCTCCCTACACTGGGGGCCCACCACGCCCTGGCCCCGTGCGACATGTGAGACAGCGTTTTCCTCACGTTCAAAATGAGGAAACTGACTTTCAGGGAGTTCAAGGAACCTGTGTAAAGTCATAGAGCTTGTTTGTGGTGGAGTCAGGACTCAATCCCAGGACCACACCACCCTAAGGCAAAGCAACATACCTGTGGGAAAATGTCTGCTGGGAGGCAGGGCAGCATGCCTGGGGGTCCTATAGACCCATGCACACGCTTTGGGGGTCCTATAGACCTGGACCCAAATCTGTGTGACTTCGGACAAGTTACTTACCTTCTCTGAGACTTGCGCTTTCTATCTATAAAATGGGAAGCATACCACCACCTCCCAGTGAATCTTGGTGAGTCCTCATGCGTGCCTGGGGTAGAGCACTTGATCGGGGACCCAAAAGGTGGGAGGTGGGAGGATGCTTTTACCCCTCACCTCTCCAACATCTGCTGGGGAGGTGGCCCCGGCCTGCCCTCACCCTCTAAGCCCCGGCTTACCCAGCACGAGGAAAGACAGGACCCACTGGAGTACCGAGATGACCTGTAGCTGCTTTTCCACCTTGGACCTATTGAGCCAAGTGATGGAGAAGAGGTCCTGGAGGGCGGAGAGGATGCTGGAGCCAGTGCCTGCGAAAGAAGAGAGAGGTCAGCCTGTCCACCCTTCCCTCCAGCCTCAGAGTCCCCATCATCAAGCTATCTCCCACAGACACCTTCCTAGACATGAGAGGCGCATGGGCCAACACATCAGACAGATCTGGACTCACATCCCAGCCCTGCCACACAACAGTTTTGTATTGATAATTCTGGGCTGTTCACATGCTTTGCTTCCCTGTGTCCCAGTTTCTATATATACCCAACGGGAATGATGTCCCCCCTCAAAGGGTCATTTTGGAGAACAAACAGGGTATCCAAAGAGGCTAGGGGGAGGCTTGCCATAGTTGCCAGTTTTCTTCCCTCCCCTTCACCCCAATCAAACTCCTGTCTTTATCCTTTATCTGGATCTAGTACAAATATTTAATCTTTGCTCTCTGTGTCTGTGAGGCCAAGGACAGAGGGCCAACATCCAACCTGCAGTGTTTTTTTCCTCCAAGTGTACTTTGCGCACCCCCAATCCTTGACCCACGCCCCACCCCTGTATCTCCAGGACTAATACCCTTTCCCAGTGAGCTGAGCCCTCCTGCCCCACCGCCAACGCCACTGATACCACCTTCAGAGGGATTCACACTTAGAGCTTCATCTCAGTGCCCAAAGCTTGGGGCCCAGAGAGGAACCAGCCAGGAACCACTCTGCTTCCAGTGGCCAGTGAGCTTCGGAACACCGAGGGCTACAATTCTGTTTGCTACCAAGCAAGTGCCAAGCTTATAAGTTAGGACAAGATGTGCCCAGTTAATTGGCTCTGTGGCCGTGGCCCCAGGATGACGCCCTGGACTCCAGTGGCTGATGGGTAGAGGGACCGGAAAGCCTGGTGATTGCAGAAGAGGCAGCGCTGGGGAAGAGCATGGAGGCTCCTGACATAGCCCATTCCTTCCGGCAGCTGGACCAAAGGAGTGCCCCCCTTCAAACCTCCACATGTGCTGAGCCCCAACTGCACGCCCTTTGCTCAGCACATCTTCACCGAGTGCCTACCTACCGTGTGCCGGTCAAACATTCCTTCACACGACCCGCTCTGCCAGGCCCCCCGCTGAGTCACAATCTTGTCCTTGAGGGTCTCGTGACCTTTCACCCTGGCCTACTGCGGAAGTGGGAGGGCGAGCGGTATAAGGGCTTACACTCAAGCCCTTGTGTTTCTTCAAAATCTGTATTTCAACAAGGTTACAGCAGAGATTAGAAAGGGACACAACCCTCATCTGCCGAAAGTTAACAATTACTTTGACTTTCGGGAGGCATGTAAATAACACCAGGCCTCAAGGCAGACACATCAATCCTGGCCCCTTCACCTGGTCTAATGGAGCAGAAGGAGGGGGCTTGGCACGGCAGAAGAGTCGGATCCCAGTGCCAACCGTGGCTCCACTCGCTCTGCGACTTCAGGCAAGACCTCGAGGGCGCACAGCCGTATCCCCAGGGCATGGCACATGCTGGGTGCTCAGCAGCCCCTACCGCCCCCCGGGACACCTGGGGCGGAGGTGGTAGATGTGAACTCACCCAAGCGGATGAGCAGCCTGAGCTACACAGGCGCGCCAGGGGTTTAGCGCATAACTGCTCCTTCGCCCTCTGCGTAAATATCCCACCATCACAGCCGTTTCTACCTTCACACTTTTCCAACACCCCATCCTGGAGCCCGAGGGCCCTCTGGGGTCATCTGGTACAGCCCAACTGAACATTTGGGGACGCTGAGGACAGGAGCAGTGACTCGTCTAGGGTTACCTAGCCAGGGCCAGAACCCAGGATCCCTGCCCCCTGCTCAGGGTACAGCAGGTCCAAGGGTGGCCTGTGCTCAGAAGTGGGGAGAGTGTACTGGGGGAGTACAGGCGGGAGGGAAGTGAGGTCAGGCATAGGCCTGAATCCCAATCCAAGGGCCGGTCTGCCAAGTCATTCCCTAGCCACTGGGAGTGTGCGGGATGAAGGGAAGCAGGGGCCATGGTAGACGAGTCCCTGCCCTGGGTCTGGGGCAGGCTGGGTGCCTTGGCTGCAGAGAGGATAGGATGTTCTCCAGCACCTTCCTACTCAGAGTCTGGTCTCGGAGCTGTTTAGAAATGCAGGGCCCCAGCCTGGATCTACTGAACCAAAATCTGCATTTTAACAGGACACTCAGTCCAAAGTCTTAGGTAGGGTAAGCTCGGGGTGGGGGAAGGATGCAGGGAGGAGCTGGGGGCCTCCACCTTCTACTGGGCAGGGGAAAGAAGGTGATGGAAGGAAAGGCATCAGACATTGTCTCATCCGACCACTTCCTACTGCAAACAGGACCCCAAAGAGTGCTTGAGGAATGTCTGAGGAGTGCTCAGAGAAAGGGCTCTCTAGCCCCTGCCTTTGGGTCAGGACCAACGAACTGGTCGCACCCACTACATGGAGCTCTCCTGCTTTGGAGGTGGGGTACGCATAGTAAGTCCATATTGGTGACACATCCCCCACTGAAACAACTGAAAAATTCTTCCTTGTTTCCTAATCCAAGTCCGTCTGCTATTACAGGTCTCTCACAATTAGCTAAAGTCAGGGTGCAGGAAATGTAGACTGTCTTATTCAACCGTCACCCTATTATCCACACAGAAGAAGAAGGCCTGAAGGGCTCCCACAAGCCCCAGAGCAGCTTGGCCAGAGCTAGGCTTTTCCCACACTCCCCAGTCTGTCCTCCCTGCCTCGGCCCAACTACCGCCCATAGCCCGCGCTGCAACCAACTAGGAAATGCAAAGTCCACTGAGGAGTGGCAGGTGTTCCTGTGGGCGGCACAGTGAGGGGGCTGCCTGGAGGGGGAGGCCGGGAGGGTGCTGCCACTCTGTGTCCCTCAGGCCTGGGCCCACTCGGCTGCCTCCTGGCCAGACCATCCCGACCTGGCTGACCACAGAGCCCAGCCCTGGGAGCTGGCCTGCCCAGGATGCTGAACCACAGGCCCAGTGGAAGCCCCCTGTGGATCTAAGAAATATCCAGTCATTGCTCCCCTGCCTAGAAAGCCGCTCCTTGCCTTGCCCACCTGATGACCCCCAACAATGAGATAAGGCAGCTCATCCTTCAAAACCCAAACAGGTGAGCCTTTGGAGAGAGGTCACCTTTCCTTCTCTGGGATTATCAGCTCTAAGGCCCATGCACGCGTGGAACCCTCTAGGGCCATCTCACCAGCCCCCACCCATCTTGGAGAGAAACTGTCAGTAGATGAAGTCGGGAGAGGCCAGCAGAACAGAGAAATAAGAGAGGACTGGAGTCCTCCTTCCAGGTTCCCACAGCCCCTCACCTGGTACCGACTGCTGATTCCAAGTCCGCTCTCCCATCACACTGGGAGCTGCCCAAGGGCCTGGGTCTGATCCATGGCTTGGTTCCCAGTGGCCTCTCGGAGCCTGGCCCAGAGTCAACACTCAGCAAGGTTTGCTGAGCAAAAGGACGAGCAGGTCTCTGCTCTGGCTGATCCTCAGGCCCCCCTCCCCAACCCCTGGCTCGCTCTCTGTAGGGCTGGGTGACAGGTAGGCGGGCCGCACGGCCCATGCAGCTTCAGGGCCTCCAACGCACTTCCATAGGCACTCTGGTTCCTCACCAGTCCTGTGAGTTTGGCATCATCACTGCCATTTTGGTGGTGATAAAGGCTCAGGGAAGTGACACAGCCAAGGTCACTTGGCCAGAGGGTGGCAAAGTTGGACTCAATTCAGGCCTAACTTCTAGGCCTGCGTTCTGTCCCTGTGCTGCAGGTCTCCCCACGTTCCTTCTCTCTTCTCCCCAAAAGAAAGTGGGGGAAGGCTGGGAGGCGACAAGAGAAAATGCATGACCTATTTTCCTCTAGAGGGGCAGGCATCTTGTGCAGTTAAGTTAAATGGCAGCAGGCCTTGGGGTTCCAGTCCCAGTTGTACCACCATCTCCTGTGTCACCTTGGCCAAGTCACTTCACCTCTCTGGGCTTTGCTTTCCCCACATATAAAATGGTGGTGGGGAGGATGAATTTTATGATCTCTTTGACTGCTTGGACTCTGGTGTCCACCCTCCTGAGGATACCACCTTGAGGCTCACCACCCTGCAATAGCCCTGGTACAGCTGCCCGGCAGATGGGAAGTGGGGCTTCAGCTGGGCACCCCCAGGTCATTGCCAGACCTCACCACTCAGCTGTCAGCATCTCCTCTGCCCCAGTTTTGGCTAGGAGAGGTCCTGCAGAAGCTGGTAAGAGACGCCAGTGCTACAATCAGATGTCACCACTGCCACTACCTTCATACCCAGCCTGACTGTCCTCAAGACCTGGGAGTGACCAGCAGGGAGCCACAGCCTGGCCAAGTCTCAGCTCCAATCTGCTCTCTCGTCACCCCTCCCCCAGCCTCCGCCTGCACACTGCACTCCCTGCGCACCCTCTCAGCGCCGGTCCCACTGCAGCCAGTGTCTATTTCCTTGGTCATCCTCCTTGGCCAGCGTCTCCTGGGTTCCAGCGCTGGTACCTGATTCATCCATGTGCCCAGAGCCCAGCCAGGCCGGCGAGAGAAGGAGCTCATAGGGGTTTATTGCATGAATCGACAAATGCCGAAGTCCCAGAGGCAGCTGAAGGCCTGGATGCCCAGGTCAGACTGAGTTGCCTGACAGGAAGGCCCCCAGCCCTATCACTGAGGACCCCAGAGATGGGGTGGGGGAGTGAGCCTCTCTCGCCCTCTCTGAGCATGAGTTTCCCTCACCCCACGATAAGAACAGAACCCACTTCCTACAGATGTCTTATTTTCATCAAGGAAGACGAGACAGGCCACAGAGTAACTTGACTCATTCTATGAAGAGAAACTGGCAGTAACCAATCCAAACAGCTGCTCCAGGGCACCACTGATTTCACCATTTATTTTATACAGCTCCTTTGCTCCTGGACTTGGGGAGGGCAGAGGGAGTGGAGCTGCCAGAGAGGCCCAGAGCAGCTCTCTTACCCCCAGAGAGGAACCCCCTGCCCCCATGTCTATACGGAGCTTCCCTGCCCCACAGCACTCTCCGGGAAGGTAGACAGGCAGGGATGGGCAGCCCCATTTTCCAGAGATGGAAACTGAGGCAAGGTGAGGCCAAAAGATGTTAAGCCACTTGCTTGAGGTCAGGGTATAGGGGAGCCAGGACTCTCAGCAGGCATTTGAGTTCTGAGTCCCTCATCATTTCCATGATGCCAGCCTCTTGAGGGCTGGTCCCCACTACACAAGCCAGTCTACACCCCAACTTCAGGAACACACCCCTGGTGAAGGGAGGGCTGCCTCTCTGTCCCAACCATGTCCCAAGTTTCATGGCAGGTGGGGATGGGTGTGTATCGCCTCTTTGCCCAACATCTGATGGTAAAGTGACCAGGCCGCATCCAGCACTGATGCAGCCACGGCTTCCTCTCGCACAGGCTTGAGGGGGCAGCGTCGGAGCCCCAGTCCCCGTAATCTGAGAAAGGGCCCTGGGCCAGCCCTGGCCCAGCATAACTCTGTGACCTGGGGCAAGTCACTTAGCCCCTCTCAGCTTTAGTTTCTCATCTGTAAAGTGAAGGTAAGAACCCCTACCTGTCAGGGTGGTTGGGAAGGTAAAAAAAATAAATAAAAATAAAAAATGCATGTAGGTCCATTTGGCATCTGTTAGGTGACTGACACCTGTTAGGTGATTAGCTCTCGTCATGGCTTTTACCACTGACCAGAGTGGGAGGGGAATTGATGAGCAAACACAAAGCTTTTCAAGATGTGTGTGCTCATGAGGTTGTGTGTTACGAGGAGAGAGAGCAGAGTGGGGGCATCGGCCCGGGAGGCTCCAAGGAGGTGGCGAGGCCTCAGCAGGGCCTGGAAGACAAGATCTGGGAGGCGAAGAGGAGGAAAGTGGGCACTCGGGGTTGGGGGCAACTGCTGGAATAGAGACTCAGACGGAGTTACAAAGAGGCAGGCCCAAACCCAGAATGCTCAATGACCCAGGAACGGGGGTTCACATTTACCCAAAACAGATGCTGAGAATAGGAAAGATGGAAAGGGCTCAAGCAGCCCGAAGTAGGCTCCTGGAGGAGGTGGGTGGGGACAGGGATAAGCATGGAGCACTTCTGAGGTGCCCAGCACGGTGCCAGCCACCGGGGAAATAGCAGTGAATGCAGCAGGTCAACTCTCACCTGTTAGGGGGCTTAAATTCTGCTGAGGGAGAGACAAAGCACCGACACATAAATGTAGGATGTAACATCAGGCAGTGATGAGAGCTATGAAGAAAAATAAGCTAGAGGGATAGGCAAGAGGATCCTCCCCTGTGGAGGGGAGGCATGGAGCAAGGCTGACTCCCCTCCACGGGGACACTGGAGCACACATGACATTCTTGGGTCAGGCCTCTGGGTGGCCCACACTGCCTCCTCTACCCTCCTTAGCTACTGGCATCCTGGGAAGGGGCTCACCAGCCTGGAGAAGGTGCAGAGGACAGGCGGACGGGCATCAGGAGAACCTGACCTCCAACTCGCAGGAAGTGCAGCCTTGGTGAGTCACTTCCTGTGCAAGCCTCAGTTTCCTCGTCTGTACAGTGGGACTAATACCTACCTTGCCAGATTCTTGGGAGAATTAAATGAGATGATGCATAGGCAAGAGCATCATAAAAAGTAAAGACCCGGGTGAATGTGGGGTAATTACCAAGTAAGCCTGGGTTTCCTCTCCTGTCTAGTGGGTTTCACAACCCCTGCCTTGCCTTGGAACAGAGGCACTGGCCTCAGTAGACTTAGGATTCAAACCCTGGCTCTGACTATTATTTAGTGTGAGACCCTGAAAGTCACTTCCCCTGTCGAAGACTCGGCGTCCTCCTTTGTTATGATCCAGAATTGTTGGGAGGAATCCAAATAACTTATGGCAAAGGGACAAACAGCGTCTGGCACCTCTGTTAGAGAGCTAGAAAGGTGCCAGCGAGGTCACAGGGATGTGGACGGCCGCCACAGGTTCCCGAGTGGGGGAGTCACCCTGCTCACGTCTGCAGCCCCAAGGATGCCACACCTGGGCCCAGCCCGACCTAAGCACTGCCCTGGTCCAGCAGCTGCCAAGTGGACAGTGAGGAAGTCGCCCCAAGCTACTCCAGAGGGCTGGGCCCAGGTGTATAGGGGAGCCAGAGGCAGAGAGATGGACATTCTGACTCCTGGCAGACCCTTTGAGGTCCAGGAAGCTAGTCCAAGTGCCAAAGAAATGCCACGTCTTCAAGGCCAGAGGCAAGCTCTCTTCCGGGTCCCCTCCCCGCCAAGCACCTTTCAGCAGGAGTCCTCACGTGTGATGATGGGGGACAGTCATGGCTCTGCAGGGTCATGTCTGTTGATCTCAGAGGCCCAGCCTTGGGTTTGGCTCCAACTAGCCCTGCACATGAAGCTGTGCCCATTCTCTGCCTTACCACATGCTCAGCCAGACCCTTCTTCCCTCTAGGAAGTCTCCCTACACTCTTGGCCCTGCCTGCCATCCCTCCAAACACAGTCCTGTCACCTCCAGGCCCAATCTGCTCAGTCACTGAGCTCACACTTACTGGGTAACTACCAGGCCCTGAACGCTGGCCCGTCAGAGATGGGCCTCATCCTTCCTGGCTGATTCTTCCTCGGGGAAGCCCTCCTCCCCCACCCCATGTGCCCCACCTCACCCTGCACTCAGCCTTTCTCATTCTGGGAGAGAGTGTGCATTTGCTCATCTGGGTCCCTGTGCCCAGCATGGGGTCAGGCACAGAGCAGGTGCTTGGTCAATGTTTGCCAACTGGATGCTCGAGGGACCTGCGATGAATAAACAGGGCCTGGACAAGAATAGAGATGATGGACCTGTGCCACGGCAGAGGGTCAAACGGGAACTTTCTGGGGAATCAGGAGGGAAAGGTCTCCTCTAGCTGGAGGGGTCACGATTAAAGGCAGGGGCAACAGTGGAAGGTTCCAGAAGGAGGGAGAGAAGGGTGGAGGCCAAACATTAACATTCATTCAGCGAGTACTTTCTGAGTATCCTTTACAGGCCAGATTAGGCGCTGCTCTAGGGTGGGAGCTGCCCCCTGCCTTGCCTCTGCTTCTTGGGCTCTTGTGGGAGGAAGAGCTCCACCCCGGGGCTGCCCACCTCAGCTATGGCTGGGGAGACAGGGCTGTGAACAACGAGGCACAGAGGGTAAGCCAGGGCCGGGGAATCCACGGGAGGTACCCAACTGGCCTGGAGGATGCTGTCATGGATGGGTCAGGTGAGATGTAAAGGATGAGTCAGTTTGCCAGGCTGACAGGAGGGAGGTGCAGGGTCAGGACCCCAGGTACTGGAGTCCCACAGATGGCACTGGAAAAGGCCTGGAAGGGAGAGAGCGCACAGCTTTGAGGAATTAACTGCAAATAGTCCAACCAGGTTGAAGCATAGCAACCGTGTGAATGGGTGAAGCTAGTCGAGAACGTGCAGGGGGAGTGAGCCATGGAGGACTGGAAATGCCAGGCTGAGGAGTCCTGGGCTCCATCCTGAAAGCAGGGAAAATTGCTGCCCACCCCTTCCGTTCCCTCCACCAGCTTCAGATGGTGTCTAAGGGCCCCGAGGCAACTAGCCAGCCATTCACCTGTCCCAATCCACTGGTGATTTCTTTTCTCGAAAGACTAATAATCTCCCCTTTAAGGGTTAGGTGTTCTTTAAGTAGGTAACCTTAAAGCAAATTAGGTGTCCTTAAAACAGGGCCCACTGGGACATCTGACCCAAAGGTGTCCCTGGAGGACCCTGAAGGTGACTGCTGAGGACCCCAATGGCCTGCTTTCTCTACTACCCCCACCTTCTGACACATTAAAAAAATAGCTACTGAAGTGGGAGGGGTTGCCATGGCAACACCACCAGCTTGTGGGTATGTCACCACCAAGGAGTCCTCAAAATAGGCCCTTATCACAATACATGGGCAAGTGTGGGGAGCTATGTTCTTCTGGGGCACTTACCTGGGCCCCAAGCAGGACATGAGCCCATTTTCACAAGGACAAGTTGGGGACAAGAATGAGTAGGAGGTTGACCCCCAGGATCCCACAGCCATCAGGGGCATGATCAGAATCACACTTCTGCAGCAGAGCTGGAATGAACCCAAGGGGGCTGCCTTATGCAGCCCTCCTTACTGTACAGACAAGGAGGCTGAGGCCCCAAGAGGGCAGGGTCTTGCCCAAGGTCACACGGGAAGCAGATGCAGGGTGAGCCTCCTGGCCACTAAATCTGCTCTAATAGTGAAATGAATTCACATTTCCTGCTTCTGTCGATTTGCCCAAAGGGTCTGTGTGTTCAGCTTCCTTGGGTCTGCACCATAACCTGGGCAGATATTCTTATCATGCATTTGCCCGTTCTATAGATGACGATACTGAGACTCCTGGCCCTAAACCCTCAAAACTGCCAGCAGCAACTCCACACCCAGGAGGCTCCAGAAGTGGTGGAGGCCAAGAAACTCTGTGCACCAGGGGCCTCTCCCAGCAGCTCTCAAATCTCCACCCCCAACCCCTGCAAAGGGCATAGGCGAGCCACCCCAGGCCTGGATACAGCAACCTCTATCTCCCTTGTCTCTCAGCACACCAGGACCTCAGCTCAGGTTGGTAGCCCAGAGACCCTGCAGTCAGACTTTCCCTCCCACACAAATCTCATGTCTCTATTTATTCTGGTCCCTGTACCTGAAGGTTCTTGCCTGTCTTGGTAACACCTGTTCATCTTTCAATATTCGGATTGACTGTCGCCTCTTCCGGGAAGCCTTCCCTGACCCCAGGATGATTTAGCTCCCTAACCCTCACCTCCAGGCCTCCACCCATGCTTCCTTCCCCTTTCACTATGTGGACCACTGTGCAGTGTCATCCCCCTAGTCTCACTTCCTCAAAGGCAGGGACCATGGATTGACCTGTGTGCAGCACAGAGTCTGACACACAGAGGTGCTCCATCAATAAACTGAAGGGCCCACACGCGAGTCCCCACTGTGAGAAGCCTTCCTGGATGTCCCAGAGCTGAGTCTGCCACTCTCCATAGTGTTGGAGGCTGTTGCACGTGTCACACAAAATGAATGACAAGGACTAACAGGCGAGTCACAAGTTAGTTTACAAAGCGCTTTCCATTCGTGTTAACCTAAACCCTCACATCCTTGCGAGTTTGAGATTTTCTGATCCTATTTTCCATTTAGGGGGAGTGAGATACCCAGAGCAGAAGTGAAGCCAGGGCTGGAATCCTGGCTCTCTGGCTTCTAAGCCCTGGAAGTAATGGGGGAAACTGTGGTGAGCCCCCCGCCCTCAGCACTCAGCCCTGGAACCGGCTCCTCGTGAGACTGTGGTGTCTCCAGAGCAGGGAACAGCTGCAGGCCCAGCACCCAGCACGGGTGGGCACAGAGGAGGCCTGAGGAAGAATTGAGAAATCACGCTGAAGCAAAAAGCAGGGCTTCCTGCCAAGAGGAAGGAGCAGTGCTCAGGAGGGCTGAGGTCCCATTAATGATTCATTCATTCAACAAATATTTACTGAGCACCTACTATACACCAGGCACTGTGCTAAATGCTGGGACAAACACTGAGAAAGACAGACAGGGTCCCTGTTCCCAAAGGGCTGACATTCTTCTGGGGGAGACAATCACCTAAACAGATAAGTACACATGAGAATTTAGGTAATGAGAGGGGCTATAAAAAATAAAACAAGATGGGGCGGCTTTCCAGATGGTGTGGTCAGAGAAGGCCTCTGAGAGGAGACTGAATGGTTGGAAGCCAGCCATGCAGTGACCTGGGCAGAGGGCAGCACATGCAAAGGCCCTGAGGTAGGACTGAACTGATGGGAATGCTGGGGGAGCTGGAAGACCCCTGGCAGTTCTAGAGCACGACATGGTAGGGGACGAGGTTGTGAGGCCGTGAGGACTGCTCACAGGGGGCTCCACGGCCACAAGGAGGAGTTTGGAAGGTTTGGAGTACGATGAGGGGCAATTGGCTGTTCCCCTGGCCTCAAAACTCTGGGTCTCGTGGTGCATGTACTCATCAAGGCAAGTTGGGGGAGCTTCCTGAAAAAGCTTGGGAAGGGGTGATCTGCCACTCCCATCATGGTCTGGGAGCAACCTACACTCATTCAAGAAACGACCACCTACAGTGGCGAGAGCCCTGCACTCAGCCCTTCACGGCTTCACCACACTTCTCTCTTGGTTTAAGGTGGCCAACGACTGGGAGATGGATCTGGGTTCTAACCCTGGCTTTGATAACCCTGGTCCAGTCCCTTCTCTCTGGGCCCCTCAGTGTCCCATCTGTAATGTGAGGTCTGTGCCAGATGTAGCGTTCCCAGAGAGCTTTGATTTTATGACTCAAGTACTTGTTGCTGAAATCAGGGGTGGGAGGATGGGGGTGTGGCAGGGTTTCCACACTGGCTAGTGAATCACCTAGGCTGCTAATAAAATATTACTCTTGGCTCTCCTTTCCCAGCCCAGAAGAGCCCTCAGTAGCGCAGATAGCCCCAAAGTGGCGTTTGTGCATTTGGGGAAGTGGTGTGTGCAAGGAAAGAAAGCTATAAAGAATTGGGAGAGGGAGGAGCATGAGAATGATGTTCCCATCCTATGATTTAGGACTGGGTTAGGCGACTGTCAATCCTTAGTCCCAGAGTTGGCCTCCAACAATCCAGCCTCTTAGTCTCACCTCCTACCAAGTTCCTGCTTGCACACTCCCAGCGATGGAGAGCTCCATCCCCAGCCACACCAAACCTGTGGCAATCCTCAATAGCCATCAGAAAGGATTCCTCCATTACATCACATCTGCCCCCCATGATGCCACCCCTGTTCCTGGCCTTGCTTTTCAGAGCCTCACAGAGCAAATCAGCTCAGGATTTTACTGGGGCTGCCACCATTTCGTGCTGGGTCCTGTGGTGAACCCTGGGGATAGAGGCAGGCATCAGAGGGCTTTGACCCGAAGAGCCTCACATCCAGGGGCAAAGGCAGGGATGCGAATATGACTAACTGTGCATTCTCCACCCCTGGCACAGGTAAATCCTTCAGATATTAGAAGATACCAACAGAGACGCCTGTCTCCCTGACACTTCCAGCACACACCCACCTACCCATGCACCCACAGCTGGCCTTTGCTTTTGGTCAAGAAACCAGACACCAAGGTATCTATTTCAATCTCACCCATCACAGGTCTTCCCTTCACAGAAGCCATGGCTCTCCTTGAATACCACCACCAACAGGGTGTTCACCACCTCCCAACAATGGGACCTCACTGGCAGAGGCAAACCAGGCCACTGGGGAGTGTCTTCAAAGACCAAGGATGTAGAAAGCAGGTCTAATGGAGATGCCAGATAACACAAGATTTCCTTCAGCTCTCTGCCTTCCCCACCCAAGTCTTTCACCAAAGCGGAGCCCAGACACCTAAAGTAATTGGTTTGCATTTCATACCAGCCCTTGCTACATCCCATGATGGAATTGTTTGCAGCCAGTTTTTTGCTTTTTTTAATGTTTTCAAGACCTGATAACAACATGGAGAAATGCTCCTGACAGGATAGTAAGTGACTTGGTCAAAATCATTCACTGGAAGTCCTCCTGAACTACAAATCCTAGGTCAAAAATGAGGAGGTCAGGGTCGCCTACTCCTGGAAGATAGAGCTCACAGCCTGTGGACAGCAGAGGCGAGGGAAGGGGATCTCCAGGAAGGACCACCACAGAGAGCATCCATATCCCATTCTCTGGAGACAAAAGCATTTTTAAAAGCATGAACATGGCTAGGTCCCTTCCTCCCCTGTTATGGGCATTAAATGGCACAGTGAACAGACAAGCTCTTTTAAGTGAGAGAAGGGGCTGTCAGAGGCTCTAGGGCTGGGTGTCTGGGGCAGCTCAGGCTGCTTGTCCCGAAGATGGTGACAGCAGCTCGGTACCTCTCCAAGGGCAACGAGCAGCACCCAGACCAAGAGGGGCAGATAATCACACCAATAGTCACACGGGGAACAACACCAATGCCCCAGACACGGTTAACCTGTGATACAGCTCCAGGGTGCTTACCTAGCAGCCACTAGAATATTATAAGTGATTTGGAGTACCAGAAGGAAATACTCATGATTTAACATTAAGAGGGAGAAAACAGGATTCAGAACTATATCTACATCACGCTTTGAACTTTATCTAAATAATGTGTACAAATAAAACTATAAAGAAATATACTAAAATGCTCTTAGGAAGCTATTTTTGGATAGTCAATTAACCAGCAGTTTTAAATTTTCTTCCTGTTTTTCTATATTTTTCAAAATTCCAATAATTCATATGTTTTATTTTTATAATGAAGATGGGTCGAGTAGGTTACTGTTAGCTACTGAAGAAAAATCCTAAGTAGGAGAGGTTCAGCAAGCAGAATAAAGACTTAGGTGGAGGGAGGGAGGATTCAAGCAAGACCAGGACAGCTGTGAGAATGTCCCAGGCTCTCCTGGATTTGTATTTAATCCCCTGGCCAAGGCTCCTGTTAAGGAAACCTTGGGTGGGTCATGCCTCCTCCCATCTCAGTTTCTCCAAGTACAGGTGAGAGGTGGGGGACATGGAAGGGATGCTCTTCCTTGAGGGGGCAAAGCTCTGGAGTTTGATCTCCACTCTGCCCCTGATTCACGGAGGGCCTCAGTTGCACACCGGTGGAACAGGGGCCCGGGCCACACTGGAGGGCACCCAGGGTCCTCTGCCCCACCTTCTAAGTGTGCCAGGCTCACAGTTGCTGCTGAGTGGGCTCCCAAGCCTGGGCTGAAGAATGGGCGTGAGGAGGGAGACAGTGCGGGCACACCTGTCCCAGCCAGGCATGTTCCTTGTCTGGTGGCTGCTTCAGGGGATTGCAAAACCCTTGCCACTCTGCCCCATCCAGTGCCTCACAGCTTGATCCACCAGGTGAGGAGAGAGTGTGGGAACTGCCAGGGGCCAGGAGCAATGCTGGGGCTTGGAGAGGAGTTCTCAGCTATCGCTCCATCTCACAGGCTGGAGAAAGAGAAGTGATGTAACAGAGGTCCCCAAAATCGATGAGTGCCAGAGTGGAGAATGCACCCACATGACTACCATGCCAGGTTGCCTGGATCAGACCCGGTAACCATTATTCTAACCTCATCTCAGACCCAGGTGAGTTGGGGGGAAGAATGGGAGTGATGGTGGGGGAGAGGGCGGCAAACCATCCCAAAAAGAAAAGAAAGGGGTTGGGACCTCGGCCCCCATAGCGTCCTGTCCTCCAGCAACGTGCCCCCACCTTACCAACACACTCCTGCCTGCCTTAGAGCCTTTCATCACATCCTTTCCTGAAAACCTTCTTGCAGCTGCACTGCCCCAGGAGAAAGCCCGCAAGGCCCTGCAGACCCTGGGCTGTAACAGCTCATGTCCCAGACCCTTAGCCCAGCTCCGAGAGCTCTCACGGGACAGCATGGCTCCTCAGTCAAAGCTCTCCCTCCAGTCAGCTGGGCCCGATGCTCACCTCGCAGGACCCCGGAGTAGGCGGCTATGAGGGTCTTCATGGCGAAGCCGGTGCAGTCGGGGCTCTGCGTGAAGCCGCCTGACCCCGCGCCCCTGGCCCGTGCCCCGGCCGCCTGGGCCAGGGCTTCGCGCCGAGCACGGGAGCGCGGGGGCGGCTACGGCCCGGGGAGCGGGGGGTGGGCGGCCAGACGGGCCCGAGCGGCGGCCGAAATTGGAGCCTTGGCCACGGCCACGGCCACGGCCACTACGCCCGCGGCTCGGAGCGCGGCACTTTGTAACCTCATAAGGGGGCGGGGCCGACGCAGCAGGGGCGGGGTCGGCCGTTTCAACCTCTGCCGCACCAGCTGCGTTGGGATGGGGGAGCGCCGGGCTCGGCTTGGCGCGGGAGAGCTGCTCGGAGGCCCCTGCTCGGCGCGGGTGGGCGGCCCGCGAAGCCGAGTCCTCCTTGCAAGGGGCTGCCTGGTTATTCCTGCCGCTCCCTCCGCCCGTCCCTCGCCGCACCCCCGCGGCGGTTGGTGCAGCCCGCCAGCAGGAACTTGGGCCGCGAGCCCCGGCATGGGCAGGACAGGCGGGGCCGGGCGTGGGTTTGTGTTTTCCTTTGGGCAAGGCCTCGCCTTGGCTACAGATGCTGAGGTCCCGCCTCTGATTGGTGGTTGTATCGGGCTTAGTTAGGTAGGGGTGGGCTCCTGAAGCCCTCACGCTGCCTCTACTTTTCCATCTGTTTCTGTAGAAACTTCACCGAGAATCTATACACTGCTGAGTGCTGGGGACCCAAACCAGTCAGTCTCCGCCCTGCCCTGGGGGTGCTCACGTTAGTGAGAGGCAGCCATACGGATGCTGGCAGCAATGCTAGGGCAAGAGAGAAACCTCTGGCTATAGACCAAGAGGAGAGAGGTCCTTTCATTGGGCTGCGGGCGGGGGGCTGGGTGAACTTCCCAGAGAGATTAAGGCACAGCAGAGCTGGAATCAGGCAAACCCGGAGCCCAGTTCTGGCCCTCCCTTTCTTGAACCTCAGTTTCCATATCTGTACAATGGGAACAATAACACTTATTTTGTGATGTGCTTTGAGAACTAAATGAGGTAAAGTGAAAAAAATAGTATAGTGCCAGGCACATAGAAAGTGTTCCAAAATTATTTTCATTGCCCTTTGATGAGTAGTTTTGTAGACGACGGAGGGTGTAGGGGTAAGGCATAAAGTCTTAGAAAAGGCAGCATGTTTGGGGCAGGGTTAGGGCACCTGCAGTGTCTGGAGCCCAGGCAGCTGTGGGATATGAGACTGGGGCTAGATCTTAGGAAGGTTCTTGACTGCCACTCTTGAGACATTAGGGGGTATAGCTTTGAGTAGGGAAATGCCAGTGGTCACCTATGTTTTTAAGAATCCTTCAGCCATAGTGTGGGGAGAGGCTAGAGGCTAGGGGGCAGTGAGGAGCCTGCGGGAGGGACCCAGGTGAGAGAGAATGATCCCTGAGCTCGGATGGTGGTGGAAGGATGGAGAGAAAGCCTGGTCTGGAGAAAAGTGCAGGAGGAGGTGAGATCTACTGGAATGTGGTGGAATGAATTATTGGATGTGGAGGGTAAAGGGAGGTGTGTGGGCAAAAAGCATGTGAGTGAAGAGACGGATTCCTTGGGGACAGCTTGAGCAAACTGGGTGTGGGCTCACAGCATAAGAGGAGAGGGAGTCTCCGCCATTGAAGTCTTTACCATCTCTTCTTGTCAGAAGTCGCAGTTCCAAGGCAGCATGTGACAAATGCCACTGATGGGACCTAGAAACACTGCCGTTTGTTCCACCCACTCAAGGCCATAGGAGTAAACCTTGAGAAAAAGTCATGGAGCCCCGAGGCATGAGTTGGCTAAGAGTAGAAGGCAAAGCATTCCAGATAGAGAGACCAGCATGTGGTGAGGCTCTGATGCTGAAAAGAGCTTGGTGCCTTTTAGGAAACTGAGGTAAACCTAGTGGCTTCCAGGTTTGCGGGGGACATAGGGGTCTGGTATGTGCGAAGGCTGGGAGGTTGGGACAGGTGTGATGTATTTCTGGGGAAAGAGCAGTGCAACAAGGTGGATGCTGAAGGTGCCGTGAATTCTTCAGTCCTCTCCCCAGAGGTGTTTTGGGTCCCCTTGGAAGCAAGACTCCTACTGGCCTGGAAGGACCCCAAGTCAGTGTGTGGCTTGTGCCTGCTCCAGAAGGGTCTCCTGTGGAGGAGGCCTGGGGCTAGAACTCATGGCCCACCCACTCCCCTCATAGTATGATCTAAGGGGCAGAGCTTGGGCTGAGAGGCAGGAGGCCTGCATTCTGGCCTTTCCTGTCCCATTGACTTGCAGTGTGTCCTTGGGCAAGTCATCTTCCCAGCCCAGGTTTTAGTTTCTGCATCATGAAATGGAGGTGACGGTTCTTATCCCATATTTGAGGAGCAAATGAAACCACAGAATGTAGAAGGGTGTCACCACTGTGCTATGAAAGTAAGCTACTGAAATGGCAAGACTTTGGATCAAGACCAAGTCCCCTTTGAAACATTCAGATCCCAGGTTCATCTACTTCGGCACATTTTTCCTGTGCACCTTCCTGGGCCCGGCTCTCATTGGGACACAGATGGTAATCAGACATTGAGGAGCCCCAACCCAGAGGCAGTGTCCCCAAGTCAGTGGTTGCAGCCAGACAGCCAGGCTATGGTGCAGTGAAATGTGGGAGGCTGTGCCGAGCTCAGTCCTTTCCTCTGTGCTGTCACTGTCTGCAGTGTCTGCCTCTCCCGTGGGCCAGGAGCTACTCCAGGATCAGCAGGAACTTCATCACTCTGTGCCCCGGTGCAGGCCTGGCTCAGATTTGTGGCTCAGTTAACAGTGGACTGACCAGTGAATGAGTACAACAGAGTCATGGACAAAGTGCTATGGGGGAGCACCAAGGAGGGAATGGTAATCGAGAAGGTTGCGAGATGACGACATTTGCTGCTGGACCTGAGATGAAGAGTAGGATTCTGCCCGGCAGAAAGGAAGGAGAAGGCCTTCAGGCAGAGGCTACAGCCTGGGCAGAGGCCTGGAGGTGGGAACTATGAGCACCCTGATATGGCTGGAGGAAGGATGCTGGAAGAGGGATGCAGGCAGGGGAGGAGATCAGGCTGGAGAGGTTGACTGGACCAGATCTGAGGGGCCGTGTAATCCCACCTGGGCTTCACCCTGTGGGACGGGACCAAAGGAGGAGTATGACCAGAGCACCTTGATTAGATTGGAGGGTTAGAAAGATCAGGTGGGTGGGTGGTTTGGTGGTGTGAGGGCTTGGGATGGGGCAATAACACATAGTCCCAATTTGGGCCTTTCTCACACACATGGGAATATTCACCAAAGGATGCTGAGGCAAGTCTGAGGGCTGAGAGGGGCACTCGCTTCCTTTTGGGTCACCTCACAGAGTGACAACTCCCTCCCGTTGGTCCCCAGCTGCCATGCCCAGGGCTCCTGCTTAAATAGCTCAGTCCACTTTGGCTTGGATGGAAAACCAGACCCAGGGTTAGAGTAACCCAGAGAGGATGTTTCTTGGCAGCTTTCTGTGTCCTGGGATGACTGCTCTTTCCTGCACGAGGTGGGTATGGGGAGCTCATACCAGGCACTGAGTTCTCCTGGCCCCTCCCCCACGCATTCCAGCACCCCTCTATGCCCGTCCTAATGCACTGCTCTGCTGCTCCTGCCAGAGTGTGGGCAGGACGGCTCCAGGACCTGGGTCACCTTTCCTGCATCATGTCCCAACCCAGTGCTTTTCCCACAGTGCTTTGGCCAAATCCCAGATGGAGAGGTCAAATCAAGCCACCATGCTGGGTTTCACCAGGGTGGGCTTCGCCCCCTTCAGTCAGGAAGGTTGTACTGTCATTAGGAATTATGGGCGCAGTTTTATGGTTTGTGAGGGGTTGGATACTGGCACCTCTGAGACCCCTAACAGTGATGGCAGCCTCAGCCCCTCCACTGCACAGAGGAGGAGGTGAGTGGCCGGTCTGCAAGGCAGAGAGGACACCTGTCCTAAGAGAGGCACAGGGCGAAAGGCAGAAACAAACAATTACAAGCGCTCTGCTCCATGCAGGTCTTGGCCTGTGTGAGCTCACCCGGTCCACGTAGCCACCCTGCCAGGAGTGATTACCACCCTGTTTTGCGAATGAGGTACAGGGAGATAAAGGGATTTGTCCAAGATGAGACGGTGACTAAGTAGTGAAGCTGGGATTCACATCCAAGTCTTCCTGAGCCACAAGTCCATGTGCTTTCTCTGCTTCACAAGGCTGGGGTGGGATGGGGGAGACGGGGAGTTCCTAACACTGGAACTGCTTGACAAAAGGAAATTCCCATCCTTTTCCTCCTTTAAGCTTCTCTCATAGCCCTGTGAGGTTGTTGCCATTTTGTAGTTGGGAAAACTCAGGCTCAGAGACCCAAAAAGCTTGCCAGATGTCAATGCTGGGGCTGGGATTTGAACAAGTTCTCATGGCCCAAGGCTAGGGCTTGTCTGGGGCAAGCTCATTCCCGGTGCTGGGATCACTTGGAGGGTTGGAGGACAGAGGTGATGGCAAGGGGAGGGGGGCCTGGTGTGGCTTTGCGGTGCCACATGTCACCCACCTCCTCCTTCCCCATCCAGGAATTTGCCAGGCAGGGCTGCTTTGGGGCGCGGAACTCCCTCCTTCCCGGGACTCCCTCCCTCCCTTCTAAATCTCTACTGTCCCCCGTCTGAGTGATTTCACCACATGCTGCTTGTTCATCGGGGCCAGATGGTGTACAGTCTCAGGTGCCAGGCTAAGGAGTCTGCACTTTATCCTCAGAGAAATGGGGAGCCATAAAGGGTTTTAGCAGGGATGACATAAGGTCAGTTTTGGCTTTGGAAGGATCACTGTCCAGGTAAGAACACCTTCAGTGTCACCTCCATGGCACCCTTCCTGACTACCTCTGCCCTGTATTAGTCAGGGTCCCCACAGGCAACAGCATAGCTGTAGTTGGGTAATTTGAGGAAATTTTAATACAAAGACTGTTTGCAAAGGTGTAGGCAGGATACAGGGAAAAATTCAAGGGATGGTGCAGTACCCCAAGGCCAGTGACATTTTGGGGGGCATGTGGCCTGAAGGGCAAAGGGAGGAGGCCAGCTGGAGTGGGAGGTGTGTGGAGAGGGCTGCCTGATGGCAGCTGTGGCACAGACAGCCCATAGTGACCTAGCAAGGTCACTCTCTGTCCCTCCCTCCCTCCCATCTTCTGCCAGGACTTTCCAATGGCCAGAAGGTAAAGGAGCCCAATGACACAGTCTATACAGAGAATCCAGGCAGAGTTTACGGTAGAGAAAGGTGGAGAGTGGGTCTGGAGGGTAATGGCCCTAGGAGGACCCTCTCCACCTCTGTGTCCCCATTAGACCCCTAGCTTCTTTCTTTCAGAGCATCTATAACTCTGAGTGTCTATACACATGTCCTGCAGAGAAGCAGCTACTTGAGGGCAAAGGTAGAATTAGTGTGCTCTCTGTGTCCCAGTGCCCGACACCGGGCCTGGCTCACAGGAGGGACTTGGCTAATGTTGGAAGGAAGAAGGAGGCAGGGAAGGAGAGAGGGAGGAAGGAAGGGAGAGGTGCTGAGGATGTAGACTGAACTACAGCAGTGGTGGGCGAAATGTAAGAAGGGAGGGCTGGGGCTCCCTGGTGGCGCAGTGGTTGAGAGTCCGCCTGCCGATGCAGGGGACACGGGTTCGTGCCCCGGTCCTGGAAGATCCCACATGCCGCGGAGCGGCTGGGCCCGTGAGCCATGGCCGCTGAGCCTGCGCGTCCGGAGCCTGTGCTCCGCAACGGGAGAGGCCACGACAGTGAGAGGCCCGCGTACCGCAAAAAAAAAAAAAAAAGACAATTACTATGTGTGGTGATGGATGTTAACTAGACTCATTGTAGTGATCATCTCACAATATACATGTATCAAATCATCATGCTGTACACCTGAAACAAATATTATATATATATATTTTGGCTGCATTGGGTCTTCGTTGCTGCACGTGGGCTTTCTCTAGTTGTGGCGAGCGGGGGCTACTCTTGTGATGCGCGGGCCTCTCATTGCGGTGGCTTCTCTTGTTGCAGAGCACAGGCCCTAGGCTTGTGGGCTTCAGTAGTTGCGGCACGTGGGCTCAGTAGCTGTGGCTCACGGGCTTAGCTGCTCCACAGCATGTGGGATCTTCCCGGACCAGGGCTCGAACCCGTGTCCCCTGCATTGGCAGGCGGATTCTTAACCACTGTGCCACCAGGGAAGCCCACAAATATTGTACGTTAATTATATTTTTAAAAAAGACAATTACTTTTCAGCAGTAGTTTTCCCAGCTTTCCTTAGCAGTGAACTCTTTTCTTCAAATGCAGCCTTGTTAAGAAGCCCACAAGGTGACACAGATGACACGTGATTGTTACGTACTGTGTTCAGGCCTCAGTATCCCTATGCACCATCCAGATGGGAATAAGTATCTCTTTCCTAGGGTTGTTGTAAGGGCTAAAAGAATGAACGAAGTGCCCAGCACAGGGCCTAGCATCTAGTACTTGACAAATGTTATCAATAGAAGAGTTATGATTGGAACAGAAATTGGGAAGCCAGATTTACCAGGAGATGGGGCAACCTGTCCAACAGGTTTGAACAAACATAATGGGGGAGAGAAGGGTAAAATGTCCCGAGTAACCATTGAAACTGGAGGACACTAGGAGTGACAAAGAGACAGGCATCCCAGCACGGAGATGAAAACATACCCAGAGGAAAACCACAGTGTGAGCGAGGGTCCCAGAGAGCAGAAGCCCAGTAATAGTAGCCTCAGTCAGAGGAAACTGGAGATGCGGTGTGCTTGATTTAGCTTATCTTTCTAAGCAAAGGCCAGTGCAGGCACGGAGATGGGTGAGACTCAACCCTGCTCTCAGGGAACTTGCAATCTGGGGAGGCACTCTGGGCACAAATGACTGCAATGCAGGGAGGAAGTTGGCGGGGGGGGTCAATGAAAGGGTGTTCTGGGTAAATCAGGAACAACTTCCTGGAGGAGGGTGCAGTCATTCTGGGCCAGATCTACCAAAATACACCACTATGCTACACTCCACTGCAGTGGTTCTCAAACCTTCCTGTAAATCAGGATCACCTGGAGTTACAGGCAGCCAACAAACACGAGAGGACGCTCAACATCACTAATCATTAGAGAAACGCAGAGCAAAGCTACAATGAGGTATCACCTCCCACCAGTTAGAATGGGCATCACCAGAAAATCTACCAACAGTAAACGCTGGAGAGGGTGTGGAGAAAAGGGAACCCTCTTGCACTGCTGGTGGGAATGTAAATTGATACAGCCACTATGGAGAACAGTATGGAGGTTCCTTAAGAAAACTAAAAAGAGAACTACCATATGACCCAGCAATCCCACTACTGGGCGTATACCCAGAGGAAACCATAATTCAAAAAGAGTCATGTACGACATTGTTCATTGCAGCTCTATTTACAATAGCCAGGACATGGAGGCAACCTAAGTATCCACCATCGGATAAATGGATAAAGAATATGGGGCACATATATACAATGGAATATTACTCAGCCATAAAAAGAAACGAAATTGAGTTATTTGTAGTGAGGTGGATGGACCCAGAGTCTGACATACAGAGTGAAGTAAGTCAGAAAGAGAAGAACAAATACCGTACACTAACACATATACATGGAATCTAAAAAAATAGCTCTGAAGAACCTAGGGGCAGGACAGCAATAAAGATGCAGAGGTAGAGAACAGACTTGAGGACATGGGGTGGGGGAAGGGTAAGCTGGGACGAAGTGAGAGAGTGGCATGGACATATATACACTACCAAATGTAAAATAGATAGCTAGTGGGAAGCAACCACATAGCACAGGGAGATCAGCTTGGTGCTTTGTGACCACCTAGAGGGGTGGGATATGGAGGGTAGGAGGGAGATGCAAGAGGGAGGAAATATGGGGATATATGTATATGTATAACTGATTCACTTTGTTATAAAGCAGAAACTAACACACCATTGTAAAGCAATTATACTCCAATAAAGATTAAAAAAAAAAAGAATCACCTGGAGGACTTGGTAAAACACAGCTTGCTGGGTCCCACCCCCAGAATTTCTGATTCAGTAGGTCTGGGGTGGGGCTGAGAATCTGCATTTCTAACAAGCTCCTGGGTGGACGCTAAAGCTGCTGGTTTGAAGCCCACTCTTGGAGAATCACTGTTGAACCGCTTTGCACTGAGGAGATGACAGTGCATCTCAGAGAAACTGCAGGAGGAATCTGTAGTTTCTGGGGGGTGATGGGAAGTGATGTTCTGTGGGGGAAGCATTGCAAGACTGGAGGTAGGGTGGCGCAGTCCTTATTTTTCCAAAAGGAGAAGCAGCAGCTTTCATGAACTACAGCAGGTAGTAACAGGTGCTAAACCTCAGTGCGTATTGTCTGCCAGTTCTGGTTTCAGGTATATTACATGTGTGGATTTATTGAAGCCTCAAAACAACTCTATGGAGTAGATACTACTGTAATTTGTCTCATTTTACAGTTGAAGAAATGGAGGCACAAAGGTTTAAAAACTTGCCCGGGATCACACAGCTAGTAAGAGGCAGAGCCAGGATTTAAGTCCAGGTATTCTGGCTTCAGAGCCTGTGCTCTATAATAGCTGCAAAGTCCTGGCTGGTTCTGAGGTCAATGGTATAAACCGCATACTTTAAAGGGTTGCCCTGGAGAGAAGGAAGCATTTGTTATCAGGAGCTGAGGTTGAGTTAGCAAGAAGGAGTGATATTCATGCACCAGTTCCCTCTCCAGTGGCTTCACTGAAGTCCCAAGCTGGCCCAGGCCTAGGCCCTTGGGTGTCAGCCTAGTTCATGAGCATGAGGATGACCAGCAGACCAGAGTGGGCCGGGCCAGGGAAGAGTAGCTGTTCCAGATGGGAGCTAACCCTAGGGTGAGGTATCCTGGCAGCTCCAGGTTCCACTCTCAGCCTGGCGTTGTGGGGCTTTAAAATCAGCAACCCACACAAGGATTTTGACACAGAACATGCAGGAGACAAAGAAGGGTGTAAAGCAAATCTTTTACCTGAGATAAGCAAGATTAGAAGACCCTGAAAGTCTGCAGAAGCGGGTTGAATCTGACAGGATGATGTTGAAGAGGAAGAAATACAGTCAGGAATTGACCAAATGGAGGGGGTGGGATCAGGGAAGGCTTTCTGGAGGAGGTGGTGTCTGAAAGGACTCCTGAAAGACCAAGACGAATGACATTTGGGTAACAGGTCTTTCCAGCAGAGGGAACACCTTGTTGCAAAATGCTGGCGCTAGGGGAAGCTCGATGTCCTAGGGAACTGGCAGAAGCTCAGCAAGGCTGGAGGACGGTAGGGAACAGCTGGCAAGGAAGGCAGAGCCCACACTGCAAGGGCAGTAAGCCGGCCAAGGGGCCAGAGGCATCCTGAGGGCACAGAGAATCCACTTTCATCAGGGGACTGATGTTGTCAGACCTACACTGGGGAGGTCCTTCTGGCTCCAAAGTGCAGGGTGGATCTGGGGATGGCTTGAGAGTGATTTGAGTGGAATGTAGGGCAGCCAATTAGTGGGGGCTGAAGGGGGTTTTACAGGCCAAGAGGAAATGGAGGACTTTATGCAGTATTTATTTAACAAAAGAGGAAAGAAATGTCCACAAAATTTTAGTTGACAAAAATCAGACTAAATAATTGAATACAGTTTTTTGTACTACAGGTCTACTCTTGAGAAGGGCAGAATTTTTGGAGAGTGACATTTTACCTAACTGGGCTCAGTCAGCATTCCCGGCAATCAAATGATGGCAGACGTTCATCTGTACAAGTCATTCTTAGCCCATAGGTCGTTCAGACACAGGGTGTAGTTTGCTGACCCTGGTGTAGACCAGTGGGCCTGGATGGAAGCAAGTGAGAAACAAGGATGCTCTCCCCTCCACCCACAACGGACCTCCAGCAGCCTGCCACTCCGTTGAGAGATGGCACTTCTTCCAGGGGACTCAGTGAAAATCATCGTTGTTACTAGGAGAGGGGCCGAGATTCTTCAGCAATAGGAAGATACCGCGAATGTGAAGGTCTGTAATCATCATATCTCAGAGCACAGGGACCTCAGAGGTCCCTGCCCAACCCTCTCCCAACGCAGGACTAACATACATGAGTTTCTTGGAAACGCAAAATATTCCAGATATGGTAAGTGACCTTGGAGGTCTTGTTGGAAGAGCTGGTATTTGAATGCAAGTCACAGGATTCCCAGCTGGGGCTCCTTTCCCTACACAGCCCTGGCCTGCCATGGACCTTGGCTAGCTTGGAGCGGAGAAGCACACAGGGAAGGAGTAGGGTCAGGACTCATCTGCCCAGGACAAGATGCTCTTCAGGCTTCTGCCTTCCCCAGTCTGTGGTTTAGGGGCAGATCAAGTCACCTAATTTACATACATTTGCATACATAACTTTCCCTGATGAGGAATCTGAGGCTCCAAGAGAATGAATAGTTTGCTTGGCATCTGTGGTGGGCTAAAAAGGTGGCCCCCCAAAGATATCCATGTCCTAATGCCTAGACCTGTGAATATTACCTTATATGTGGAGAAAATGGGTCTTTGCCTATGTGATTAAACTAAGGATCCTGAGATGAGATTATCCTGGACTATCTGGATGGGCTGTAAATGGAATCACAGGTATCCTTGTAAGACAGGCAGAGAGAGACTTGACTAGATCTAGAAAGGAGAACGTGATGTGACAATGGGAACAGAGAAAGAGATTTGAAGATGCTTCTCTACTGGCTTTGGGGATGGAGAAGGGACCCATGAGCCAAGGAATACATGTAGCTCTAGAAGCTGGAAAAGACAAGGAAACAGATCCTCCCCCAGAGCTTCAGGAGGGAGCATGGCCCTGCCAACCATTTGTAAGAGAGACATAGTGCAACTGGGAAGCATCCACCTGGACTCTAGATTCTTAGAAAGTGGCACAGGGACCTGACTCTGCCCTCCCCTGGGGTCACTAAGACAGACAGCCAGTTCAGCCCAAGGCATCCACTGCCCCTCTGACCTGGCCCATGACCCGCTCCAGCTCAAGCACCTCCCAGGGCTCCTTCCTACCTGGGGGATCAATTCTTGACTTCTTGACTGGACATTAGTTCCCCCAGACAGCAGGCCAGGCGGCATCGTCAGGGACCCTGTCTGCCTGCCCCACCTCTATCTCAATAGAAGTTTGCTGCACAAAGGCCTAAACCTCAGCCTCCTGTTCCCTAAACCTCACCTCGACCCTGACCCTCCCCAGTAATTCTCACCCACGAGTGCCCTGCCCCTCCCTCCTCTCTGCTTTGCTCGCTCAGCAGCCCCCATGTTCCCGCCTCGCCCCCTCCTGATACCTAGCAAAGCTCAGTCCCCCTGAGAGGGTGAGGCTGGGCCGGGCCATGTGGCTGCTGGCAGAGCTGTGCTGGCTGACCCCTGTCCCACCCGTCATCGGCACCGGTAAGCTATGTCAGCAGGCTGGGCCCCAGCAGGCTCTTTGTCCCCGGTGGATAATGATGTCTGAGAACTTCTCCCAGGTCAAAGGGCAGCCTGATTTCAGGAGGAGACCGCAGCTCCACCCATGCCTGAGGGCCTCTGAGCCTCTCTACCACGCCTGACAAGTCCTGTGGTCCTCGGGCTGTCTGAGTTGGCCAGTGTGTTGGGTGGGAGATCTTCCGAGGCAAGGCCCCTCGGGCAGGCTGGGAGCCCTGAGGGGGTGTCAGGTAGCAGGTGCTGTGGAATATCGGACCCTTGCTGTGCAGCTCCTGGCTCGCTGTATCGATGGGGAGGTCAACTACTTAAAAAACACCCCAGTGTCAGCACTCAACACATAAAAGGACATTTTTGTTCACACAAAGTCCAGTGTGGATATTCCTATTTGGGTAGCTCTCCAGGCAGCCCTCCTCTGAGATCAGGCTCTCTGCTCCTACCTTGTGTGACTGATGTCTTCAACATGGGGCCTGCAAGGTTGCTGTGAAAGAGGGGGGATCCCCTTCCCTCTGTCCCAGCCAGGCTTTCCCCTTCCCCCCATCTCCCATTCAGGTGCCCTAAGTCTGATGGTCACCTTGTACTGCCTCCCAGCCAGGTCAGGGGTCATGGCCATGGTTCCCACCTCTGAGCTTTGCTCATACCTTTGCCCCACCTGGGGCCCTGCTGTGTGGCCAGCTCAGCCTCTTCCTCCAGGCAGACTGCGTCCGGCAGCATCCACAGCGTTGGGCTTGTCCGGTCCAGTGTCCTGCGCTGTTGCTGTCGCTGTTGCTGTGGGAGCACCAGCAAGTCGTCCCCAGTGACCTCACCTCCAGGTGTCACACCCTCCTATGGTGTGGGCTGGACTCAGGGCCTCTCATCAAAGTGATGGAATTAGGAGGCAGAACTGATGGCCTGTGACTCAGAGACTAGACTGTAGAAGGCATTTGGTTTTTTCCTCACTCTCTCCCCCTCCCTCGTGATTTGCTAACTCTGGGATAAGCAGTGTCATTGACAATTGGCAGCCCTCTGGACAGGTCCCCATGCGGGGGTCTGAAGCCTTCTGCCAGCAGCCGTGGGGGCGAGCTTGGGAGTGGATCCTCCAGCCCCACTCAAGGCTCCGAGACCACGGCCCCGGGAATAGCTTGGCCGCCTCTTCATGAGACACATGAGCCTAAACCCTCAGCACAGCCCCTCCAAGATCCTGGTCCTCAGACACTGTGAGACACTAAATGGTGGTGTGTAAAACAGCAAAGTTTTAGAGTATTTGATCTACAGCAACAGAGAACTAGTTTAATCACCTGAGAGCGAGTCCCAGCCTCACCCTCACCCGTGCCCAGGCCTGGCCTGTAGGGCCCAAGAGGAGGTGCGGTGTGAGTCGTTTATACAACTTCCCAGGCTGACCAGGGATGCTGAGGTCCCCAGGTCCCAGGGCACTGACAGTCACAAGGATGTGGTCTGGCCTCGGGGTTCCCAGTCCCCTGGGAACATGGTAGATCACTCACCCATTCATGGTCATGGCCTTTTCACCTCCAAGCTAGCCCACAGGATGGGTAACCAACCGTGATTCAGGGCAGTGGGGCAGAGAGCAGGGTCGAGGGTGGGTGCGGTGTGCTAAGGTTTGACAAAGGAGGTGACCTTTGATTGGGTGGAGGAGAAAGAACATCTGGGGAAAGGGATCAGCAGGTCCCAGGACATGGCAGGTGGGAGAGCAAGAAGACAGAAGAACCAGCAGCCAACCCACAGAAGTGTGGACATGATAAATCCTTGCCTCCTTCAGCCACTAAGGTCTGCAGAGGCTCCTTACCCAGCGAGCGGGTCCTTCCCTCCTTGGCAAATCTTGCCCTTCCTTCACAGCCCCGCCCACCTGCCACTTCCTCCGTCTTCCCCTGGTGGAAACCATCACTCCCCCTCTGAACCCCAATGCCCTTGATTCCCACCTCTCTTGTGACCCTATAGCACCCACCTCATAGGGTCAGAACAGGCCATCATGAGATGCTGGGCACATCTATGACCCGACTCCTAATTACACCTACTCCCTACCATACCTCACAGGACATGAAATGGCTAATTATGTCATAATACTATCTATACCCAGAAAACCGAGCTCGGTATTGTGATCCTTATTTCTCCAATGATAAAACTGAAGTTTGGAAGAGATGTGACTTGCCCAGAGTCACTGAAAAGGGTTGGGCCAGGCTTACGCCCAAATTTACATTCTCAGAATGCCCCCCATTTGTACTTATGGGTGTGATTATAACTTCTGGAGGGAAAAGGCCTTATTTTCTTGCTCCAGGTGTGGGAGTTCACAGTACTGGTCCTACCCTACCATCCTGTCCTTTCACTAATGACACATGTCACAGACCCAGGAACCCAGAGTTCTTCTCATCAGGGGTGTGTCCCCATCTACCCTGCTTGTAGACACATAGGAATATTCACTCCTCAGTATTCACTGGCCTTTGTTTTCTGGCTGGGCTACCCTGTATCTTTATATAACCAGTCCCCTTCTCTCCCATAGGACAGGCCAGAAGTGGTAAGTTGGAGTAGACGGGTCAGGAAGAAAGAGGCGACATGCCATTCTTTGGCCTATCTGATCCACCATCTGGGAAGGGGAGACAGGGCAGCAGGGCTGGGGGATCAGGCTGGGGGGCAAAGGTGAGGCTTTGACCAGCGCTCCCAGGTGGAAGTGGGGAATATGAGAAAGAAAGTAAAACAGAATCTTTCATTTGATGAATTGACATTTATGGAGCCCATTTTTTATACCAAGGTCAGGGCTGAACTTGCAAAGGATGGAGTAGGAGTTGCCTCATGGAGCTCTCAGCCCATGTGACGTCAGAGCTGAGACTCAGAGGTCATCGTAGTCACTTGGGGAAACTGAGACTCAGAAGGATGGCGAAGAAGTCCGCTCCCGGTCATTCAGCCGATGACAGAGTGCAATTCTCCTTCCCTACCTCTGGACTCAGACACTCAAAGGTGCCCAGGGTGAGTGCAGGGGCTTTGTGGCCTTGCCCTCCTCTCCAGCTCAGGGAGGGAGGAGCTGGGACAGGCAGGATGCAGGATGAGGGAAATTGTAGGAGAAAGGGCTGCAGCTGGTGGCTTCTTGCAGCTGTCACTCAAGGCAGAGGAAGAAAAACCTGGTAATATTTCCTGCCCACTGAGTGACAGGACCACAGAGGACAGAGAACCCGGACATTATTCCCTCCCAGCATCTCTCCCATTTCTCAGGCGGGCAGACCAAGGAGAGGGCTCCTTGCAGAGGGGTCACAGCAGGAGTGCAAATCACCGATGCCAGAGTCTGGCCTCCTCTGCCATGCTGCCAGTTGTGACTCGGGGCCTGGCATGGGTCAGAAACGCAGGAGTCATCGAAGGCCTTGGAGATGTGCTCAACGGACACCTCCGCGAAGCCTTCTGGGATCACAGCCCCTCCCTCTATTCTCCCTAATGCCAGCCCTGCCCTTTGGGGCAGCCCCTCCTCTGGGGAGGCACTAGCAGAATTCCAAGTGTTGGTCACTGGGGACGTTGTACTTGAGCTTGTGGGCTTCGAAGAGGTTGCTTAGCTCCTTCATGTAGCGCTGGTGCAGCCTGTCCACCTCTTCCTGTGAGGGACGCGGTGTCTTCTGCACCTCGATGGGCGTCCCCACTGCAAGACACAAAGGAGTGAGGTGGCCCAGAGCAGGAACCACCGGAGTTGCAGTGCCCTTGGGGTTCACACCACAATGGTCATGGGTGCAGGAAAGTGCTCTTACTGTCTCACTTTCAATTCTATTTTGGGTGATAAGTTCTAAGATGTTAGGGCAACTCCAAGATTCTGATATATTACCAATACCACCAGCTGGCATTTACAAGCAACATCTCCTATAGTCATCCTAACGATCCCATATGGATAGAACCTGCTATTATTCCTCTTTGACAGGTCAGGCGATGAGGCTCAAGGAGGTTAAGTAACTTGTTCAAGGTCACATAGCCAGGAAGAATCAGTGCCAGGTGGTAAGCCCTGGGGGTGTGTTCTTAACCTCCAGGCCAGGTGGCTCTGGGAGTCTCAGATACCGTGATGGGAAGCGCCTGTATGTCTTGGGGGGAGGCGGCCCACAGCCCAAGCGCCCTGCTTCCCCCCTCTCTCTCCATGCTGGCCTGCAGTGCCCCCTTTCTAGGGAGGGATCGGGAGGCCCTATGTACCTCCTTCCTCTGGTTCTGCCTGGCTCAGGAAGAAGCTGCTGTGTTCTTCTCTTGGGAATGGCTCTGGAGGCAGCACATGTGAATTATATTCATGAAAATATTACCACACAACCCAGAGAAAGTCATGGTGTAGGGGACTGACCAAGTCTGTACTCAACTAAGGAATGACTGGGTGGTTGGAGATGAACAGACCTCTCTCTACAAGCTTTGCCATTGGAGGAAAGCTCCAACGGTGGAGCTCCACAGGTGGAATCCAAGAAGCTCCATAGGTGGAATCCAAGAAGAAAGCAAATGAGCTGTCCAAATAGCTGGAAAGACGGTGCTAAGTCCATGCACTGAAGCCCATGCCCATTATTTACAGGAAAATCCCTCAGGCTCTCTTTCATAGCCTGCTGATTGCTACTTTACACACAATTCTAACACCTGGAATGCCCTTCCCTTGTATCCATCTTCTCCGATAAGCCTTATGAGATCATCTGGTCAGAATTAAACCCTCCTTCTTTGGTATAATAAAAAAGTCAAATAGATCCTGACCAAACCTCAACTTATTTACTCAAGGGCAGGGTGTTCTTTTGGAAATGATTTAACTTCTCTGAGTCTCAGTTTGCCATCAATGAAATGGGGATGACAGTCCCTGCCTCCAAGGTTGTTGGGATAACTGAGCTGCTGCATGTAAGGAGCCAGTACAGTGCCTGGCACACAGCAGGTGCTCGGTACTCAGTAATGGCTACTGTTCTTTGTGTCTCTGTTAGAGTTCTCCTCCCAGACTGCCTTATATCTGCCTGTGTAACTGTTTCCCAGTCTAGAATGTGAGTTCCACAAGGTCAAAGATGTGTCTGGCCCATGTGCGTGTCCCCTTGCAGCACACAGCCTGGGCCCCTTGCCCTGTAGGTTTCCCCATCCCAGCCTGGGTCTTGGCTCACCCACGGTGGTGATGGGCTGGCGGTAGGGCATCAGACCAAAGCTGTACTGGAAGACACCACGGCCGTGGAAGAGCGGGAGGGAGACTCTCATGATCTTCTGCAGTCGGTTCTGGGTCCAGCGCAACCAGGAGCCAGGAGAGTTGTCAACCTGGTCAAATAGGTCATTCTCCCCAAAGGAGAAGATCGGCACCAGAGCGGCCCTGGCGGGAGACAGGAGAGAGGGTTAGGAGGTGCAAGAAGGTGCAAGCTTGTCGCCTAGCTTCCTGCAGGGACCCAGTGACCAGGAATTAGGGTAGAGAACAGAGCCCTGGGCCGGAAGTAGGAGGCCTCTGGTGTCTCCCAGTCCTGCTATGGCCTTGCTCTGTGATTGTGGGCAGGTCCCAGCTCTTCTCAGGACCACTGCCTGGCAGTTGTAACATGACAGGGAGACTAGAATGCTGCAGAGAGTCCTCCCAGATAAAAAAAACATTTGCAAACTTTGGAAAAGTCTGACCTGCCCCAGTTAGCTTGTATTCTTCAAAGATGCTCCAAGGTAGGAGAATAGTTCTAAGCAATGCCCCAAACTCCATTCTCCCAGATCCCCTCCGTCTCAGATCTAATGCAAGCTTTCAGCAGTATGACCCTTGACACTTAGTCCCTTTAATCACCAAATCTCCCTTCTAGACTCTTCTCTGGGTATTTGGGAATGAGACAGTACATCATCACCAACACAGAATCTTCACTGTGAATGGATTGAGAGTCTCCCTGCCAGGGCTTCACTGGTGGCACAGTGGTTAAGAATCCACCTGCCAATGCAGGGGACACGGGTTCAAGCCCTGGTCCGGGAAGATCCCGCATGCCTCGGAGCCCCTAAGCCCATGCGCCACAACTACTGAAGCCCGGGCACCTAGAGCCCGTGCTCCGCAATGAGAAGCCTGCGTGCCACAATGAAGAGTGGCCCCCACTCGCCGCAACGAGAGAAAGCCCACGTGCAGCAACAAAGACCCAACGCAGCCAAAAATAAATAAATTAATTAATTAAAAAAAAATCTCCCTGCCAAAATAGGATCTGCATTAATCTCTGCTGTCTTCCCACTAAAATACAATCCTTGCCAATCTCCAATTGAACGAGAGCCCTCTCCCCCGATACCCGTGCATTAGGGCGAGCCTGATGAAGCCCTTGCGGTTCCGCAGCAACAGCCTGTAGTCTCCAGGCCTGGCGTTCAGTGCCTCCTGGGAGCCCCCAACAATGATGGCCAAAAGGCTGCCACCTCCCTTCCTGTTCAGAATGTGAGCGGCGCTCTCCTTGTCTGCTGAGACCAGCCCTGGGGAGAGGAAGAAGGTCAAGTATGGTGTGAAGCGGGCAGGGATGGTGGAGGAGGATGTGCTCTGGGCTCCACCCCCCGAACTGGGAGTTCCCTGAGGACTGGGACTGAGTCCTCCCCCTCTTCCCAACCCCTTGCCGAGCTCCTTGCTGGGCACGGAGCTGTGGGAAGTGTTTCCTTGGGTCTAGCCTCCTTCTCCGCTACACGTGTTCTTGGATTAAGTACAGGATTGTTAGAAGTCCTCCTTAAAATCCCTCCTCCATGCCTCCAGCCCTCATCTTCCTGGGCTAGCCAGGGGTGGGAAGACTCACCCCCCGACATGATGTAATCCCTGAAGAAAGGGGTCCAGAACCACAAGTTCAGCATCATCAGATGTGGGCGGATGCCGGGGAACAGTGAAGAAAAACCGGTGCTCTCGGTGCACAGGTTGGTAAAAGCTCCAGCCGCCAGGATCCCGTGGGGGTGGAAGCCAGCGAGGTAGTTCCGGGAGGGGTCCAGCTCCACGGTCTTGACCAGCTGCAGGGACAGCAACCTGGTGAGTCGGGGCTGGACCTCAGGCCCTCCCTGATTCTGCCATCACCAGTGTGACCTTGAGCAACTTACTCCCCCTCTCTGAGCCTCAGGTTCTTATGAAGATGGAGATATGCGTTTGAATGCATCTAGGGAGACCGTGGTGCCATCTGTGTCTCAGACTCGCTGCTGGCTTCGGACAAATTGCTTCCCTCTCTGGCTTTTAATTTATCAAATGCAGACATTTGACCCTGTCCCACCTACCTCCCAGGACTGCTGAGAAGCTCAGGTCCATGTGTGCCATGGAATTACCAAGACTACAGGACAGGATGATCATAATTGATACATTGAATTATAATTGGTATAGTTCATACACCATCAAGGGCCACACAGGGGTGCCACTATGCTTGAAGAGCCCTATTTTAACAAAACTCCCTATGAGAAAATTTGGCGCTTAGGACCTGGGAGTGAGCATTTGCAAGATATATCGGGGTGGTTGAAAGAGCGTGCAGACCTGGAGACTGGCCCTAGTCCTGTTAACCCCTCTGTACAATGCAAATGTCTCCCTGGTGGTTCTCTGCTCCCCCCATGTCAGACCTTCACTGCCATCCATCCACCTGTTCCCCTGCCCATTGGCAGCTCTGCCCTGGTCTGGTCAGTCCTGCAGCATGGAGGGTGCCGGGGAGACCACTAGATATTGTAGAGGGAGTGGGAGAGGAGAGCTGTTTGTCATTAGCAGCTTCCAGGCAAAGTGGGCTGAGGGTGGAAGGAGAGGAACTGAGTTAACAAGTGCTGCTCCCGCCGTTTACTGGACAGGCTTCAGTGTGCGAAGATTACTGCCGGGGCACTGATTGTGTGTGTGACCAACCCCTGCTCCACTCTGCCAGTAACTGCCGGGCCTGCCCTTTACAGAGCCCTGTTATCTGGGAGGCACAGCCATCAGAGTTGGAGGCCCTGAGGCCCCTGGCCCAAGCCCTAAGCCCCTGGCAGGAGGCTCCCTGACAATTCTGCACAGGCCTTGCAGGCGTGAGCAGTCCATTCCGCTCTGGCTCAGCTCTGACACCGTGAAAGTTCATCCTGTCACCAAGCTGAAATTTTCAGAATGACCCTGAGGATTCTTGTTGCCTTCGGGCCCCAGAGGCCTGGCTGCCTGCTCTCAGAGCAGCCTGGTGGGACCCAAGGGACAGCAATGGGGGTCTGATCCTGTCTGCCCTACCCAAGCTGAACAGCCCCAAATTGTCCTGTCCTTGACCTGGACTTGATCTCCGCAAATCCCCACCCCCCCAGTATGCCCTCTGGTTACCCTTGATCCTTTGCAGAAAGGCTGAGGGGACCATAGGTGGAGGCGCCATTGCTTCCCAGATGAGGACAAACTTCTTCCACTCGTTCGGTGGGGATTTATTGGACGTGAAAATAAGAACAAGCAGAGATAATTCTGGTTATTCTCATTGGGAAAGGTGTTTCCTTAGGAACCCATCTCGGTGTGTTTCTTGAAAAACATACCTGACTCCCCGCACTGAAGCACTTGCTTATGCATTCTCTTTCTCAGCTAGTGGGAAAATAATTTTGTACAACCTGCCTAAACGCAATGAGGCAGTATTTATCGATATTACAATTGAAAAACGTAACTGACCTTTTAGGCCAGCAACTCCACTGCTGAGGAAGTTAGCTACAGAATTTCTCATACTTGTGCAAAATGACATCTGAACAAGATTATTAACTGAAGTATCATTTTTAGTAATACCAAAACTTGGCATCCACTCAAATGTCCATCAACAGGGCCCATTTAGACAAATTATGGAACATTCACTCATGGGCCACTGTGTAGCCATAGGGATGTACGACATAGCTCTTCCTGTCCTGATACAGGAAGATGCCACAGTTGCTTGTCGGGTGAAAAAGCAAAGAGCAAGACGATGCGTGCAGAACGTCACCAGCTGTGCCGAGAAGGGTAACAGGAGGTGGAGACAGCTCCTCCTGGGGGAAACGTTGCCTGATTCTCCACCATTAGCCCTTTAGGAAGGCTAAGGGTGAGGTTGGAAAGCTCCAAGACACAGAGACTGTGCCCTAATTTTGCTTGAAATTCACCACTAGATGCTAGTTTGTAAAATCACAGTAAGAACTGATAGACGCTCAGGGATCCACATGCATTTGACAGGGAAGGCAGAGGCTTGTGAATGTGGGGAGCTCCAGCAGAGTGGGGACTCCTTATCCAGGACCCCCTGCCTCCTGGCCACCCTAAGATCCCTGCAGGGCCTGCGCTTTGAAAGTATGTGGAAGAGCAGGAGGGTCTCCAGGGAGGTGGTGGGGTCCAGAATCCGCAGGCCCCAGCGCCACCCCTGCAGGCTCCCAGCCCAGGACAGGCAAGTCAAAGTGCTCATCTTCTCACTCCCTGCAGGTCTCTTGGTGGTACTGCCCGCCCTCTGCAGGTGGTGATGCCACAGGCCTGCAGTGGGCGACAATCCTGAACACTGTGCGCATGGAATTTCTGCAAAACAAGTCCAGTGTCCTACCAGTGTCAGTAGTTCCAGGGTTGAGAAACCCTCCTGGGGGGCTAACTGGCTGGGGCAGCAGGAGGATGGCGGGTAGGACAGGCACAGAGCTGCTCAGCATCAGGTTCCGCAACTGTCAGCAGCTCCAGCTGTAAAGAGAGCCAGATGCTGTCCTTTGGAGGTCACGGGATGGCAGGAAGACAGCCCCCTGGAGGGCTTTCAGCTGAAGAGCTCCAGTTCTGTGGAATGGCCTGCACTGGCCTCCATTACCTTATCCCTAAAAACCTCTCCCGCCTCATCTCCAGGTGCACCTTCTGCTTTAGTCACACTATTGCTCAGAAACCATGCAGCGGCAGGCTCTGGGCCTGAGCTTGCGCTCTTCCCTTCGCAGGCCGCCTTTCCTTCCCTGGTGGACTCAGGATTTAGCTCACAGTGTGGAGTGAGACCACGGAGCCAGAATCTGCAAAGCTCTACTTGAGGCCAGAAACCACTTATAGTTTTCTTTGGCTTGGTAGCTGATGTCACAAACACTCTCAGGCTACAGGCCATACTTTCCCATGGAAACTCTGGCCTTCCTGGCACAGAAGAGCGAGCCTGGGAAGAGGGGGGGGGGATGAGAATTCAGAATCTCAAAGCTCAGAAGTCCTGGGGTGGGGTTGAGGGACGCTGCCCATGACATTCCCATGGCTTCCCTCGGGACCCAGCAAACCCTGCTCGTTTCTGCTGACAAGGTCCTGGGAGGGCACCCTGCAGAGGAAGCAGATATGGGGTCGAGGAAGACTGCCCCCACCCGGGCCCCTCAGGTTGGCTCAGCACTGCCCACTTGCTCTGCCCTTCAACATCACCCCTAATGAGCATGGAAGCCTCTGCCAGCCAACTTCCTGCCCTCTGCCCAGCCCCTGCCCTGCTGCCCTGCCTTGCCCTGCCCCATCCCACCCTTTCCCTTTGCCCAGGAGGCCCTGCTCACTGGATGCTAAGGGCTCCTGCACCCGAGCTGTTGCCCAGCCTTTGCTAGTCCTTGCTGGGCTCCAGAACTCTCAGAAGGGAGCAAGGCGGGAACTCTGACTCTGCTGCTGAGCGCCCATGACTTGGCCAAGCTGTTTACCCTCTTTGAGTCTGTTTCCTCCATTCCCTATCGCTTTACCAGCTGGGGACCTAATTTCTGGAGGGCCAGGAAGAGGTGGGGCTCCCAGATTGGGGTGGGAGAAGCCATGCAGGTGTGAAGGGCAGAACAGCCAGTCTCTGGGCTATCAGAGTCCTCCCTAGACCCACAGCCATGCCCACATCTCCCCAGAATCCCCAGCAATTCAGTAAAATAATACAAACTACTAGTTTACTAAGAACATACAAAGTGCTTTACTTGCTGTCTCATGGAATCCACACAACCCAATGATGTATGTGGCATCATCTCCACTTTACATATGAGGAAACTGAGGCTCAGAGAGACTGTGTAACTCACCCAAGGTCACGCCACTTGTATGTTGCAGAACTGATAATAGAACCTAGTCTGTTCAGCTCCAGAGGCCACACTCTATATGTTTCTTCTCTCCTGTTTCCAGAGGAGGGCCACCTGCCCCTGCCTGGCACCTCTCTGAGTCCCCATTGCCTTCCCCATCCTATCTGGACAATAAATCATCCCTGCCCAGCTGCTTATACCCAAGAGTTTAGTCTGTCTGGGATTCAGGAAAGGAGCCAAGGTCAGTTCACTCAATCAAGGATTCTGCTCCACTCAGGACTGAACTTTGGATCCAGGGTCAAGTGTCCAAAAGGCCATGAGGTGCCCTGAGTCAGAAACTCAGAGATTCAAAAGCACTCAAGTGAGAGGGATCAGTGTGCTCACTGGATACATTTGTAAACTAAGATTTAGAATGGGGCAAGGCCTTGTCCAAGGATGCCTAACATACCAGAGTGAGGGGAAGAATCTGAGAACAAGTTCAGGGTCCTCTCCCCTGTCCCTCTAAACTGACTAAATGTACAAACTTTAAATCAGTAAAAGAGCTTTGTATGTGAACTTGATCACATCCTTGTCCCTCTCTAGGGGTTAGTCTCCTCATCTTATGAAGTGTGGGGCCAGAGGGTCTCTTAGGACCTTAAGTTCATTACCTTCACCCCCAAGCATGGCTACTGAGGGGTTTATAAGATACATATGTGTGCCACACTACATGGCCCACAGAGCTCCTTCAAATCCTGTTCATTCATCAGTCCTCATACTTGCCCCAAATCCCTGCAGGTGGGAAACCATGGCCAGACAGAAGCTGGACTCTTCCCCAGGCCACATAGTGGTGGAAGCCCGGCTCCTACCTCCCAGCCCAGTATTCTGCTCACTGCACACAGGGCCGCACTTCCCCACGGACATGTGGGGCACTACGGTCCTGGCCGCACCCCAGCCAGCCCCATTACTCACTGAGACAGGGAAATAGTCCTTCATGTACTTCCATATGACCCAGCGCCTTACGGCCTCAATGCGCCTGCCCCCCTGCCATGGCTTGTCTCGGTCCAGGTACAACCAGGTTGCATACAGGATACTGAAGATCCAGAATCTTGTGAACAGGAGACCTATGAAGACCACAATGCAGATCTGGGCTGGGGAGGGAAGCAGGAACCATCATCAGTGGTCAGAGGGGTGAAGGAAGGATTTCCACCCCTATGCCCAGCACCAGCAGCACTGTCCTGTCCAGCCCTCACCCCAGGCAGAAGGGGTCAGCCTCCCCTCCCCTCAAAGAGGAAGGAATGCAGCCCATCCAGTGTCATACTGGGAGCCTGGATTTGAAGCCAGGTAGGCCTAACTCCAAACTCACTTTTTCCCACTGCACCAGGCTGCCTCATTCACTCCAGTCTTCCCCCTCCACCTCCTCTCTGTCCAGTTAAGTATCTGTATTCACCAGGTGCTCAATAAATGCCTGGGGGAGAAGTGACTGGTTTAACTGTTTCTCGTTTCCACCCTTTGGGCCCTCAGAGAAAAAGGAGACATTCTCTCTGCCCAGCCCTCTCTGTCCACTCTCGCCCATCTTTCCATAGATAAATCCTGCCAGATCCCCCCTCTAATTAAAGTCCTTCCATGGCTTTCTCATAACTTTAAAAACAGCCCATGTAGCTCAGCCTGGCATTCAGGCTCCCCACGGCTGGTCTGATCCCCCTCCCACTCCAGTCTCACTCACCCACATGCACCCCATGCTCCGGCCACATGAAACTGCTCAGTGTACCTACACTGAGAGATTGAGTTCCTTCAATCTCTTAGCTTTTGCTTATGCTGCTTCCTCTGCCTGCCATGCCCTTTCCTGGTGAAGGAGGCAGGAAGTAAGAGGCCAACTTGTGGCTGGCCCATGGGTTGGGGTGCAGCATGGCTAGGACCAGGTCAAGTGAGGAAATACCTTCTTACCTACGATTCCAAGTCCCTTGTGGCAAGCTAATCCTGGCTTCATCTCAGGGTCAGGGGGGTCTGTGGGGCTGACCCTTACCTGATGCTAATGGAACATCATTCCCAGAGAATATTTCTCCCTCCCCATCCCATTCCTTCCACTCAACACCATGCACTCACACTCTTAAAAAGGTCAGCCTCCGGTTGTATTGCATCTGAAAGCGGGGTAGACTGGGTCTGTCATTCCTGGCAGGCTTCCAGGAGAAGGGGACTTTTGACCCAGTCTGAACAGTAGTAAAATTCATAAGCCAGAGAAAACAGGTTGGGGCTCGCAGATGTTCAGTTTACACAGAACACCTATGTGCCAGGTGTTGGTGGTTCAGCCGTGAACAACAGAGAAAAATTCCTGCCCTCGTGGAGCTGACTTTCCAGTGCTGTGTTTGGGGCACTTGTTTGTTTTTTTAAATTTCTATGGTGGTAAAATATATGTAACATAAACTTTATCATCTGAACCATTTTTTTTTTCAGAGTTGCTTTCTCTTTAATTCTCCATAAGGCATCACTATCATATATGAATATGTATATGTGTGTGTGTGTGTATTTTTTTTGCTTTCTTAAAAAAGTAGAAATTCTCTCTTCATTCACCTCTGTTTGATACAAAGTAGGTGCCTAAGTAGGTAGTTAGAAATTAAATAAAGGACACAAAAACTTCCCAACGAAGATCATTAAAGAGAAAAATCCTTTCTTCCTCTTATTACAGCTGATCTTTGACACATGCCAGGTAAGAAAAAAGGAATCACGCATGGTGATGGGAAGACTGGACCTCTCCCTCTCTGGGTTGCAGCTGAACTTCTATTGGTGGTCCTAGTAAAATATATAACTCTTCATTTGTTCTAAGCAAGTCCTTCTTTCAGCATTCCTTCAAACAATGCCTTTACTCTCCCACCAGAGTATGAGGATTTAGAGATTTTGAGCAGCAAGGTTCTGGTTGGGTAGCAGTCTCTTTAAATTGTGTGTTGGCTATGTAGAGAGAGGGAAAGTTATGGGAGAATGGCAAGGGAGGAGGGTGAGAGAAAGAGAGAAATGTATCTTCTTCTCCGGGAGCACTGGAAGAAAGCAAGCTTTTCAAAGTCGTTGCCGGTATCTCATGAAGGCCCAGGCTGCTACCATGATGAGGGCAAACACGGGCACCAGCACCACAGTTATGGGAATACCACTTGGCTCCCCTTCACCGTGATGTCCTAGAGGCCCATTCTGCACCTGTAACCTGTGCTGCGCTCTCAAGACACAGCATAGCCTGCATTACGAAAGAGGTCTACAGCATCCTGGTGCAGCAGGTTCTTTAGGTCTTGGCCGTTTACCGAGAGGATCCTATCACCCTCCTGGAGCCGCCCATCCAGGGCTGCAGCCCCGTTCTCTTTGACGCGGCTGACGAAGATGCCACTGTCATTGGAGACATACTGCTGATCTGTGCCACCGACGATGCTGAAGCCCAGCCCTGAGGGTCCTCTAGTGAGATTGATCTCCTCCCCAGTAACCAAGTAATCCACTCTTCCGTTCATATTTTACTCTTGTCTGGCTTCCCAACCTGGGTCAGCGAGGGCTCGCGCAGGCGAAGGTGAAAATCCCATCTGAACCATTTTTAAGTGTACGGTTCAGTGGCATTAAGTTCATTCACATTGACCATCATGACCATCCATTCCCAGAATTCTTTTCATTTTCCCAAACTAAACCTCTGTACCCATTAAACAAAAACTCCCAGGTCCCCCTCCCCCAGCCCCTGGCAACCACCATTCTCTTTTCTGTCTCCATGGATTTGATTAGTCCACAAACCTCACATAAGAGGAATCATAAAGTATGTGTGTGTGTGTGTGTGTGTGTGTGTGACTCGCTTATCTCACTTAGCACAACATCCTCAAGATTCATCCATGTTGTTGTATGTTTCAGAAACTCCTTCCTTTTTATGGCTGAATAACATTCCATTGTGTTATTTGCGCCATTTGCTATACATTCATCCATCAATGGACCGATGGACAATTGGGTTTCTTCCACCTCTGTAGTTTATTTTAAAATAGCATTTAAGTAGTCACTAATAATGAAAAATGGGGAGGCTTCACACTCAAACCCATTCATCTGGCGTCTCTTGAACATCAGGAAGGAGCGGCAGCCCTGAGTCACTGCCATCGCAGGCAGCTCCCCTCCTTCCCAGGCCTGCTGGCCAATGGCTGCTGGAACCCGTGCTCTCACATCAGCCTCGTGATTCCTGGAGGATTCAGAAAAGGACGAACCACACTCCTGGTGAGTTGATCACTTTTTTGTTTGCCTTTAAGTTTTTTTAATAAAAAACTTGAAAGGGAAAGTTGCAGAAGAGTGGGAATGAAATGCCACCATTTGCATGAAGAATAATGTCCACCCTTGTGGATGCTCATGCATAGAAGCTGGAAGGACACCTGCAGATCTGGAGGGAGGAGGCAGACGCCAGGAGGTAAGGGATAAGGATGGCTTGGCAGTTGACTTAGATTTTATCATTTTTATTTACATAACAAATATTTAATGTGAGAAAATGGTAAAGAATCTCAGCTAGGACTCTCTGCCCTTGGGCAAAATCAAAAGTCTATGTGGGTTGATCCCCCTTTCAGAAAACCGCCTCTAGAGAATAAAACAGAGTTGTTAATAGTGGCTCCCTGGAGGGAATTCCCTGGCCGTCCAGTGCTTAGGACTCCGCGCTTTCATGGCTGCTTTCACACAAGCCACGATGGGCACAGCCCAAAATAAATAAATAAATAAATAAATAAATAAATAAATAAATAAAAATAGTGGCTCCCTGGAGGGTAGGATCTGGGGAAGTCTTTCACTTTTAGGATACATATTTTGTTTGGATGTGCTACAACAGCACGTATTCATTTTTGTAACTAACATAGGTTAGTTACAAAAGTTAAGTTAAGGTTAGGACAAAACCCACACAAGAGGAACTTGCACTTGACAGAAAGAACTCTCCACCATCCCCCTCACCCTGAGGTCACCTTTTAACTCCTGTCAGCAAGCAAAACCCAAACTTGGGGATCTTTTCAATCCCTTAGGGAGACACCTTCTTTCGCCTTGTAACACCAAGGGGGGGAAATGTAAGAACCCACTTTACTGAGACCCAGAGAGGGTATGCAAATTGGCTAAGGTCCCAGAGCAAGCTAGTAGGATGGGACCTGGCATTCAATTCTACTCTTTTGTCTACATCATGCTCCCAACATTCATTCATTCAACAAACATTTATCAACACCAACTCTTCTAGGAGCTGGAGATGCAGCTGAGAACAAGACCATTTGAATGGAGCTTACCTTCTTCCTGTGTGAGTGTGTGAATTATAGAGGAGAGGAAAGGAAACTGAGTAAACATGTAACCCACTGGAAAGTATTTGTTTCTGGGCCCTGAGTCCTCAGTGACAGGCCCTGGTTGACCTCTCCGGCCAATTCTTTGCCCCTCCCCAAAATGCCTGCTCTATGTGAGCCAGCCGTTCACAACATGTGTGGTGTTTACTCCCCCACTGGAAGTCCTTACTCTCCTGCCAGTCTGTAAATCCTGCCCTGTGGACTCATCTCCTAAGTATCCTTGAAAAGCGGCCCTTTCTTTCCACTCACTGCCAGACCAGGGGAGGCAATCTTTTTCTTAAAGGGCCAGATTGTAAATATTTTAGACTCTGAGGCTATATGGGGCAACTTGGAGGATATTACATAGGTACGTAATCATTTGAATTACGCAAACATTTAAAATCTAAAAACTATTCTTGGCTCATGGGCTGTACAAATGCAAAAACAATCAGTGGGCTGGATTTGGTCCATGCCACATGGGACCCCGATCTAGCTGGCGGCTACTCCCTGCTATTGGTCTAACCCCCACACCCCAAACACAGCAGATCCATAGACTTCAGGCACTGAGACCTGTCACACACAGATTGCACCTTGTCACTCCTGTACCAAAAAGCCTCCTGGGCTCCCCTTTGTCCCCAAGATAAGGGACAAGGTACAAGCTCCTGCTCGTGGCGCGAGTGGGCTCAGATCCCTTTGCTCAGCGACCCTCCCTCTAGCTCCAGACCCAGCGCTGCTTGACCTCCCTGTGCTGCTCCTGACATTGCCAGGACCCCCCGCTGGGCTAGGGGTGGGCACGGACAGTCAGACACACTCCTGCTGGGAAAGCTTTCCCAAGGCCAGCTGGGCAAGATGTCCCTCATCCCCTGTAATCCCCGGGCCTCAGCCCACCTGGCTCTGGGCCCCCAGTGCCCTTTGCCCAGGAGCCAGCCTACTTGTCGGCTTGTGGCCTCCTGCCCCTTCTCCACACCTCCTCCCACGCCCTCAGCCCTCTCTCCTCCTTCTACCACCTTCCCTCTCCTCCTCTGGCAGTAGGAGGAGTCCAGACCTACAGCCTTGGACATTTAAGGCAATTAGCTTCTCTGCTCATCTGTGGAATGGGGTAACCGGGGATATTTTAAATGTTTTAACAACCCTTAGGGCAGAGACACAGGTCAATCATCAGGGATGCTAGGGGCAGGGAACTGGAGGGCTTGCTTTAGCTGCAAAATTTCGGGGAGCTTCTGAGCGAGGACATGGGGTATGTGTATTGTATGTGTGTGTGTGTGTGTGTGTGTGTGTGTGTGTGTGTGTGTGTGTGAAATGGCTATTGACCAGTCTGTAAAGAGTATGTCCACAGTTTAACGCCAGTGTAGTGGCATCAGTGTACAGGCTGAACAGTAGCCCTGGGGGGTGCACTCCCTACCCAGTCTGGCACCAGCAGGTGAGATGAAGAATCCCATTGCCTCCCACCCCCCCAGCCCAGCCCACCTTACCCAGAGCCAGAAAGCAGAAAACCCACTGCAGGACCACAAAGGTCTGCATCCTGCGCTCCCATGGCACGGACAAAGGTGCAAACTTCACCATGCTGTCTCTTTGGTTGGTTCCGGTGTCTTCTCTGAGCTCTGCCGCGGTCTGAGGCACCTACTTACTGATTTTTGCTGCTGCCAGAGGTTGAGTAAGCGTTAGTGGTTGGGGAGGAGGGCGCCCCACCCCACACTGCCCAGCCCAAGGCCTCCCTGCCCCCGCCCTGGCAAGGATCTGTTTCCTGGTAGAAAGCTTTGAACCCACTTGCCCTGGAGCCAGGTAAAGGAAGGAGGAAGGGAAGGACATTTGCCTTCTCAAGCAAAACCTTATCTGCCAGATGCCTTTCTCTGTGCCTGAATCTTGCCCTCCACTTGACAGGTAAAGCACTGAGTATAGGGCAATCCTGTCCCTCTTCACCTACCCAATGACACGGCTGCAATAACTGTCTCCTCTCTTCTGCCACTGTTCCCCTCCACAAGCATGCAGTAGCAACTCCTGTCCACAAACCCTTCGGCCCCGCCGTCTCCTCCACCTTCTGCCCTATTCATGGAAGAGCCCTGTCTGCATTCCACATCCTCCCCTCCCATTCTGTCCTCCCTCCTCCAGACTTCAGATGCCATTGTCCCATGGAACTGCCCTTGACAGGCTCACCAATGGCCTCCGTGCTGCTGAATCCAGTGGTCCCTTCTCAGCTCTCATCTTGACCTCTCGGCAGCCCGAGACACAGCTGGTCACTCCCTGCTCCCTGAAACCACTTGGCCTGTGGACTCCACACTCTCCTGGTTTCTTTCCTGCCCCTCTGGCTGCCCCTGGGTCTAATTGTGGCTCTTAGCCTTCAGCAGGCTAAGTGTTGGAGTGCTCTCTTGCCCATTTAGTCCTTGTGAAACAAGAGGGAAGAGGGCAGAGCACAACCTTTAAAAGAATGACATAGGGCTTCCCTGGTGGCTCAGTGGTTGAGAGTCCGCCTGCCGATGCAGGGGACATGGGTTCGTGCCCCGGTCCGGGAAGATCCCACATGCCGCGGAGCGGCTGGGCCCGTGAGTCACGGCCGCTGAGCCTGCGCTCCGCAACAGGAGAGGCCACAGCAGTGAGAGGCCCGCGTACCGCAAAAAAAAAAAAAAAAAAGAATGACATAGCCCGACGACACGACATAAACTGATTAGAACCAAATAAGTCCAAGATGGCAGACGAGTCGACTTTCACTAGACTTTGTGTGTGTTTAATTTTGGCTGCACCATGCAGCACGTGGAATCTTAGTTCCCCAACCAGGGATAGAACCCGTGCCCCCTGCAGTGGAAGCGCAGAGTCCTAACCTCTGGACCACCAGGGAAGTCCCTCTAGTGGACCTTGAGCCTCAGTATACACTCATTGTAACATATCAGCAAGCTAAATGTCACACCCACAGGTGCCATGACAGTTCAAGGCCAACCATAAAGGTCAAAAAGTAGGCGGTGGCCCAATTCCTGGAAATCCCCACCCCTTCCCCAAAATAGCTGGAATACTACTTCCACTCAGTAACCTATGTAATTACCCACTCCTATAAAAACTGACAACCGCATACCCTGGTGTCTTTCTCACCTTCTGAGATGGCCTACACTCTGTCTGTGGAGTGTTTCTCTCTAAATAAATCCACTTCTTACCTATCACTTTGCCTCTCACTGAATTCTTTTTGCTATGAGACATCAAGAATCTGAGCTTCATTAAGTCCTGAGACCAGGCGTGTGATCTCAGTTAAAAGATTGTGGGTTCAAGTCCCAGTCTAGGTTTTGGCTGGGTTCCAGTTCCAGCCCATAGGTTCAAGCCCCAATCTGAGTTACACGGTTTCACTTGGAACCTCCCTCTTCTCTCCACCCTCTCTCCTGCAGAGATTTCATCCAGGCTCATGGCCTTGGAGTCTATCTGCAGGACAAACACTTCCAAACTGCATCTGCAGCCCTGACTTCCCCCCTGGGCTCCAGACTTGACTAGCTAGGTGGCTACTTGACATCTTCCCTGACAGCCGGCTCAGCACCTCCATCACAGCCTGTCTAAAACTGAACTTGACCTCCCCTCACCTGCCCAGGCTGGCCTTTCCTCTGCTGTTTGCCATCTCAGGAAAGGGGACTCCAGTGACCTGGTTCCTCAGGACAAAACCTTAGAGTCACACTAGACTCTTTCCATCCCTCTCCATCCAACTCTCTCAGTCAGTTCTCCTAAATCTCTCCATTTAAATGTACACTTTGTACTGAAATGTATCAAGCATACAGTAAAAGGCACAAATCCTAAGTGTAGGAGTGACACATTGTCACAGAGTGGACATACTGGTGTGACCTCTGCTCTGATGCACAAATAGAACCTGACCAGCACCCGTGTCCTTGCCTGTCACTCCTCTCCTCCCCGACCCTCACACCAACCTCGTCTCTGCTTCGAACTTTATAATAAGTGAGCCTTACACAATATACCCTCTGGGACGGTCTCTTTTGGCTCAAGATTATATTTTGAGAGTCATCCAAATTGTGTGTATTTGTAGTACGTTTGTTCTCGTTGCCATATAGGACTTCACTCTGTGAATATGCCAGAATTCATCCATTTCACTGCTGAGAGGTATTTGGGCTGTTGTCTGTTTCTGGCTATTGTGAATTGTGCTGCTATGGGCATTCTTTTCTATTTTCTTTTTTTTTCCAATTTTTTTTGAGAAAAAATTGACATATATCATTGTATAAGTTTCAGGTATACAGCATGATGGTTTGATTCACATATGTTGTGAATGATTACAATAGATTTAGTTAACATCCATTGTCTCACATAGTGCAATAAAAAGAAAGGGAAAAAAATCTCCTTTTTATGAGAACTCTGATCTACTCTCTTCCCAACTCTCCTATGTATCACAGAGCAGTACAGGCATTCTGTACATGGCTTGTGGTGCACATTTCTATACTTTTCTGTTGTGTGTGTGCCTGGGAATAGACTGGCTGGGTCTCCTGGTATAAAGCCACGTATTTTCCAAAGTGGTTGTACAAATTTACACCCACAAGGGCCGCATGAGATTCCAGTTGCTCCATATCCTTCTCAACATTTTAGCCATTGTAGTGAGTATGTGGGGATACTTCATTGTGCTTATAGTGATTTCCTAATGCCTAAGAGGTTGAGCACACTTTAATATGTTTATTGGCCATTTGGATATGATTTTATATCAAGTTCATGTTCTAGTCTATTGTCGATTTAGATATCTCTCACGTTGGAAAGCTGCTTTCCACACCCACAGCCAGCCTCTTTGACTCTGACATCAGCGTTCTCACTGATCTCTGTCACTGTGCCCTTTCTCCCTCCCAGAATCTCAACAGCCGGAGGGACTGCTGGGTCAGAGTATGTGACTGCAGGAGCTTGGCAGTAGTAGGGCCAAACTTTTCCCAAAACAGCAGCACCAGTTTATACATTCACCAGAAATATATGCGAGATCCCCTAGATGTGTAGCCTCTCTGGCCCTTGGTGTGGTCAGACTGACTATTATTTGCTAGTGTGTACAGTGATATCTGGTTGGGATCTTGCATTTCCTGAACATGAATGTTGCACATGGTTTTATTCATAGGAGTTTCCTCTGCTGTGAAAAGCTCATTCTTAATTTTCTTCCATTCCTCTACAGTGTTTTTTGTGCTTTTTGCCTAAATTTGAAGTTTTTCATGCACTCATGTTACTAACCTTTGAAGTCACACATATTGCGAATCTTTCCTCCCAGTTTTTAGCTTGTGTTTTAAGGTGTCACTGGATGAACAAACATTTTACATTTTAATATATTCATATTCATCAGCCTTTTATTAAATAGTCATTGCCTGGTCTGATTCGGGAAATCTTTCCCTACTTATATTTACCATTAAGAATTTAAAGTTTGGGACTTCCCTGGTGGCACAGTTCTTAAGAATCCACCTGCCAATGCAGGGGACACGGGTTCAAACCCTGGTCCGGGAAGATCCCACATGCCACGGAGTAACTAAGCCCGTGTGCCACAACTACTGAACCTGCGCTCTACAGCCCTCAAGCCACAACTACTGAGCCCACGCGATGCAACTACTGAAGCCTGCACACTCTAGAGCCTGTGCTCTGCAACAAGAGAAGCCATTGCAATGAGAAGCCCGTGCACCACAATGAAGAGTAGCCCCCACTCGCCGCAACCAGAGAAAGCCCATGCACAGCAATGAAGACCCAAAGCAGCCATAAAATTAATTAATTAATCAAAAAAAAATTTTTAAGTTTGTTGTTTGTTTTTCATATGTAAGTCCTTACTGCATCTGGATGTTTACACAGTATGAGTTAGGTTCCAATTGTATCTTTAACATATGAGAACCATTCTGTGCAGTCCCATTTGTTCACCACCCCCCTTCCCCAATGAGGTAATGTGCCACCTCTGTCATACAATAGATTTCTACACATTTGTGGCCTGTGTCGGGCTTTTATTCTCTTTTATTGTCTGTTTATCTATCTCTGCCAGTGCCACACCATCTTAATTATTTACTTAGCTCTAATATCTAGGAGGGCGAGCCTCCTTGCTCTTCTGTCTTACAATTGTCCAGGCTATAATTCACCTTTACTCTTACATATACATTTTAGAATCATCTCAACAATTTCCAAAATTCTCTCTTGGAATGTTGGAATTCATAAAATGTCGAATCACAGTTCATTTTGAGGAAACACACATGTGAATAAAAATGAAGGAAAGAATAAATGAATTAAATTCCCACATCATAATATCTATCAAAAGAGCAACAAAGAAGCCACAGGAAGAAAATAATAATGATAAAAGCAGAAATTAATGAGAGGTTAGACAAAGAATAGCTCTAATGAATAAATTAAATTTTTAGTTTTCTAAAAATAACTAATGAAAAAAACATACTACTAGCTAATATAATCAAGAATAAAAGGGACAAACCACACATTCACAAAGTAAGAAAGGATAGTGGAGATATAATTGATGTAGAAGAAATTTTAAAAATCAAACAAGGGAGTTCCCTGGGGCCTAGTGGTTAGGATTCGGCGCTGTCACTGCCACGGCCTGGGTTCGATCCCTGGAACTGAGATCCCACAAGCTGTGTGGAGTGGACAAAATAAAATAATAAAATAAAATAAAAAAATAAAAATCAAAAGAAACTACTTTGCAAACTTTAATGCAAAAACATTTGCATGTTTAGACACAACTGACTGTTTCCAAGGGAAATACGATTTACCAAACTGAGCCAATTAATGATAGAAAACCTAAACAGATGAATTTCCATAGAAGAAACAGAGAATATTACCAAGGAATTTCCCCACAAAAAAGCACCAGTCCCAGACAGTTCCACAGGAGAATTTTGCCAAATCTGCAAAGACTAAATAGCCCCAATGCTCCATAAATTGTTTCAAATCTTTTAAAATGAAGAAAAACTTCCAATTTCTCTCTTAGGTAGCAAGTATTACATTGATATTTAAACACAATTTTTCAGAGAGCAGCACAAAAAAGAGAACTATAGACTGATCATTACTTATGAATATTAAAGCAAAACATTTAAATAAAATATTAGAAATATTATAGTAGAAAATTTCAGGAAACAATCCAACATCACATCATATACCATGAACAGGTAGGATTAGGGAAACCACTACTATAGTACATCGGATTAATAGATTTAAGAAGAGAATCACATGAAACAATAGATGCTGAAAAAGCTCTTGACCAAACTCACCACAGAGTAAAATTGATGAGTGGTTTCTTTATATTGTAAAATATATATACTTTGTTCCTAAAGCTAGAATCCAAATTAATGGGGAAATACTAAGGGCATTTCCATAAGATCAGCAATAAACCAAAGAGGCCCTCTACTATTCGACATTGTACTGGACACATTAGGCAAAGCAGTGAGAGAAGAGAAATCAATAAGAGGCATAAGAATTGGGGAGATAAGGAGTAAATCCATCCCTTGCAGGTGATATGATTGTCTACCTGGAAAGCCCTAAAAGTATTTTGGATTTGTCTCCATTACTACCATTTCTGGAGTTGTTCATTTCTTCGTGTAAACCCAGGTTTGTATCTTGTATCGTATACCTTCTGCCTGAAAAACTTCCCTTAATGTTTCTTATAGCACAAGCCTACTGGGAATTAATTCTGTTGGCTTTTGTTTGTCTAAAAACATCTGTATTTTTGCCTTAATTTTTGAAAGATATTTTCGCTGGATAAAGACTTTTGAGTTGACAATATTTTTTCTTTCAGCTCTTTAAAGATGCAATTCTTTGTTCCTCTGAATATATTGTACCTTTTTCACTGGCTGCCTTCAAGATTTTCACTTTACAGTTGGTTTTCAGCAGTTTTAATATAATGTGTCTAGATTTAAAAAACAAAACAAAAAAGTCAACTATCCTGTTGAGAGTCTCTGTGTTCTTGGATCTATGGTTTCATCTCTCATTATTTTTGGAACATGTTCAGCCTATCTCTTTAAATATTTCTTCTGCTCTGTTATCTCTTCTCCTTCCAGGATTTCAGTTACATGGATGTTTGTTCAATATTGTACCACAACACTTTAGGGCTCTATTCTGTTTGTTTGTTTTCTCTCCTTTTTCTCTTTGTGTTTCAATCTAGGTAATTTTTATTGACCTGTCTTCAAGTTCAGTGATCCTTTCTTTGGATGTGTTGAGCCTACTGGTGAGCCCTGAGAAGCTCTTCATTGGTTGTTAAAAATTTTAGTATTTCCATTTGACTCTTTCTTATTATTCCCAGCTCTCTGCTAATTGTAGCACTAGGTTCTCAGTACAGCAGGCTGCCTATCTTTGAGACATGCACTTCCTTGGTCCTGTGTTCTCCCATGCTCCTCATCAACCACTACCTCCCTTCTGGGTCTCAAGGGTTGGCTGCATAGATCCTGTCAGGTGACCTTCTCCATCTCACCATTCCCCCCAGGCTCCAGTGATAGCTCCTCCCCTTGTCCTTTTAAGCCTATAACGGGCAAGAGCTCCCTGATCTGGCACATAATAGACACTCAAATATTTATTGGATGAATGAATGAAAGTATCTGGAGCATAAAGCGTTGGGAGAATGGAGGGAGACAAGCATGGAATTAAGAACTCAATTATAACTAATTGGTAAAAGGCCTTGACTTCTTTTGAGCTCCCAGCAAGCAGGCTGAGCTGTCCAACTAGAAATAACCAAATGGACCTGAGTCCAAAGCCAAGTGCAGCAGGTGGGTGCTGTGCAGAGGGCTCCATCAGCTGCTGGGTGCTGAGCTCCCAGGCATGTGGGCAAGGTCCTGTGTGCTCTGCCATCCAGGTGGCCTCCTGCCTTTAGCAAAAGAAGGAGGGAACCCTTTTTGACAGTTTGACCCTAAGAGCCCAGGATTTCTGCCTTTGCTGCTGGCTTTATGCTGGGCACAAAAGAAAGGTATTGACTGGTCCCTGCTCTGCTTCTCATTCCCTAGGTGACCTTGAGGAAGCACAGACCCTTTCTGGGCCTCAGTTTCTACATCTGTAGAACAGATGGGGTTAGAGCTATAGGGGAAAGAACTGAGATTAAGGGCCTACTATGAGTTGTTCTTTATATTAATACTTATTAAACAGCTAACATTTTTGAGTGCCTACTATGAAATAGGCAATCTATGTGCATTATTACATTTAATTCTCAAAGCAACCCTATGGGGTAGGTGCTATTGGTATCACTAATTTACACACATGAAAACTGTCATCTCACATAATCCTCACAACTCTCCAGCGTAGCTGTTGGTCCCATCACAGCTCTGAGAGGCACAGTGACCTACCTGAGAGCTCTCAGCTCACAGGAGGCAGAAGTGAGGTTCCGTTTGGGTCTTTCTGGCTCCAGAGCCTTCTTTCCGCTACATCACACTCTCCATTCCATGATTATGACTGGTTTCCTTTCTTGAACAGTCCACGAAATCTTCAAGCTCAGGAATTCTGTGTCCCCAGTATGAGAGACAGAGTCTAGCCCAGAGAAGATGAGAGAAAAGTTTTGATTAAAAAAATACAGAAGGGGCTTCCCTGGTGGCGCAGTGGTTGAGAGTCCGCCTGCAGATGCAGGGGAGACGGGTTCGTGCCCCGGTCCGGGAAGATCCCACATGCCGCGGAGCGGCTGGGCCCGTGAGCCATGGCCGCTGAGCCTGCGCGTCCGGAGCCTGTGCTCCGCAACAGTGAGAGGCCCGCATACCACACAAAAAAAAAAAAAAATACAGAAAAGACGGAGGCCGGCGCGTCCGGCGGACCGGCCAAAGCAGCGGGCGCTGCTCCTGGCCGGGCGGCTGGCTGGCCGGTCCCCGCCACACGAACCCGCGGGTGGGGTCTCGCGCGGGCTCTGCGCTGACGGGTTAGCGCGGGCGTTGGCGCCGCGTGCAGCCCTCCCGCCTTTCCACTGGCGGGCGATCGGCGGGGACATGAGCTTCTGCGGCTTCCGGCAGAGCGTGGAGGTGGACTTCCTCGTGAAAGATGCGAACAGCAGGAAGTGGGCCAAGCACAAGACGGAGGATAGGAAGGACAAGTACTTACTCTTCTGCGACTGGAAGACGGTGTCCAGGAAGGTGAGCCTGGCGCTCAAGAACCCCAGCAAGCGGCTGGAACACCAGGGCATCAGCGTCGAGTTCCTCGGGCAGATTCGTGAGTGTGGGGCCCGCGCCCGCCCCTCCCGACCGCTGCCTCCGACTCCTGCCTCCGACCCCCCTGCCCCCCACCCTGACCCTGACCTCGAGCCCCTGGCCCTTGACCCGATCCCCATTTCTGCCGCCCCTCAACCTTTGCCCTCAACCTCTGCCCCCTGCCCCTGTCCCTAGGCCAGCAGCCTGGTTGCCGGCCAGGGTCTGGGCTCTGTGCTCCTGTCCAGCCTTCGGTGCTGCTGGGCCCGCCCGCAGGTTGCATACGCCACGCCGAGTCTCGTGGCGCGTCCACCCCTTTCTAGTACCTGTGGCCCACCTGCCTCTCACATCCCACCTTCGCTCAGAGCGGTTTGCAAAAGCAGCCCTGCGGGCTCCAGCCTCAGCCCCTCTGTCTGTCCACTTAGCCTGTATTTCTAAAATTTCTGGATTAGAAAGTAGTCTTCAGTGGAGTATCTTCTCCTTCAAGACAAAGAAATGATGCTCCTAAGACCCAGATTAAATCGTCAAAATTTCTCAAGACTCTAACAAGTCTTCAAACAGGATTATTAGTAATTACAACTAGACTATAAAAGGCAGTAACAATACAGAAGATTTGGGAGCTGTCCAAATTCTCTTTGGACTCTTGTGTTTATTAAAACTCGCAGATACTTCTGAAATTAAAACAAAAAACAAAACAACAACAACAACAAAGCCGAAAGGGGGAAAGCGAGTAAAGGGAAAGGGAGGGCAAGGAGGCGGGAGAGTTTTGGGGTGGAGGGGAAGAGGAGAGAGCCAGCCTGTGCCACGTGAGGAGGCGCTCCCTCTGGTGGCCATTCTGAGAATCTGCAAGCAGGATGGACTGCCTTTCTAGGGCGGGGCTGGCAAGCGGGGTGAGGGGGAGGGGGGATGGGGGGAAGGAGCGTGGATAACAGGCAAAGCAGTGAGGGGAACTTGCTCACAGAGATGGCTAAGTGGTCTATTTCTGGTGGGTTTGGCTGCAGAAGAGCTAAGTCTGTCCCTTTTCCAGCTTTCTCAGGATGGGGAATTCTAAGCCCTCTTAGGGCTGTCTTCCCCCTTGAGCCCCTACTTGTGTGTCTGGTGCTTCGAAGTATGGTCCTAGGAGGAGGAATTCTTTTCATTTTACAGAGAAAGAAGCAAACTCACAGGGGTTAAACAGATTTCTTCAGATCATCACACTAATATGACCCTTATGTTTATTTGGTTTTTGTTTTGTTTGTTTTTAAGACTACCTTTTTGTTTGTTTTTATTGTTATATAGTTGATTTACAATGTATTAATTTCAGGTGTAGAGCAAAGTGATTCAGTTATAGATATGTATACTGTTTTTTAGGTTCCTTTCCATTATAAGTTATTACAAGACATTGAATATAGTTCCCTGTGCTATACAGTAGGACCTTGTTGTTTATTTTATATATAGTAGTGTGTATCTGTTAATCCAAAACTCCTAATTTATACCTCCCCCCCCTTCCCCTTTGGTAACCATAAGTTTGTTTTCTATGTCTGTGAGTCTGTTTTTGTTTTGCAAATTAGTTCATTTGTATCTTTTATTTAGATCCCACATGTAAGTGATATCATATGGTATTTGTCTTTCTCTGTCTGACTTACTACACCTAGTATGATAATCTCTAGGTCCATTCATGTTGCTGCAAATGACATTATTTCATTCTTTTTATGGCTGAGTAATATTCCATTGTATATATGTACCACATCTTCTTTATCCATTCATTTGTTGATGGACACTTAGGTTTCCTCCATGTCTTGGCTATTGTAAAAAATGCTGCTATGAACATTCGGGTGCGTGTATCTTTTTGAATTAGAGCTTTCATCTTTTTTGTATATATGCCCAGGAGTGGGATTTCTGGGTTGTATGGTAGTTCTATTTTTAGTTTTTTAAGGAACCTCCATACTGTTCTCCATAGTGGCTGTATTAATTTATATTCCCACCAACAGTGCAAGGGGGTTCCCTTTTCTCCACGCCCTCTCCAGCATTTATTATTTGCCGACTTTTTGATGATGGCCATTCTGACTAGTGTGAGGTGATACCTCATTGTTGTTTTGATTTGCATTTCTCTAATAATTAGAGATGTTGAGCATCTTTTCATGTGCCTGTTGGCCATCTGTATGTCTTCCTTGGAGAAATGTCTGTTTAGGTCTTCTGCCCATTTTTTGATTGGGTTGTTATTGTTGGGTTTTTTTGACATAGAACTGCATGAGCTGTTTGTATATTTTGGAAATTAAGCCGTTGTTGGTCACATCATTTGTAAATATTTTCCCCCATTCAGTAGGTTGTCTTTTCATTTTGATTATGGTTTCCTTTGCTGTGCAAAAGCTTATAAGTTTGATTAGGTCCCATTTGTTTATTTTTGCTTTTGTTTCTATTGCCTTGGGAGACCAACCTAAGAAAACATTGCTACAATTTATGTTGGAGAATGTTTTGCCTATGTTCTCTTTTAGGAGTCTTTTGGTATCATATCTTATATTTAATTCTTTAAGCCATTTTGAGTTTCTTTTTGTGTATGGTGTAAGGGAGTGTTCTAACTTCATTGATTTACATGCAGCTGTCTCTCTTTCCCAACACCACTTGCTGAAAAGACTGTCTTCTCTCCATTGTATATTTTTGGCTTCTTTGTTGAAGATTGACCGTAGGTGTGTGGGTTCATTTCTGGGCTCTCTAATCTGTTGTTCCATTGATCCATATATCTGTTTTTGTGCCAGTACCACGCTGTTTTGATTACCATAGCTTTATAGTGTTGTCTGAACTTAAGACCACCATTTTGAATCCACCTAAGTCCTGGCCATCTTCTCCCTTCAGTCCCACTCGCAACCTGGGCAATCTTGATCATGACATGGTTTTAATACGCATCTGTGTATGATGACTTCCACGTTTATAAATCCATACTTTACCTCTCCTCCAGACTGCCAACTTGATATCTGCACTTGGATATCTCAAAGGCATCTCAGGGCTAACATGTGCAAGAGTGGACTCTTGGTTTTCTTTTTCACTCCCACTCCCAATATTCCTTAACCTCTCCCAATCTTCCCCTTCACAGAAAATGGCACCATCATCTACCCAGGAGTTTGAGACAGAAACCCAGGAGACAGTCTAGATTCCTCCCTTACCACTCCCTTTACCCTCAACCCATCAGCAGCACCTGTCACTTCTAGTTCCAAAATACATCTTGAATGCCCCCACATCTTCCCATATCCATTGTCCTTCACCTGCAGGGACTACCACAACAGCCTCTGTTCTAAGGTTCCTACTTCTCTTACTGACTTATTCACTCAACCAATAGTTGTTAAATGAGCACATCCTATTTGCCAGGCACCGCTCTGGACACTGGGAACACAGTAGGAGCAAGACTTACCCTCTGGCTTCTTACAGTCTATTCTCCAAACAATGTTGTCATTGTGTTGTTATTATTTTTTTTTTTTTTGCAACTTCCCTGCTTAACAGTTACACAACAATTTCCAAACTCTTCACCTTGGCCCACAAGTGCCCATGTGATCTGGCCTCTCTGGTAGTTTCTCCTGCCAAACTTCTCCTCTTCTCCACCCATGTTCATGTGCTGTAGCCACACTGCCCTCCTTTCATCCTTTCAGTTCCGTAAATACGTCACACACCCTCCCACCTCAGGGCCTTTACTCATGCTGTCCTCTCTGCCTGGAGTGTTCTTGCTCCAGCCTTTGGATTGCTGTCTCCTTCTCCTTCAGGTTCTGGTTTAAATGACACCTTTGAACACCCTGTTATTCCCTCTCCTTCCATCCTGGACATTTACTCCACAGCCCTTATCTCAAGGGGTAGTGTTGAAATCAATCATTTTTACTTTTATCCATTACATAGGTTGTAAGCTCCTTTAGGGCAAGAAACACGATTATACAACTCACCAATATATACCCAGCACCTAGAAGGTGCATTTATTGAGTAAAGAAATGTGGGACTAAGGCTTTCTCCTTCCCACTCTCACCTTTCTCAGAGCTGAAGGAAACACCTCCTCCCCTGAGGTTTTTTCCCCTTCAGGCTAAACAGTCAACACAGTAGCCTGGTCTATGCAGCGCTGCCTAGACTGTATTCAGTGGAGCGCTGCTATCTCATAAAGGTTTCCTGATGAGTTAAGGTTTGAGAGTCAAAGTACACAGTATGCTGAAGTCCTGTTGTAAAGAGCCTGTTTAGCTCTGTTCTATTCCTCTGTTCCGCACCTACCTCGTTTACCTAAATATTGCAGTACAACTTAATTAGAAACTAGGCAGTCTGAGCTCAGGGACAGTGGCCAGATTCCACACAGAATTTCTGCAGTCAGCCTGGAGTAGAAACTGAAAGCCTGGGCCTTGGACCAGACAGGCTCCTCAGGGCCTGAGTGTGCTCTCCATACCCTGGGGGTGATGAATGTGCTGGGCACCTATGGTAGGCTGAGTAATGGCCCCCAAAGATGACCACATCCTAACCCCCAGAAAGTGAGTGCTACCTTACATAGCAAAAGGGACGTTGCCAATGTGATTGAAGTAAGGAGTTTGCCATTATCCTGGATTAATCTGTATTATCCAGGTGGGCCTGATATAATCACAACAGTCCTTATAAAAGAGATGCAGGTGGGTGAGAGTCACAGGAGAAGGCGATGTGATGATGGAAACAGAGGCTGGAGTGACGAACTTGGAACACGGAGGAAGAGGCCGCAAGCCAAGGAATACAGAAGCTGAAAAAGGCAAAGGAACAGATGCTCCCCTCAGAGCCTCCAGGAAGAATCGGCCCTGCTGATACCCTGACTTTAGCCCAGTGAGACTGATTTCAGACTTCCGACTTCTAGAAGTGTAAAAGAACAGCTTTGTGTTGTTTTAAATTTGTGGTAATTTGTTACAGTAGCGATAGGAAACTAATACAGCACCTTGTAGAGGTTCAGTAAGTCTTTTTTTTGCAGTACGCAGGCCTCTCACTGTTGTGGCCTCTCCCGTTGTGGAGCACAGGCTCCAGACGCGCAGGCTCAGCGGCCATGGCTCATGGGCCCAGCCGCTCCGCAGCATGTGGGATCTTCCCGGACCGGGGCACGAACCCATGTCCCCTGCATCGAGCAGGCGAACTCTCAACCACTGCGCCACCAGGGAAGCCCCTCAGGAAGTCTTAATTCGGAACTTTTTCTTTTCTCTTCCAATCCCAAACAGCCATGGCAAAACCCTTAGCCAGTAATCTGTGCTCCATGAGCTAGCCTGCTCTTCTCTCTGCCCAGAGTAACTTTCTCTTGTATGTACCCAACCCAACCTCCCAGAACCAGTTCAGTACCTCCTCCTCCACGAGGCCTGCTACGACCCCACCACACCCCACAGATAAAGCAGAGACCACAGCATTCACAGGGGGAGCCCTGTCCACCTCGTAGCACAGCTGCCCTCATTCACGTCTCGTTCCCCACCAGACTGTGAACATCGGAAGAGGTTTCGTGGATGGACAAATGGATGGTGTATAAGGTGAAAGCCCAGGGTGGAAGAGGGCTCTGCCCTATGGTCCTTCAGCGAAATAAACATGCTCTGCCTGACCCATGTGTGTGCCCTCATCTGTGTCCGCACCTTGGGCCCACCTTGTGAAGCCACTATGTCAGTTTGCATCCCAGACGGTTTCCTTTGGACATCCCATAAGCCCCTCAAGCCTACTAGGTTTGCATGATGCCAACTGACATCGGCATTTACCAGACATTGCTCTCCTGCATCCCCTGCTGCTGTCAGCACCACCATTCATTCCCTCCCCCAATCCAGGCCTCTTCCTCCTCTCACTCTCCACATTCAGTTATTTAGAAAGTCCTGCTGTTTCTAGCTTATGCACATCTCTCAAACCCATCTTTTTCCTCCATCTCCACTGCCCCTCCTGCAGGCCACACCACCATCACCTCTTCACTGGACCCTGCTACAGTCTCCTCCCTGGTTTTTCTGCTGTGACCAGCCCCTTCTCCACACAGCAGCAGCCAGAGGGAGCTGCTAAAACCCACATCTGAGCATGTTGCTCTCCTGGCCCAGGCAGAGCAGATGACAGATGGGTGTTTTGGTCTCCTATGTGTAGCCAATCAGCTGCCTTGCTCCTTGTCCTTCTCCAGTGTTTCCTAGGAGACCACATCTGCTGATGGCAGATGGCCTCCAGCTACGTCCCTGTCTACAGAATTGTGATACCCAATTCTACAAGGAAACCAGCTGCAGCTTCCTTCCTCTGTGGCCACTGCTGTGACCCAAAGGGGCCCCGCCCTGCAAGACCAGCAGAGGCCTTCTAAGGCCTTCATAGGCTGGCAAGCATAATAAACTTGCTGTGACAGGCATTATAAACGGATCCTGCATCAAATACCGTTTACTTCAGTAAAAGTTTTGCAAAGGATTTTTATAATTTTGAGTTTTGTGAAGAGTGAATTATTCATTTTGTTTTGTAACTTGTACTTAACTTTATTCTAACTAAGAATTCGTTTGGGATGCCTGTGACTGGTTGGCATAATACTGCATTTGTCGTCATTTAGTTAAACATTTATTAATTTTGATGTTGCTGTTCATCTGCTCATGTTTTAGAGCCAGTATAGTTTTCTTCTCAGGGCTTAACTATTTGTGTAAGATCCTGGAAAGCTCATGGGCCCCAAGCCATGAGGCCACGAGACTGTTAAGAGGTCCCTGGGTCTCTGCAGAGGCCTGGCTCCCCAAAGAGCTTAGGGCTGAACTCACACCAGAGCAGGGTGGCTCCCGGCCTGCACTGTGCCGTGGAGGATCTGGGGATGAGAAATGGTGGAGAGAGGCTTTGGGTAGGAGGAGATCCTGGAAATTCTGAGCAACCCCTCCCACCTTCCCCTTGTATCTTCCTGCTTCCCATGCTCCCTCCCCGCCATGTGCTGCCAGCTCAGACCTAGCTCTCTTGAAGTTTGGCTTCTCCAAGAACTTAACGCCCTGAGATAAGTGGGGAGAGATCAGAGCTGTTGGCTGTCCCACACCTCAGTCTCCTTTCCGATACTCCATTTTTAATAACCCCACGTCCCCAGCATTCCAACCTCACTGGTGTATATAATGGAAAGAGTGGAGTCTTTGGGGTCAGAAAGGCCTGGACTCACATGCTGGCTCAACAGTGAATTAGTTTGATGATTTGGAGCAAGTCACTTCCCTTCTCTGAGACCTGATTTCCTCATTTGCAAAATGAGTTGATAATACTAACTCTTGGCTATGGTAAGGATCAAACATGAAGCCCCTAGCACGATGCTTGGCAGTCTGAAGGCGCTTGCTAAAGAGTAGTCTCCTTCCCTCCGGCCATTTCGGAACCCACAATCTCACCAGTCACTGAGTTTGGCTCTCATGTCCTGGCTTCCTGCCCTTTTTAGGTGGTCCTTGCCAATAGGGCACCAGGAAGCCAAGCCTATGTGAGGGAGGGGATGAGAGGTCTATTTGGGTTTTGTGTTATTTTTGGCCACACCGCGTGGCATGTGGGATCTTAGTTCTCCGACCAGGGATCGAACACACTCCTCCTGCAATGGAAATGCGGAGTCTTAACCACTGGACTACCAGGGAAGTCCCTGAGACGTCTATTTGCTACATAGTTGATGGGTGCTGGGCACAGTGGTGGGTGCTTTAAGCAGGTGACACTATCACCCTTTAAGGCCTGCCTGACAGAAATAGCTATCTTTTTCCAACAGGCTCTGCTCCCCCTTCCCACCCTCAGTATCCCCGGTGCTTCTCCACTCTGCAGAGCTGCAGAAGGCAAAATGAGGATCCTCTTGGCAAAGTTACAAGCCACAGTCCCCCATATTCATCAAGAGAAAATTGATTCTAACTAAAAACCAGTTCCTTCCCCTGACCATCATATTTGACCCTACTACCTAAGCCCAGCAGGAAGGCATATCTTTTCAAATAGAAAAAAATATAATCACTTAATTTCAGTGCTCATCATAAAAAATTTTGAGTCAGCAAAGCAGCTTAATGGATTGTAGCTGATGCATTTTCCTTGCAGAAAGTGGATGGCCTGTGTCCAGCTTCCACCAAAACTACAGTCATCCTTCAAAAGATGGCAGCACAAACTTGGCCCACCCTTCTATTGTCCATCAAAATTTCATGAAGCTTTCTCCTAACAAGGGGCAACGCCTCAAGAAATCCAAGTCAAATATTGCTCAACAAGCAAGAAGTAAGTTCTCTAAATCAGCGGTCCCCAACCTTTATGGCACCAGGGACCGGTTTTGTGGAAGACAATTTTTTCCACGGATGGGGTGGGGGGGAAGGGGGGAGGATGGTTCAGGCGGTAGTGTGAGCAATGGGGTGCATCGCGGCCGATGAAGCTTTGCTCACTCACCCACCGCTCACCTCCTGCTGTGCGGCCCAGTTCCTAACAGGCGGCGGACCGCTATCGGTCTGAGGCCCCGGGGGTTGGGGACCCCTGATCTAAATTGTCTTCCAGTTACCATCATCACCACCACCATCACTACCATCACCACCACCATCACTGCCATCACCACCACCATTACAGTTGTCATCACCACCACCACCACCATTACCACTATTATCATCATCATCCAGCCACCATCGTGAGCATCTACTGTGTATCAGGCAGGATATACCCTACAACATTTCTATGACGGTAGCACTATTACCTCTATTTTTCAGGGAGAAAACTGAGGCTCAGAGAGAATAGATCACTTCTCCAAATTTACCCAGCAGGTAAGAAGCAGGGCTAGGATTCGGACTGTGGTCATTCTGACTCTAAAGCCCAAGTTTTTTCTACTATGATAAAATTTCTCTCCCATGTCTCCTTTTATCACCATGAGCCACCTCTTCCTTTGATTGTCGGCTCTCATAAGCTCCTCCTCTCCACGGCTCGCTAATTTTGGGCATACCCTCAAGATTAAATTCTTTATTTTATCCGTATGTTTTCAACTATGCTCTGTATTATGCACTTGTAGCTACCTCACAGCAGTGCTTACTAGAGTCTATTACTTATGTCCCCTATTCTCCCATCCCTTTCAGACTTATACTCCTTGAGGGCAGAGACTATCTATTGGTCAGTGTAACCCTGGTGCCCAGGGCTTGACTCATGGTTTACTCACAGTTTATTCAAAAGTTTGTGGCCTGAATCCATGAATGAATATGTCAATGCATGGATAGATGAATGAAGAGACAGATGGATTAATGGATGAGTAGGCAGGTAATTAAGTGCATTAACAGATGGTTAAGGATAACTCTCAAATCGACATTTCAATTCACTACATTCTTACATCTCCAAATGCCTATCAGAACTTTCCACCTGGCTCTTTTGCTGTCACCTAAACCTGTACAAACCTGAGTTCCGCCCTAGGTGATTCCTTCTTATCTGTTTTCTGACAACGGTGGTCCCCTCACTGGTCCTCTGATTAATTCATTCAGTCAACAATATTTTTTATTCATTTGTTTGTTTGTCTGTCTGCTATGTGCCAAACAGAGTTCTAGAGAATGGAAACAGAGTACCTAAGACAGGCAAGTTTCCAGGGAACTCAAAGGGGTTCATAGTCAACAGTGGAATAGACGGTGGTGTAGCAAACAATAGGCAAGTAGAAAGTTAGCAAGATAATAACAGAGCATAATGAGTGATACATTAAGGAAATAGAATGATGAGAGAGAAGTAAAGGACCTCACAGCAGATAAGATGGTGAGGGATGACTTGTCTGAGATGTGATATTAAGCAAGACCTGAAGGATGAGAATAAGCCATGCAATATAAGAGCTAAAAGAAGAACATTCTAGGCAGAGGAACCAGCAAATGCAAAGGCTCCAGGGCTGGAAAGAGCCTGGTACGTTTTAGGATCAGAAAAGGTACCAGTGAGGCTGGAGTGCAGTGAACAGCAAGCAGGAGACTATATGAAAGGAGGTTGTTAACAGATCTGGGCCAGTCCTGCAGGGCTGGAAGGCCGTGGCTAGGAGTCAGATTTTACTCTAAGGGCACTGGGAAGCCATTGAAGAGTCTCAAATAGGGGAATGACATGATCCCTCTGGCAGATGGCAAGGAGCTACCCCCCAAAAGCCCCAGATGCAGACGCTTCACAGGTAAGTTATCTCAAGTCCTTAGGAAAGGGATGACTGCAGTTCCATTTAAACTGTTAGAGTGCACAGAAATGCAAAGTATCCAAATGCTTTTGGTAAAGTTATCATAACACTGTTGGCGACTGTGACCAAAAAAAGTGCAGCAAAAAGAAAACAGTCCAGGGACTTCCCTGGCAGTCCAGTGGTTAGAACTCTGTGCTTCTACAGCAGGGGGCCTGGGTTCGATCCCTGGTCAGGGAACTAAGATCCTGCGTGCCACGTGGTGCAGCCAAAAAAAAAAAAAAAAAAAACTTACAAACAAGCTTGGACTGCTTCCTTTTTCTTTTCTCTCTCTCTCTTTTTTCTTTTTCTTTTTTTTGCCTCACCATACAGCAATATTAGTAATCTAAATTATAATTAAACATGTTGAAAGATAAAGGTGGAAAAGATGTGATCATCTCTGAAGAGACTGTGAAGACATTTGATAAATTCACCATATATTCTTGATGTTTTAAAAAAATTCTTAGTAAAATTGGAGTAGATGAATGGATTCTAAATATCTTGTGCCAAAAACCAACATCATGCTTAATGGTCAGGTAGTGGAAACATTTTCATTAAAGCTGAGAATAATAATTCTAGGGGTACATTAGGAACAACTGGATAAGAGAAAGAAGACAGGTATAAGTAAGAAGGAAGGGGGCAAAATTGTCATTTTTGTGAACAATAAGTTCAACATCATCTAGAAACTATTAAAACTAATTAAGAGTTTAGTGTAGCTGCTGAGTAGAGATCAGTATATGCCAAAATTCAACAATCTTTTTTATAAGTACAGTGAAAGATGTGACTTTTAAATATGTCATTTCAAAGAAGCACGTGAAAATATGTTCAACGTCACTAGCCTCTAGGGAAATGCAAATCAAAATGATGAGATGCCACTACACACCCATGGCTAAAATGAAAACCACTGATAGCACCAAACAGTGACAAAACTGAATCTCTCATCCACCACTAATGGGAATGAAAAATGATGCAGCCACTCTGGAAACAGATGGTAGTTTCTTAAAAAATTAAACATACACTTACCGTACAACCTGTAAATGCACTCTTGAGCACTTATCCTAAAGAAATGAAAACATGTTCACAGAAAAACTTGTATAAGCATGTTCATAGCAGCTTTGTTTGTAATCTCCCCAAACTGGAAACAACCCAAGTGTCCTTCCATGAGTGAATGGTTAAACAAAAGGAATAATACTCAGCAATAAAAAGGAACAAACTAATGACATATACAACTTGGGTGGATCTTCATGGAACTCTGCTGAGTGAAAAAAGCAGTCTCAAAATATTATATGCTACATATTACATATAGATAACATTCTCAAGCACCAAAAATTTAGAGATGGAGAACAGACCAGTGGTTGCCACCCCTCCTCTCTGAGCATTTTCCACCAGGAAAATCAGGGAAGGGTGTGACTATGGAGAGGTAGCAGGAGAGAGAGATGCTTTGTGGTGATAGAACAGTCCCGTATCTTGACTATGGTTGTGTTTCTACAAATCTATACATGTGATAAAATGTCATAGACTATACACAGGAGATATTTTTTAAAAAATGAGTGCATGCAGGGGCTTCCCTGGTGGCACAGTGGTTAAGAATCCACATGCCACTGCAGGAGACATGGGTTTGAGCCCTGGTCCAGGAATATCCCACATGCCACGGAGCAACTAAGCCCATGCGCCACAACTACTGAGCCTTCGCTCTACAGCCTGCAAGCCACAACTACATGTGCCACAACTACTGAAGCTCGCATACCTAGAGCCTGTGCTCCACAACAAGAGAAACCACTGCAATGAGAAGCCCGCGCACCACAACGAACAGTAGCCCCCACTTGCCACAACTAGAAAAAGCCCACGCACAGCAACAAAGACCCAATGCACCAAAAATAAATAAATTAAAAAAAAATAACTACATGCAAAAACTGCTAAAATCCAAGTGAGGTCTATATGTAGCCTATTTAATTGTATGGTGTTACACCAGACATGGTCCTGCCCACCAGAAAGGCGAGATCCAGCCGCATCCACCACAACACAGGCACTAGTCCCCTCCACCAGGAAGCCTACACAACCCACTGAACCAACCTTAGCCGCTGGGGGAGAACACCAAAAACAACGGGAACTACGAACCTGCAGCCTGCAAAAAGGAGACCCCAAACACAGTAAGTTAAGCAAAATGAGAAAACGGAGAAACACACAGCAGATGAAGGAGCAAGGTAAAAACCCACCAGACCAAACAAATGAAGAGGAAATAGGCAGTCTACCTGAAAAAGAATTCAGAGTAATGAGAGTAAATATGATCCAAAATCTTGGAAATAGAATGGAGAAAATACAAGAAACATTTAACAAGCACCTAGAAGAACTAAAGAGCAAACAAGCAATGATGAAGAACACAATAAATGAAATTAAAAATTCTCTAGAAGGAATCAATAGCACAATAACTGAGGCAGAAGAACTGATAAGTGACCTGGAAGATAAAATAGTGGAAATAACTACTGCAGAGCAGAATAAAGAAAAAAGAATGAAAAGAATTGAGGACAGTCTTAGTGACTTCTGGGACAACAAACTCACTGACATTCGAATTATAGGGGTCCCAGAAGAAGAAGAGAAAAATAAAAGGACTGAGAAAATATTTGAAGAGATTATAGTTGAAAGCTTCCCTAATATGGGAAAGGAAATAGTTAATCAAGTCCAGGAAGTGCAGAGAGTCCCCTACAGGATAAATCCAAGGAGAAACACGCCAAGACACATATTAATCACAACAATTAAATACAAAGAAAAAATATTAAAAGCAGCAAGGGAAAAACAACAAATAACATGCAAGGGAATCCCCATAAGGTTAACAGCTGATCTTTCAGCAGAAACTCTGCAAGCCAGAAGGGACTGGCAGGACATAGTTAAAGTGATGAAAGGGAAAAACATACAACCAAGATTACTCTTCCCAGCAAGGATCTCTTTCAGATTAAACAGAGAAATTAACACCTTTACAGACAAGCAAAAGCTAAGAGAATTCAGCACCACCAAACCAGCTTTACAACAAATGCTAAAGGAACTTCTCTAGGCAGGAAACACAAGAGAAGGAAAAGACCTACAATAACAAACCCAAAACAATTAAGAAATGGTAATAGGAACATACATATCTATAATTACCTTAAATGTAAATGGACTAAATGCTCCCACCAAAAGACATAGACTGGCTGAATGGATACAAAAACAAGACCCATAAATATGCTGTCTACAAACGACCCACGTCAGACCTAGGGACACATACAGCCTGAAAGTGGGGGGGTTGGAAAAACATATTCCATGCAAATGGAAATCAAAAGAAAGCTGGAGTAGCAATTCTCATATCAGACAAAATAGACTTTAAAATAAAGACATTTACAAGAGACAAAGAAGGACACTACGTAACGATCAAGGGATCAATCCAAGAAGAAGATATAAGTACTGTAAATATTTATGCACCCAACATAGGAGCACCTCAATACATAAGGCAAATGCTACCAGCTGTTGACAGTAACACAATCATAGTAGGGGACTTTAACACCCCACTTTCACCAACGGACAGATTATCCAAAATGAAATAAATAAGGAAACACAAGCTTTAAATGATACATTAAACAAGATGGACTAAATTGATATTTGTAGGACATTCCATCCAAAAACAACAGAAAACACTTTCTTCTCAAATGCTCATGGAACATTCTCCAGGATAGATCATAACTTGGGTCACATATCAAGCCTTGGTAAATTTAAGAAAATTGAAATCATATCAAGTATTTTTTGCGACCACAATGCTATGAGACTAGATATCAATTACAGGAAAAAAAACTTTAAAATTACAAACACATGGAGGCTAAACAATACACTACTTAATAACCAAGAGGTCACTGAAGAAATCAAAGTGGAAATCAAAAAATACCTAGAAACAAATGACAATGAAAACACAACGACCCAAAACCTATGGGATGCAACAAAAGCAGTTCTAAGAGGGAAGTTTATAGCAATACAGTCCTACCTTAAGAAACAAGAAATATCTCAAATAAACAACCTAACCTTACACCTAAAGCAATTAGAGAAGAAGAATAAAAAAAACTCCAAAGATAGCAGAAAGAAAGAAATCATAAAGGTCAGATCAGAAATAAATGAAAAAAGAAGGAAACAATAGCAAAGATTAATAAAACTAAAAGCTGGTTCTTTGAGAAGATAAACAAAATTGATACACCATTAGCCAGACTCATCAAGTTAAAAAAGGGAGAAGACTCAAATCAATAGAAATGGAAATGAAAAAGGAGAAGTAACAACTGACACTGCAGAAATACAAAGGATCATGAGAGATTACTGCAAGCAACTATATGCCAATAAAATGGACAACCTGGAAGAAATGGACAAATTCTTAGAAAAGCACAACCTTCCAAGACTGAACCAGGAAGAAATAGAAAATATAAACAGACCAATCACAAGCACTGAAATTGAGACTGTGATTTAAAATCTTCCAACAAACAAAAGCCCAGGACCAGATGGCTTCACAGGCGAATTCTATCAAACATTTGGAGAAGAGCTAACATCTATCCTTCTCAAACTCTTCCAAAATATAACAGAGGGAGGAACACTCCCAAACTCATTCTACAAGGTCACCATCACCGTGATACCAAACCAGACAAAGATGTCACAAAGAAAGAAAACTACAGGCCAATATCACTGATAAACAAAGCTGCAAAAATCCTCAACAAAATACTAGCAAACAGAATCCAACAGCACATTAAAAGGATCATACACCATGTTCAAGTGGGGTTTATCCCAAGAATGCAAGGATTCTTCAATATACACAAATCAATCAATGTGATACACCATATTAACAAATTGAAGAATAAAAACCATATGATCATCTCAGTAGATGCAGAAAAACCTTTCGACAAAGTTCAACACCCATTTATGGTAAAACCCTCCAGAAAATAGGCATAGAGGGAACTTACCTGAACATAATAAAGGCCATATATGGCAGACCCACAGCCAACATCATCCTCAATGGTGAAAACTGAAACCATTTCCACTAAGATCAGGAGCAAGACAAGCTTGCCCACTCTCACCACTAATATTCAACATTGTTTTGGAAGTTTTAGCCACAGCAATCAGAGAAATAAAAGGAATCCAAATCGGAAAAGAAGTAGTAAATCTGTCACTGTTTGTTGATGACATGATACTACACATAGAGAATCCTAAAGATGCTACCAGAAAACTACTAGAGCTAATCAATGAATTTGGTAAAGTAGCAGGATACAAAATTAATGCACAGAAATCTTTTGCCTTCCTATATGCTAATGATGAAAAATATGAAAGAGAAATTAAGGAAACACTCCCATTTACCATTGCAACAAAAAGAATAAAATGCCTAGGGATAAACCTACCTAGGGAGACAAAAGACCTCTATGCAGAAAACTATAAGACACTGATGAAAGAAATAAAAAATAATACAGACAGATGGAGAGATATACCATGTTCTTGGATTGGAAGAAACAACATTGTGAAAATGACTATACTACCCAAAGCAATCTGTAGATTCAGTGCAATCCCTGTCAAACTACTACTGGCATTTTTCACAGAACTAGAACAAAAAAATTCACAATTTGTGTGGAAACACAAAATACCTCAAATAGCCAAAGCAATCTTGAGAAAGAAAAACGGAGCTGGTGGAATCAGGCTCCCTGACTGCAGACTATACTACAAAGCTACAGTAATCAAGACAGTATGGTATTGGCACAGAAACAGAAATATAGATCAATGGAACAGGATAGAAAGCCCAGAGATAAACCCGTGCACGTATGGTCACCTTATTTTTGATAAAGGCGGCAAGAATATACAATGGAGAAATGACAGTCTCTTCAATAAGTGGTGCTGGGAAAACTGGACAGCTACATATAAAAGAATGAAATTAGAACACTCCCTAACACCATACACAAAAATAAACTCAAAATGGATAAAGACCTAAATGTAAGGCCAGACACTATAAAACTCTAAGAGGAAAACATAGGCATAACACTCTATGACATAAATCACAGCAAGATGCTTTTTGACTCACCTCCTAGAGAAATGGAAATAAAAACAAAAATAAACAAATGGACCTAATGAAACTTAAAAGCTTTTGCACAGCAAAGGAAACCATAAACAACATTAAAAGACAAACCTCAGAATGCGAGAAAATATTTGCAAATGAAGCAAGTGACAAAGGACTAATCTCCAAATATACAAGCAGCTCATGCAACTCAATGTCAAAAAAACAAACAACCCAATCCAAACATGGGCAGAGGACCTAAATAGACATTTCTCCAAAGAAGATATACAGATTGCTAACAAACACATGAAAGATTGCTCAATATCACTAATCATTAGAGAAATGCAAATCAAAACTACCATGAGGTATCACCTCACACCAGTCAGAATGGCCATCATCAAAAAATTTACCAAGAATAAATGCTGGAGAGAGTGTGGAGAAAAGGGAACCCTCTTGCACTGTTGGTGGGAATGTAAATTGATACAGCCACTATGGAGAACAGTATGGAGGTTCCTTAAAAAACTAAAAATAGAACTACCATACAACCCAGCAATCCAACTACTGGGTATATACCCTGAGAAAACCATAATTCAAAAAGAGTCATGTACCAAAATGTTCATTGGAGCTCTATTTACAATAGCCAGGACATGGAAGCAACCTAAGTGTCCATTGACAGATGAATGGATAAAGAAGATGTGGCACATATATACAATGGAATATTACTCAGCCATGAAATGAAACGAAATTGAGTTATTTATAGTGAGGTGGGTGGACCTAGAGTCTGTCATACAAAGTGAAGTAAGTCAGAAAGAGAAAACAAATACCATATTCTAACACATATATATGGAATATAAAAAAAATGGTTATGAAGAACCTAAGGGCAGGATGGGAATAAAGACGTAGACCTACTAGAGAATGGACTTGAGGACACAGAGAGGGAGACGGGTAAGCTGGGACAAAGTGAGAGAGTGGCATGGACATATATACACTACCAAATGTAAAATCGATAGCTAGTGGGAAGCAGCTGCATAGCACGGGGAGATCAGCTCGGTGCTTTGTGACCACCTAGAGGGGTGGGATAGGGAGGGTGGGAGGGAGGGAGATGCAAGAGGGAAGAGATATGGGGATATATGTATATGTATAGCTGATTCACATTGTTATAAAGCAGAAACAAACACACCATTGTAAAGCAATTTTACTCCAATAAAGATGTTAAAAAAAATAATAATTTTATGGTGTTAATGTCAATTTCCTTCTGGTAATGTAGTACGGTTATTTGAGATGTTGCCATCAGGAGATGATAGGTGATGGGTACAGGGTCCTCTGTGCAGTATTTTTGCCACTTCTTGTAAGCAGTCTTCTGCTTATACCTCATTGGGCAGAATCAGGTTACATGACCACTTCTGGCTGTAAGGAAGTCATAAAGGGAAGGAAGTACGCTGTTAATGAGAACTGAAATAAGTTGGGGTGTGGTAAACAAGGAAGAATGGGAGTCTGCTACACACCCTCACATCACACACAGAGGATAGATTAAAAATATAAAGACAAAACCTTTTAAAGACAATATAAGAGATTATCTTTAACATCAAAGTAGCTAAGATTTCTTAAAGATGCAGAAATTACAACCCACAAAGTTGGATAAACTTTGATTTCACTGATACATTTGCCTATGTTAAAAATTTAAATCTCTGTATGCCAAAATATACTATAAACAAGGTTAAATGATAAGCTACACACTGGGAGAAGATATTTGCTATACATACAAGCCATAGTAATTAATATGCAGGATGTATAAAGAACTCATAAAATAATTCTTTAAAGTTAACCTAATAGACAAACAGGTAATGCACAGAAACTCCAACAGGAAATAAGCACATGAAAAGATGCTTAACCTCCCTAGTATTCAAATTTAAATACCCCTAATATAACATTTCACAGCCTTCACACTGGCAAAAGTTAAAAAGTCTTGTAGTACCAAATATTGGTGAGGATCCTGAGAAACAGGAACTCTCACATGTCACAGGTGGGAGTGTAAATTGGTAAAACCACTTTGGAGAGCAAGTTGTTCCTTCTATATTAAAAGAAGCATATAGTATGACCAAGAAATTTTACTTCTGGATTGTCAGCCCTGGAGAAATGCTCTCATATGGTCAATGGAGACAGACATAAGGAAAAACACCCTATACCAATTGTAACAACTAAAAAATGGAAACATCCTAACTGTTCATCAATGGAGATGTAGATTTTTTTAAGTTGTTTATCATGCAACAGACTACTAGAGAGCAGTTGAAACAGCCTAACTAAATCTAGCTGTATCAGCATGGATGACTCTCAAATTCCTATTGATTAGGGAAAAGGCACATTGAAAAGGCTTCATTAAGTATGATACCATTCAGGAAAAAATACCACATTTATTGTAGGTACATGTGTATGTAATCCATGTACAAAAACATACATCTATACCATCTTCTTTTGGAGGTAACTTTGGAGAAAGGAAGGCAGGGAGTGTGTTCACTATGGAACGTAAGATGTGTCTGTATCATTTATTTAAATGGAGCTGCAGAGTCATACCAAGGGACTCCCGCTGTGAAAATCTGGAGCAGTTTGAGCATCAAAATAAAAAGTGATAGTAATAAACTAAACCCACTGGAAAAAAAAAGAATTCACGAATCCATACGGGTATAAACAATGATGTCAACTAATAAACATAAGGAATGATGGAGTTAGAAAATCGCTATTTGGCAAACAACATAATAATAGTTATTTCAGGCAAGAGCCATCAATAGTTGTTAAAATAGTGGATGAAAGTTTGATGAGTAACAGGAGATCAATAGAGTATCAAAGTATCTGGTTTTTAGTATAATATTTGGATATGATAATAAGTGAAAGAATTAGGAATATTTACCCTGAGAAGAGAAGATGAGGGGATATAACAGTTGTTTTTGAATATGTCTTTAAAATGCTGCCATGGGTGGTCTCAAGGAAAGAAAGAAATTGCAAGAATTCCTATTTTGGCTCAATAAAGGAAGGATTTCTTAGCCTGCAACAAGTAAATAAATAGTTTAGAAGAATATTCAGTTATTCCCAGATTCTAGGAATTTAACATTCATTTTTCTAGGATTCTAGGATGGTATCATTCTATTATTATGAGATTTAGGACTCTAAATAAATATTTTATGATTCTAAGATTCTGTCCTTCTTTTATTGATTCCAGGATTCAAAGATTTCACGATTTTGGTACAATTCCTGTTTCTGTAGTCATACCAGCCATAGCAAAAGCACTGAGGTATTTGACTCCAGTCATTACCTAGCTTCAGAACTGGAAATCCAAAACCACCAGACTCTCTCAGCCAACCCTAATGACTGGGATCAACTCTCCCTGGTTGTGTTCCTGAAGACAGAGGGAAGGCTTCCAATATTTCACTATAATGTGTACTATTTCTGGTAGGCTATTGGTAGATATCCTTTGACATATTAGAACGTTCTAGCTTGCTAAGGGTTTTTAAAAATTAATTAATGGGTGTCAACTTTTATCATGTTTTTCAAAATACATCTATTTGAGATGGTTGTGTGATGTTTCTCTTTAATCTAGAAGCGTTTAGTATTATATCTACAGATTTTCTGTTATTAAAACGTGTTCATTCTTGGGATTAAACACTAATATTGAAATTTTAGTAATTTTATGTAGAATTTTGAATTGTTTGCTGTCACTTCAGTTAGGATTTTTACAGCTATGATTGGCCTATAATTTTTTCTTCCTCATATTATCCTTGTCTATCTTGGTACAACGATTATATTGGCTTTCTAAACTGGGATGGGAAGTTCTCCCTTTTTTTTTCTGTTTTATGGAATAATTTACATAGCATAGGGATTGTTTTATGAAAGTTTTGTGAGAATCACCTGTAAGGGCAGTGTATCAGGTATTTTATTTTGTCTTGTTTTGTTTTCCTTTGTGGGTAGATTTTTAACTACTGATTCAACTTATTGAACTATTCAAGCTTTCTATTCCTTCTAAAATCAGTTTTAGTAAGATATATATTTTTCCTAAGAAAACTTTCTATTTCCCCTGGTGGGTTAGTTGTATTGCTGCATAAAAAATTACCCTAAAACTTCAACACAGTCCCAGTCAAAATCCCAGCAAACTATTTTGTGGATATCAATAAACTGATTCTAAAGTTTGTATGGCAAGACAAAGACCCAGAATAGTTGCCACAATATTGAAAAAGGAAGAACAAAGATGGAGGATTGACACTACCTGACTACAAGACTTAACTGTAAAGCTACAGTAATCAAGACAGCATAGTATTGGCAAAATAAGAGACAAATAGATCAATGGAACACAATAGAGATCCCCAAAATAGCCCATGTAGGTATAGTTAACTGATCTTTGACAAAGGAACAAAGGCAATACAATGGAGAAAAGATCGTCTTTTCAACAAATGGTGCTGGAACAACTGGACATCTACACACAAAAAAATGAATATAGACACAAACTTTACACCCTTCACAAAAATTAACTCAAAATGGATCATAGACCTACATGCAAAACCATAAAACTCCTTGAAAATAGCATAGGAGGACACGAAATAAAGAATTGATACGATGGACTTCATTAAATTAAATACATCTGCTTTTCAAATGACACTGTCAAGAGAATGAGAAGATAAGACACAGAGCCAGAGAAAATATTTACAAAAGGCATATCTGAAAAAGGACTGTTATCCAAAATGTACAAAGAACTTTAACAATCAACAATAAGAAAATGAACGACCTGATTAAAAAATAGGCAGAAGATCTGAGCAAACAGCTCCCCAGAGCAGATGTATAGATGGCAAATAAGCATATAGAAAGATGTTCCACATCATATCCCATTAGGGAAATGCAAATTAAGACAATGAAATACCACTGCACACCTATTAGAAAGGCCATAATCCAGAACATTGACATCACCAAGTGCTGACAAGGATGTGGAGCTACAGGAACTCTCATTCATTGCTGGTGGAAATGCAAATTGGTACAGTCACTGTGGAAGACAGGCAATTTCTTACAAAACTAAATATACTCTTGTATGATGCAGTAATCATGCTGCTTTACTCAAATGAGTTGAAAATGTATGTCCATTCAAAAACTTGCACATAAATGTTTATAGCAGTTTTATTTATACTTGCCAAGATTTGGAAACAACCGTGATATTCTTCAGTAGGTGTATGGATAAATGAACTGCAGTATGTCCAAACAATGAAATATTATTTAGTGCTAAAAAGAAATGAGATACCAAGCCATGAAAAGACATGGAGGAACCTTAAATGCATATTACTAAGTGAAAGAAGCTAATCTGAAAAGGCTGCATACTGAATGATTCCAACTACATGATATTTTGAAAAAGGCAAACCATGGAGACAGTAAAAAGTTCAGTGATTGCCAGGAGCAGGGGGGCAGGGAGGGATGAATCTGCCCAACACAGAGGATTTTTAAGGCAGTGGAACTATTCTGTAGATACTATAATGGTGGGTCCATGTTATTAAACATTTGTCAAAATCCATAGACTGGAAAACGCCAAGAGTGAACCCTAATGTAGACTCTGAGTGTTGATCTGTCAATGTAGGCTCATCGGTCGTAATAAATGTACTGCTCTGGTGCAGGATGTTGATAGTTGGGGAGACTGTGTGGTGATGGGGAGTGGAGTATATGAGAACTGAGTGTATTTTATCCTCAATTTTGCTGTGAACCTAATAGGGCTCTAAGAAATAAAGTATATTTAAAATAAATACATAAGTACATAAAGTTTATTTAAAAATTTAAAAGTTACCCTTAAACTTAGCACTTTAAATAGCAATCAATATTTATTACTTCACATAATTTTTATGCGTCAGGAATGACTAGTTGGGTGCTTCTGCTTCAGGGTGTCTCACATGAAGCTGCAGTCACGATGTCAGCCAGGGTTGCTGCCGTTGGAAGGTTCACTGGAGCTGGAGGATCCACTTCTAATTTGGACCACTCTCATGGCTGATAGCAGGAGGCCTCAGTTCCTCATCATTTGCAGCCCAGCTTGCCTGAGTATCCTCCCAAAATGGTGGCTGGCTTCCCCGGGGTGGGTATCCAAGGGAGAGCAAGATGAAGCCACAATGTCTTTTCTGACCTGGCCTCGAAACTCACACACCATCATTTTCACAATATCCTATTGGTTGCTCGGGTTAGCACTAGGCAGTGTGGGAGCGGACTGCACAGAGCTACGCACTCCAGGAGGTCAAGATTATTGTGCGCCATCCTGGAGGCTCCTACCACACAAGGTTTTTCAAATTTATCAGCAGACAGTAATTCTTAGTATTTGCCGATGAGTCTTTAAATCTCTGCTATATCTACAATTGTCCCTCCTACTATCCTAAAATGGTTGATGTGTGACTTTTGTGTGTTTTTGTTTCTGGATGAATCTGTCAAAGGTCTATTTTAAAGAAGCAACTTTTGAATTTTTTGACATTCTCTAACATGTTTTTTTTTTATTTAATTACCTTGCATTTCCTTTTTTTTTTTTTTTGCTCTTCTACTTTCTTTATGTTTGCTCTGGGTGATCTCTAACTTCCTGAATCTGATCAGTAGAGTATTTTTAATCTTTCTTTGTTTCTAAAGTATGTATTTAGGTGATTAATTTCCCTGCGAATATTGTTTTTAGCTGCATCCCATAAACTTTGATGTATAATGTTTCACTTTCTTTCAGCACTGAATATTTTCTGGTATCCATTATAATTTCTTTTTAAACCCATGAATTATTTAGAAGTATTTTTTTTGCTTAATTTCTAAACATGTGGAGGTTTGTGATTATCTGGTGTTACTGGTTCCTAATATCATTGCACCGTCATCAGAAGAAGTGATTTGTAGGAGTATTTGGTACTTGTTTATGTTTGTTTTGCAGCCTACTATATGGTCAATTTGTATATATTCCATTTAAGTTTGAAAAGAATGTGTATTCTCTAATTGTTGGATGCAGGGTCCATTAGATCAAGCTTATTAATTGTTTAAATCTTCTACATTCCTAACAATATTTTATGTTTGTTTTACCAGTTACTTAGATGTGTTTTCTTTTAAATCTCTCTTTTTGATGATAATAATGGACTTGTGCATTTTTTCTTAAAATTCTAGCAAGTTTTGCTGTATATATTTTGAAGCTATATTGTTAGATACAAACTATGTCGTATATTTCTGGTGAATTGTTTCTTCTATTTTTATGTGATGACCATTCATTTTTATCCCCAATTATGATTTTTGTTTTAAGATCAATTTGTCTGATATTAATATAATGGTATCAGCTTTCTTTTGGTTAGTATTTGCCTGCTACACATTTTCCATCACTTTTTATCCATATTTATGTGTCATTATGTTCTAAATATGTTTCCTGCATACAGTGTATAGTTGCGTTTTGTTTTGTGTTTTTCTCCAGTCTGACATTCTCTTTTAACCGGAAAGTTTTGATCATTGACGTTTACCTCAATCACTAATATATTTGGAAATATTCCTACCACCTTGTATTCTATTTTCTATTTGCTATGTGTTTTCTTTGCTTATTTTTACCCTTTTTCTGGCCTTAATAAGGTTTTCTATATCTGCTTTTCTTTCCTTCCATGTGCATTTTTAAGTTAATAAACATTTTAGGTTAATAAATTAATCAATAACTCTTCTCCTCACAAACAAATAAGGACTTTGGAATACTTTAACTCTGATTACTCTCTCCCATCTTACATGTATCTTAGTTCCACACTGTCTTCATGTTCCTCAAATTAGTTCAATCATGGCCAGATCCACATGCTCAAATGGCTAAAAGACTGAAACAGAGACCCCAGAGCAATGGTTCAAAGAAGAGAAAAGTGTGTGTCTTTCTCACATAACAGCGCAGAAGCAGGCAGGTGGTCCAAGGCTGCTGGGAGAGCTCAGTGCTAGGAAGTCATCCAAGATAGGTTTCCTCTATCTTGTTCTCTATCCTCCCATACTCAGGGGTGAATCCTGGCACCTGAATGTTCTCATCCACCATGTCATAGGCACTGTAACCCCCAGATGATAATTCACCTCTACTGTGTGGAGTCTTCCATAGACATCATCAGAATCTTGCAGCCTCTTCTGATTTTCTCTGTTTGAGTCAGCCTTAGGCAGGCAGCCTCCCCCAGTGATGGCAAAGATGGTCACTAACAACAGTAGCCTCATGGTCTCGCATGTAGCAATTCAGTAGAAGAGAGAGTGGCTCTTTACAGGTAGTTTCAGCTAAAGTCTAGGATTTCCTCCAATTGGTCCAATGTGGACCACATGTCAATCAGTAAACTAGTCACTTTGGCCAGCGTGTTGCAGTGACTGGCAAACAGGTGTGGGTCACATAGTCACATCTGGAAGTGGACTGAGTAGGTTAACCCCACCCAAATCATATGGACTGAAATTAGAAAAGGAGCAGTCTCCAAAATCAAATAATGAGGTGTTATCATCAGAATTGATGCTAAGCAAGCCACGTAAGAGATAACCATTAGACTTGACTATCCCACTGAGCCATTGTATGGTTGAAGAAGGTTGTACGATTGAACGTGCTTAGAAAATCCAAATGTGGGAGGTGATATTGATGGTGAAGTTGCCTGGAGCACTCTTACTTACACTTCTGCTAGGAGAGGTCCTACTCATCTGTTGTTAGTCATTCATTCAGCACCTTGTGAATGAACCTCTCTTATGCTGACCATACCATATTTGTTAATTATTTATTTATGTATCTATCTCCCAGTCCTTTCATAATGCACCCCTGTAATTGAGGGCTCCCCCAGAGCTAGAATTCATCTGTGTTCCACAGTGCCCAAGGCACAGAGTGGGCATCTAAATTAAGGAAGGGTAAAATCTCAATGACTCTTAATGACCTCCAACTCCAATTGCTAGTCCATTTTTTTACCTTTGGAAATAATTATTGGAAAGACAGAAGCCAAATCCCAGGGAGTTCTGCAGAATTGGGGAGAGGAAGGGTGAGATCAGATTGTTTATAGAAATGTATCTCCTCATGACTGAAAACAGTGCCAGGCATCATTTTATTTGTGGAACTCAAATCAAATCACCAAGAGGCCAAGACCCAAGTAGGAGGAAGTTCAGCAGACAATTGACTAATTAGAGCTGTCTTCTCATCCTGTTTGATTCTAAGGTTTAAAAGAAAAACTGTATTTTGCAATCAATTCCCAATCTAAACACATAAATGACTTTTTCCCCCATAAATACCAATGCCCCCAGCTTAACTGAGGCTGAAAACTCTGTCTGTATTGGAGAGAAACAGAGCTGTAGGCCAGTGAATGTAGCTAGGGGTAGGGAGTGGAAAACAGTGCAAGGAGATACCAAAAGGAGATACTCAGAAGAATAAGAGGTCTTCCTGGAAAAGGTGTCCAAGTGCCTGGCCTGCTTGGGAAGCTCCACCTATGGGTTTCCCAGGGTGGGTCCTGTGAATACTAATAGCTACCATTTATTGAGCCATTAGTATATTCCAGATATTGTGGTAAGCACTTTTAGTGATTATCTCATTTTAATTCTCAGAACAACCTTGTGAGTTTAGAGCTGGCACCCCCATTCAAAGATGAAACTAAAGGTCAGAAAGTTGCAGTGATGTGCCCATGGCCATGAGCTAAGGCATGCAAAAGCCAGGATTTGAATCCTCTGGGATCTGATTTGACTCATAGCTTCTGCTCTGAGTCCTTAGCTATCTTCACAAAACCACTTTGAGGTAGCTATTATTTCCTCCATTCTATAGGTGAGGAGACTGAAGTTCAGGGATGACCCAACTTGTCCAAGTGACACAGGTAGGAAGTATCAGAGCCAAAGCAGGAACATCTGACCCCAAAATTTTTCTGCCTCCCAGGTAGAAGGAAAGCAAAGGCTAGGGGTCAGGAATACGGCAGAAAGCCACTGCATGTCAGGCCTACCCTTTCCCAGGACACGATCTCGCTGTTTCCCACCCTCCGTGACCTCCCCACTTAGGCCCCTTTCAAGAATTTACTTCTCACTGTTTCCCCTCCAGTGTGGCCCCTGGGCTGAACAGGGATTGGATGGTTCTTGGGAAGCTGTAAGACATCCCTTCCCCCAAGGGTCCCCTAGGAAGGGAACAGCTAAGGTACCATCAGTCTGCAGGTTCCTCTTCCCACATCTGAGCAAGGTCTGTGGATAAGACTGACAAGTGCTTGGATCAGAAGCCAGCCAAAGGGGTTCAAATCCAGGCCAGAGACTTTGGCCAATAACAGGAACTTCCTTTTTAAAAAACCTATATTCTGGGACAGACATTTCACTAGGGGTTTCCTCCGTATTTTTAAACTGAATCCCCCCCACCCTTCCCACATGTTTGACCCTATTTCACAGAAGAGGAGCCTGAGGCTCCCAGTTGGGAAGCAACCAGTGTAAGGACAGTAAGTCATAAGGAGCCTGGTACTTGAACCTACCTAGGCCCCAGATTCTGTTGTTGCCTAGGAACTGAAGAGGGAGGAGCTGCCAGATCAGAGGGAGGAGGGAAAAGAGAGAGGGCGAGTTCCCAGCAGCGCGCGCTGACGACAGCAGGTGATTTTTTTTCTGCATCGCGCTATCTCTCAGCATCTTTCCTGGATTTTTCCCCCCCTCTACTGACCGGCAGAAAAGGGTGGGGCCGCTTCCCCGCAGCAGAGACAGCAGCGGCGGCGGCGGCGGCTGCAGCATCATTGGGAGCAGCGGTGGCGGCAGCAATGCTCGGTCTCCTCGAGAGGTGATCTCCTCTGAGCCCTGCTAGGTGGCCGCCTGCGACTGGACGCCGGCGGGAAGGAGAAGATAGAGCTTTGTCCGCGGCCCCTGCGGCCACACTGCCCGGCCCTTCCTCTGCGCCATGGCTTAAGCCTGCAGTCACCTCGCCTCGCGTTGCCTTGCTTGGCAGGGGTCTGAGCGCCGCAGCAGCCGCAGGGAGGGGCGCGTCCCAGACGCCCTCGCCTGGGGACCCGGGACGCGGTGTCTCACGCTGCGCAGCCCACAGCAGACCGCGCTCCCGAGACCTGTGCGGCGGCTCCCGGAGGCGTTTACAGCCGGGCATCGAGGGACTTTACGGACTTTCTCAGTGATAGCTCTGCCCACCCAACCTTCCCGGGTGCTCTCTGAGGTAGGAGGGGGCGGTAGCTCAGGCCACCAAGGAAAGCACGGTGAGAACCAGATTGGCCGGACGAGGGCCAGGGGGCTGAGGAAGATTAGGGACTTGCTTTAGAATCGAGCAAGAAGAGGGAGTACTAGCTCTGAGGCGAGCACCATGGCGTGGCCGTGCATCACGCGCGCCTGCTGCATCGCCCGCTTCTGGAACCAGCTGGACAAGGCAGACATCGCCGTGCCGCTGGTTTTCACCAAGTACTCGGAGGCCACCGAGCACCCGGGCGCCCAGCCGCCGCACCAGCAGCCGGCGCAGCCTGCACAGCAGGCGCCCGCGCCCCCCTCGGCGCGCGCGGTCGCCATAGAAACGCAGCCGGCCCAAGGCGAAGGGGATGTGGTTGCCTGGGCAACAGGGCCGGCGCCGGGGCCTAGCGGCGAACGCGAGGTTGGGGCCACCTCTGGCCGGAGCGGCCCGGGACCGGGCTCTGGCTCCGGCTCCACCTCCAGCGCGGGCCCCGCGGACTCGGTGATGCGGCAGGACTACCGCGCCTGGAAGGTGCAGCGGCCGGAGCCGAGCTGCCGGCCGCGCAGCGAGTACCAGCCTTCGGACGCGCCGTTTGAGCGCGAGACCCAGTACCAGAAGGACTTCCGCGCCTGGCCGCTGCCGCGACGCGGAGACCACCCGTGGATTCCCAAGCCAGTGCATATCCCCACGTCCTCCCAGGCGGCGGCGCCTGTGCTCGGGGCGCCTCAGCGCCGGCCGCAGAGCCAGGAGCGCTGGCCGGTGCAGGCCGCCGCCGAGGCCCAGGAGCAGGAGGCGGCCCCTGGAGGAGCAGGTGGCCTTGCGGCTGGAAGGGCGACCAGTGCGGAAGAGCGCGACACACGCAAGAAGCCTGGGCCCGCCTGGATGTTGCGTCGCGCCGAGGGGATGGGGCACGAGCAGGCGCTGCTGCCCGCAGCCCAGGCCCAGGTCCAGGCCACGGGCCCCGAGGGGGGCAAGGGGCGTGCGGCGGCCGACGCCCTCAACAGGCAAATCCGTGAGGAGGTGGCGAGTGCGGTGAGCAGCTCTTACAGGTGAGACGCAGCCCGTAGCTCAGGCCACGGGGCTGGTCATCCTTACCCTTTCCCACAGATTCTCTGCATCGCAGGCCTCCCTGTCAGCCTCCCCCTCCAGCCCAGAACACACCCCCTCCCCTCCCCAGCCCTGGCCGACTGCTCTTTGGCTCTTTCTTTTGTGAAAGCTGTTAGTATTATCCATCTCATCTTGCCAAAGTCTTTCACTTAACCACTTCAGCCATCTTTTCCCCATCTCTGCCCCAACCCGAGTCCCTGCCTGCCCAACAGAGACCTTTGCAGTTTCTTCACTGGCTGTGCTTCCATTCTGCCCCACCCAACTCACTGGCTGCATTAGCCTGGATGCTGCCCCTTGCTGGCTCAGCTGCCACCCAAGGGCCTCCGTGCCTTCCAGCAATGGCCAATCCTCCCCAAAGAAGAGCGATCTCTCCCCCTTCCCCTCCTCCCTAGCTCGGTTCACTTGGCCCTTCATTCTTACCCCCTCTGTCTCAATCCCTGGGAGACCACCAAGCACCACACCCTTTTCTAGATTCCCTGCCAGTCCCTTATAGAGCACCCTCCTCTTTCAGCCACTTATGCTGAAAGCAGATCCCTTACACCTCTAGCTGCGACTCTCTGGGCAAGTTTCTTAACATTTCTTGGCCTAGGGTTCTTATCTGTAAGACGTGATGGATAATAGATTCTTCTCTTAGATTGTTTGCTCATGTATTGATTTAATATTAAATACTCAACATATTTTTGAGCACCTACTATATGCTAAGCACTATGCTAGACATTTTGAAGATTAAATGAGATGATTCAGGAGGAGAATTATGCCTGGCACATGGTAGGTAATTAGTACATCTTGGTTCCATTCCAGCCTTCTACATGATGCCTCATTACTTTGATTTCCACTTCCCAGACACTTCCAGCCTTCTCCCCTATTGATGCGTCTCCTTTCCTTTCATGTTTGCCAAATGTGGTTCTCGTTCTGTTACCGCCAAGAACCCCCTCTTCAGCACATTTAAATTCCCTTTAAATGAATGCCTTCAACAAGAGCATATTTATTCATTCACTCTCTTTCTCCCTCTCTCTTTTTCTAGAATTCTCCCTCTGCTGCAGCCTCAGTCCTTCCAGTCTGCTTTCTCACCCTTCATTCATTTAATAGGTATTTCTGAAGGCTAAGCTTTCAGTCCTGCCCTTATGTTTCAAATGGAAACAATTAGCTAACAGATCACTGTTGACTCTGAATACGTGGCATTGGGTTTGGGGTCTCTGGGGAAGAAGACGTACATGATGAGTAATTGAGCTAGAGGTGTTCAAAATGTGGCTTATGGGGTCCTTCATCAATGCCACAGCCAGTTGCCTCCTTCCTGCAGGAGGGTGTGGACAGGAGGACTGCAGAGTTAGTGTCTTTTGCCGGGACCGTATATATAGCCTCATCAGACTGATGTCCTTCTCCATTAAATATGACAAACACTCCCTCTTATGCTGAGGAAGAATAGCATTGACAGACATCCTCTCTTGTTAAGGCAAAATCTGCCCCCCACTCAGGTATTACCTCTGGAAAGCATTTCCCAATGAAACGGGGCAGTTAATCAATTGGCCCCTATTCCTTCTTCCTGAATTCCACCTCCCACCTGGCATTTGTCTCTTGGTGTCGGTCCCCCAGGAATACACCACTTCCTTTTAAAGCTCTGGGTCAGGCAAGGACATGGATCCTTTTCCTTGGTTCTAGCTATGAGAAGGTGGAATTTTCACAAAATCTTTATGCTGTTACCAAGGAGAATCAAAAAGAAAAGAAAGGGGAATAAAAAAACAAAGCCAGGATACAATGTTATGACTCTGTCATGGCTTTGTTGTTTACAAGGCCCTACCTTTGTTCCCTAAGAACCCTAAGGTTGGCCTAACATCACAGATTTCTGGACTGGTCTTTTCATCCTCCTACTCGCAGTCTACCACCCTGCGGCAGGTGGAACCTTACCACCTACCAGACAGAATCTACCTCTCCTCACCTCAATACAGTCAATGCCAATCAAGAGAGATCCAGATTCTCAAATCTCATTTGATGATCCTACTCAGTTTATGTTTCCAGGCTGGTAGGACTTGCTTTGTTCATAAATGATGGTTCAGTCAGGGCGTAAACCACCCTTCAGACACAACTCACTCCAAATATTTTGGGTTGTACCTTTGTTCTGTGTAGCCTCTTTCCTCCCAAACAACACCTTAACTGTGCAGTAAGCATGTCATCCTTTACAGTTAGAATTACACACATCCTGCAAGTGATTTGATTGAATAGGGGCAGGCTATGCTCTTGCAGCTGGTAAGAATGATTATTTTTCATAGCTATCAGAATTTCATCAACCTGTCAAGAAAAATCTCTGTGTACCTCAAAAAACATTTTTTTCTAATTTGAGTCTTCTGTAAAATTTAATTATGCATATGACTTTGGGATCAGCAGTTCCATTTTGCTGTATCATCAGAAGGGTTTTGAAGCATTAAGAGAATGAGTATTGCTAAGAAACATCAATTTCTTTAATGGACAATTTAAGTACTTGACAAATTTGATGTGCAATTTAACATTATTTTTTGTTCCAGAAGAAAAATTAACTAATAATAGGGAAATGCACTTTGGGTGAAAGTAGATATGAAGAAATAAGATAATCAATTAATTAAGTATACAATAAAGAAAAAAATGCCTGGAAATTATAGGCTTATCTGGAACATTGATTTTTTTTTTCCCCCCCTATTCTCTCACATCCTTTTCCTTGCTAGGATTCTAAATATCTCCTGAATTTAAGTATGTTCCATGTCTTCTGTAAATGAGCCTTACATCACCTTAGAAGCCAAGCTGGGCTACATTTCACTGATAATTTGACAAATCCTTTTCTACTGCCACTCTACATAAATCATGGTGGTTTACACCATGGTGACTGGTTCATCTTATGGGCTTTACAAATGACATCTGTCATGTAACATCAGTGTGAGCAGTTTGCTTAAATAGAGAAAGGGTATACAATCCATCAGCTTGATATATTGGTACATAATATAAAATATATATTCAGCATCCAGAGTCATATACGTGCTATTTGGTTTCCTCCTGCAATGTACAATCAGTAGATAACATCAAATGTCCTTTGACGCTATGGTTTTGAGAAACCTTCCCTGTTCAACAGTTCATTTAATTCATAACCTATCCACACTAGCCTGAGACTTTTTGCATTCAAGCAGTATCTGAGGTATCTTTAGAATTATTCTCAATCATGAAGTTGATTTTCAATACATTCATATGACATAAATGACATTATAAAATTGAGAAACATGTCTTCGTTATTTTTAACGTTAAGGATGGATTTTACTGCGCAGCTATTTGTGACTTTAGACCTAGCATTCTCAGTTAGGAAATAGATGAGTCATAGGAGGGGATTAAAATTCCTCTCTCAGCCAACCCCATTGCCCCAGCCGTTGGTTAAGAGTGATAGATGGGGTAGCAGGTGCTCCCCATAGAAATGCTAATGAGCAACTTTTCCTGGAAGAAATCATCTGGGGCACCAGGAGGTAGAATTAATAAACCAGAGGCAAAATAGTATTTGAAAAATGAGAGCGGTAACAAGGAAATCAGAAAGAAAAAGAGCCTTTCCTATCTACCCTGCAGTCTTCCATAAAGGTTAGAGAAAGGCCCATCTGACTTGGCTTATGCTATACAGAACTGCCCTGTGCCTACAGGGCAAGTGCCCGTTTCCCTAGGATCTTCCTAACTAAATCCCAGCAATACTTCAAGGCCAATCTCAGATACTAGTCTTCAACAACGCCTTCCAGGCCCTGCCACGCAGGACTAATTTTTCTCTTATTCCCCTTTCGTATTCTGTACACTTCTCATTGTCTTCTTGATTGTAAGATACTTTTGTCTCTGTCTGCCTCCCCTACCAGATAGGAACACTTGAAGGGAAGGGGGCTGTATTTTGTTCATCTCTGTATCTCTCACAGTGTAACATTGTGCCCAGCTATCAAATAGATTTGTTGAATCCAGTGAAAGTTTTAAAGTTAGATGAAAAATTTATTCACCTACATATCGATTCATTTCATTCAGTTTCATTTAGCTGAATTAATTTTGGAAAATGACCACCAAGCCCCTGCAATGTATCAGACAGGATACTGGAGATACCAAAAAGTGATAACCCTATGTGAAGAAATTGTGTTTTCCTTAATCAAAATAAAGGGGGATTCCTACTCGGTTAGCACTAGAAGTAAATGTTCAAATGGGGAAGGGCAGCAAACCTTACAGACCTGACTCTAGGTGCACCTTCACCCAGGGCAGTGGTCCCCAACCTTGGCTGTACAATGGAATCACTGGAGAACTTAAAAAATGCTGTTACAGGGCTTCCCTGGTGGCGCAGTGGTTGAGAGTCCGTCTGCCGGTGCAGGGGACATGGGTTCGTGCCCCGGTCCTGGAAGATCCCACATGCCGCGGAGCGGCTGGGCCCGTGAGCCATGGCCGCTGAGCCTGCGCGTCCAGAGCCTGTGCTCCGCAACGGGAGAGGCCACGGCAGTGAGAGGCCCGCGTACCGCAAAAAAAAAAAAAAAATGTTGTTGCATAGCTGCCTTGCCCAGAGATTCTGATTTAATTGGTCTGGGGTATAGCCTGCGCATGTGAATCTTTTCAAACTGCGCCAGATAATTCTCATGTGCAATTCAGGTTATGACCTCTTCCCTTAAGACGGAGGTTCTCAAAATTTAGTACACAAAAAAATCATCTGGAGAGCTTTCTAAAATGCAGATTCCCGGGCCTCATCCTCAGACGTGCTGATTCAGTACTTTTAAAATGGAGCCTAAGAATCTATATTTTAAGAAGCACTCTAGGTAATTTTTATGCAGGTTAACTTCAGACTTGCTTGTGAAAACACCGCTTGGGAAGATTTGCTATCTTTAAGGTATTGAGTTTTCCCATATACGAACGTGGTATTGCTTGCCATTTATTTGTCTTTTTGTCCTTCACTTACATTTTGTAATTTTCTCCACAAAAATCACATACACACACACACACACAATAGTTTTTAAGTTTTATTTTTCTATATTTAAGCCTCTAATAATATAATTGGATTTAACTTTATGTATGGAATGAGGCAGGGAACTGATTTTCCTTTTTCCCATATGGAAAGTCATTTATCCCAATACCCATTTTTTTTTTTTTGCGGTACGCGGACCTCTCACTGCTGTGGCCTCTCCCGTTGTGGAGCACAGGCTCCAGACGCGCAGGCTCAGCGGCCGTGGCTCATGGGCCCAGCCACTCCGCCGCATGTGGGATCTTCCTGGACCGGGGCACGAACCCGTGTCCCCTGCATCAGCAGGCGGACTCTCAACCACTGCGCCACCAGGGAAGCCCCCAATACCCTTTTTAACAGTTCAACTTTTCCCCATTAATATCCCCACTGATATCTCTTCTATCACATAAGGGTCGCGTATGCTTGAATATATTTCTGAGATCTCTGTTCTATTCCATTAATCTGAGCTAATGCCATACTATCATCTTTTTTTCTGAGCTATTTATAATTAGTTTTCCTATTTTCAAGCATATATCTTATTACATTTTCTAATTTGTTATTGCTCATATGTATTAATTTTTATAAGTTTTTATTGTATTCAACAACTTTACCACACTCTAATTTTGTTTGTAGATTCTCTTGGACTGTCTGTGGAGATAATGTATACTTTTAGCAAATACCAGTTTATTGTCTTCATTCTGATATTCATATATTTTTGTGTGTATGTACATTGCTACACTGGTGAGGATATCCATATAGTTTTTTTTTAATGCTTTTTCTTTCTTTCTTTCTTTCTTTCTTTCTTTCTGGCTGCATTGGGTCTTCGTTGCTGCACGGGCTTTCTCTAGTTGCTGAGAGCGGGGGCTACACTTCATTGGGGTGCGTGGGCTTCTCATTGTGGTGGCTTCTCTTGTTACAGAGCACGGGCTCTAGTTCAGCAGTTGTGGCTCGCGGGCTCTAGAGCACAGGCTCACTACCTCTTTGTAGTGTTAATTTGCATTTCCTGCACGGCCTTTGTTGCTCGGCAGCATGTGGGATCTTCCCGGACCAGGGCTCGAACTCGCATCCCCTGCATTGGCAGGCAGATTCTTAACCACTGCACCACCAGGGAAGTCCCTCCATATAGTTTTGATAATAGGCTTCTTTGTCTTGAGACATGGGAATGCTTCTTAAGTTTCATCATTAAGTATGAGGATTGCTCTGTGTCATTATAATATAGCGTCATATCAGGTTAAGAAACTTGTCTTTATACTAGTTTGTTAGGGGTTTCTAAAAATGTGGATTGGTATTGAATTTTTTTTGAATTCCATTTTATTTATTTTTTTATACAGCAGGTTCTTATTAGTTGGTATTGAATTTTATTAAATGATTTTTTTGACATCAACTGAGAAAGTCTTATGGTTTTTATTTTTAATCTACTAATAGATTTTTCTGATACTGAACCATCTCTCCATTCCTAGGGTAAATCTTACTTAAAAATATAGTTTATGATGCTGAATTCTTTTGCTACTTTTTATTTGAAATGTTTGCATATATATTCATAAGTGAAATTAGTCTAAAATTTTTTCCTTTTTTATATCAGTTGGGTACGGTATTGGAATCATGGTTATGTCTATAAAGTTAGATAGTTAGATTTTGCTCTTTTTCAGTTATTTGGAACAATTCTTATAACAAGTACTCCTCCTCAAATATCTGATAAGAGTCTCCTGTAAAGCTCTCTGTACCTGGTGTCTTTTTCATGAATAGACTAGTTTTTAACTACCAGTTTGATGTCTTTAATAGTTATTCATTTATTCAGCTTTTGTATTTCTTCTTGAGCCAATTTTAGTAATTTATATTTTTCTGGGAAATGTTATAATTTTTTTTTAATTTTTAAATTTATTGACGTAAGAGTCACCATAGCACTATCTTGTGGATTTTAAAATCATCTCTACTTCTCTGCAGTTACATCCCCTTTCATACTTAATATTAATTGGTGCCTTGTCTCTTTTTTTCATAATTGTCTTATTGAGGTTTGCTTAGTCTTTTCAAAGAATCAAATTTTGGTTTTGTTGATCATCTCCCTTTTCAGGAAGTTTTGCTCTTATTTTTACTATTCCTTTACCTTTTATGCTCTGAGAGGTAGGCATAGGTCATGTTAGGAACAGTTTTATATCCCTGGCTGAGGAGTTTGGATTTTTTTTTTTTTTAAAGAAATGAGTCACTGAAGGAATCTAGGTAGAGGAACTACATGATAGTTTAATATGATTTAAATTTTATTAATGTCCCACTGACCGGTGGCCAGGGGAGGTTAGAGAAAGGGTGGCCTTTCAGTAACGAGCCTACTGGAATAATCCAGGGACAATGATAAAGCCTGAACTGAGGCTGTGGGACTGGAGATTTATAACAGTACATACAGTTACTGAAAAACAGATCGTAATGACCAATTGAGATGTAAGGAAGAGGGTAAATCCAGGATAACTCTTTTCTGGTTTGGGTAACTGGTAGTGGTCCTAGTCATTGGAACAGAGGGGTGGGATAGGGAGGGTGGGAGGGAGGCTCAAGAGGGAGGGTATATGGGGATATATGTATACATATAGCCGATTCACTTTGTCGTACAGCAGAAACTAACACAACGTTGTAAAGCAATTATACTTCAATAAAGATATTAAAAAAAAAAGCAACAGACTTTTATTTAGAATTCTATGATGAATGTAGAGGAGAAGAAAGTCAGGAGTGGAAGTTGAGGTTATTTTTAGTATCTAGAATTTGAGTTGTCTATGAGATATGTGACAAGAAATTTCAAGAGGCAGCTGAGTAAATGGATCTGAAGTGTAGAGAGAGATCCGGGCTGTGATTTGAAACATCCTGTGGATATTATTATTTTCTTATTTTTATTTTTTTTAAGAAGATGTTGGGGGTAGGAGTTTATTAATTAATTTATTTATTTTTGTTGTGTTGGGTCTTCGTTTCTGTGCGAGGGCTTTCTCTAGTTGTGGCAAGCAGGGGCCACTCTTCATCGCGGTGCGCGGGCCTCTTACTATCTCGGCCTCTCTTGTTGCAGAGCACAGGCTCCAGACACGCAGGCTCAGTAGTTGTGGCTCACGGGCCTAGTTGCTCCGCGGCATGTGGGTTCCTCCCAGACCAGGGCTCGAACCCATGTCCCCTGCATTAGCAGGCAGATTCTCAACCACTGCGCCACCAGGGAAGCCCTGTGGATATTATTAAAGCCATGGGAGGAGGTGAAATCATCCCTAGAGAGGAAGTAGAGAAAATTAGCCATCAGAGAGTGGAGCCCTGAGGGATACATGTATTTGGGGTACTGACAGCAGAAGGGATAACCATGAAAAAGACAAAAGAGTGATCGGAAGGGAGGGAAGAAAAGCAGGAGAGAGACTAATCCTGGAAACCACATTGGGCACCTAACTCAGCAAAGCCTTATGCTGCCCTGGAAATTTTTACTGAGGAATTACTGTGTGCAAAGCATTTTTCTAGATCATTGGTTGACCTTGAGCAGTTAGATATAATGTTACTGAAACTAACCCACAAAGAGGAGAGGAGATAAGATACGCACAATTAATCCTTGGTTGCTGTCCTAGAAAAAAATGGCATCTAATGCATCTATGAACTTTCAAAAAATGTCAAGCCAGTGATAGTTCTAAATCTATAATCACAAAGAATCACTGTGTCCAGGATATAAAACTAAAATAATCCAACAACGTCCACTAGGATTAAAGAGCCATCTCTGTAATCAATGCAGCTTTGGCTTTTCAAATTAGGTCAGTTGTAGACATCTAGACAGGTGAGCTTCTAATTCTCCGCCAAATGAAGAAAACTGCAAATGGACCGCGACCAGCAAACTAAAAATTCTCTCGATGTTCACTAAAGATGCTAGTTTTCACCATTAGAAACAATAGTAGTAGTTAATCAAGTGCCTCCTATATGCCTGGCAGGCTGCTAGAAACTTCAGACGCATTTTCGCCTGTAATCTTTATAGTAGCTCTGCAGAAGTGGTACTGTTACTTCCCTGTTAGAGCTGAGGACCCACAAGCCCTCTTGTCTGTCTTTAGGTTTTAAAACTGTTGAAGGCACAGACTTTGTCTAACACTAATCTTTCTCTACACAGGGCACTTCCTCCACGTCATATTAACATGTATTGTCTCAAACCATTTTCAATCCACTGAATATTGATTAGTGTCTGCTCTATATCTGGCTAATTCCTAGGAAGACAAAGTAGTCCTTGCTCTTGGAAGACTTATGTTTATTAGGCAGTGACAGGTGAGCTGAAAAGTTATAGGTGCCCTAACAAAAAGTCTATGTAGGGTTTGGTGGGGCACAGAGGAGAGAGAGGTTAAGTCTACTTGATTTGAGGGTTATCAGGGAAAGGGTTCAGTAGAGAAGGGACTGGTAGGCTGAATCTTCAAAGATGAATGGGCATTAAATGGGGAAGGGATCGGTCTGAGTAAAAGTACAGAAGAGAAATTGTCAGCAGTTCTGAGCAGGTAGAACTTAGAGGTCTCATTGGATGAGGATAGAATGGCGAGAGGTGGACCAGGTAGGTAGGCTGGGCCAGCTCCTTTATCCTATGAGCAAATGAAGAAGGGGGATTAGGTTTTGGATTTTAGCAAAGGTGACTTTGGCAGCAGTGGGAAGGATGGATTGGAGGGGATTAGACTGGGAGCATGGAATCCAGAAAGGAAGCTGTGGTCTAGGTGAGAGATGATGAAGACCTCCAGCCACGAAAGGATGTAAACAAGCACTGATGGTACAGAATAACATAAGGCTAATTGAAAGTCGGCAGAAAGGGAGAAGGAAGAGTCTAGGATGTTTCCTTTAGATGCTTTGGATGTCTGGGGAAACAATCATTCACTGAGCTAGATAGCAGAGTTTTGGATAAGTTGAATTTGAGGTGTCTTTAGAAAGACTACATGGAGGTGTTCAATAGAAAATGAAAATAGAAACCCACACTGCTGGTAAAGGGTGTAAATTGCTACAGTCACCTTATAAAACTCTTCAGCATTATCTATTCAAGTCAAACATATGTTTACTCTATGACCCAGCAATTGCACTCTTGAGTATATACCTAGCAAAAATGAGTGCAGAAGCCTTGTACAAGAATGTGTAGCAGCTTTATTAATAGCTAAAAAGTAAAATCAACCCAAATGTCCATCCACAATAGGAGAAATACACTGTGGTATATTCATACAGTGGACTGTCTCCTGGTAGGGTGTGGTAGACAGAATCATGGTGCCCTTCCCCCACCCCAGAATGTCCACATCCTAATTCCTGGAACCTGTGAATATGTTATGTTACAAAGCAAAAGGGACCTTGCAGATGTCATTAAGTTAAGGCTCTTGAGGTGGGATGAGTATCCTGGATTATCCAGATGGGCCCATTGTAATCGCAGGGACCCTTATAAGAGAAAGAGGCAGTGTCACAGTGATGCAGTGTGATAAAGACTTGGCCAGCCATTGTTGGCTTTGAAGACGGAAGTGTGACATGCACCAAGGAATGCACCAGCTTCTAAGAAGCTGGAAAAGACAAGGAAATGGATTCTTCCTAGAGCCTTCAGAAGGAACACTTTGCTTCTGCTGACACCATGATTCTAGCCAGTGAGACCCATTTCTGACTCTTAACTACAGAACTATAAGGGAATACATTCATGTGGTTTTAAGCCATTCAGTTTGTGGTAATTTGTTAGAGCAGCTATAGCAAACGAATACACAGGGTTTCTCAATCTCGGCACTACTGACATTTTGGACCAGATAATTCTTTGTTGTGAGGAGCTGTCTTGTGCATTGCAGGATGTTTGGCATCATCCCTGGCCTCTTTCCAAGCCTTGCCGGTAGCGTTCCCCACATTATCCCCCTCCAAGTTGTGACAATCAAAAATCTTTCCAGACATCGCCAAAAGCCCTCTGGGTGTGCCAAAATTTCCACTGGTTGAGGTCCACTGTTACACAGCAGAAAAAGAAAGTTACTGGAATACTCACTAATATGGCTAGATCTTACAGACATAATGATGAGTGAATGAAACGAGATATAAGTGTACTTACCGAATGATTCCATTTATATGAAATTTCAAAAACAGGCAAAGGTAAGTGATGGTGATGGATGTCAGAATAGTGATGATCTCTGGGGGTGGGGTGGGTAATTGACCAAGATGTTGGAAATGTTCTATCTCTTGATCTGGATGGTGGTCATGTGGGTCTATACATACGGACAATTAAGATTTCTGGGCTTTATTCTGTTTGTTATAACTCCACAAAAAATAAGAAACAAATTACAAACTAAGTAAACGGAGATACAAGTTTGATGCTCAGGAGAAAACGCAGAACGGAAAAGAAATATCTGGATACCGAGCTGTCAGTGAGGATCAAACCCGTAGGGGTCAGGGAGGGTGGGAAGAAAGAGAGTGAGGAGAATAACATGCTGCGGCCACAGCCCAGCCTCCCTGACGTATCAGGGATGAGCAGAAGAAGAGTCAGGCGAGGAAGGAGCATGTGTGTCTGTGTTGTTCCCATCCGAGAGCGAGAGCATAGGCCCGCCAGAGTCCCACAAAAGCTACCCACACATGTATAACGTAATAGTAGCCTTCTCCATCCTCCCTATCCCGGCATGGTCCATTGTCAGTGTGTGTTTCTCTTCAGACTGAATGAAGAGGCTTTGCAGGAACAAGCCTGATGGAACCTCTTTCGGTAGGAAAATAGGACCCAAGCCCCAAACCACAAAAGCCACCATAAGTGCCTCCACTGTGCCGTTGCTTGTGGTCACTGTCTACTTTGTGCAATGACTTCAAAAAGCTGGCCCATGTCGTGGCACATCCTAGAGTGCCTTTTTGCAATCTTCTTGGCCCCTAAGAATCGTTTTCTATTAAACCGTAATAATGGGCGAAAGATAGGCAATGGCAGAAAGCAGAAGAGCAGAACGTTAGAACAGAGACATAATTGAGTTTCAGCCTCATTTGCTGAGTGCACAATGCCAATTGCTTTAACATATTTTTTTAATTTAGACTTTATCATGACCTTTTAAGGTAAACATCTCTCTCTTTAAAGATGAAGAATAGAGTCAGGGAGGTCTGGGGACTGAGGTCACAGAACCAGTCGGTGACTGGGCTGGCTCAGGAACCTGGTTCTCCTCATTCCGGCCTCCAGCTGTGTCTCACTCGTGGGCTCAAGCTGACCCCTGCCATGTCCCCGCAGTTCAACATGCCATTCCTGGGAGGGCTGCTACCTGCCCCCCAACTCCCACTCTCCTAAGCCCATGCCATCCTCCTTCACCACCTGGTTCTGCAGGGGGAGAGGGATTGATAACCATCCTGAGCTCTCCATGGATCCCCTTCCCTTCCAGGGCAAGGCCTTGGCAGCTCAGCCTGTGGTCAAGGCTTTCCAGGATCTGACCTATCCGGTGCATCCAGCATTTTTGCCCACTGCTCCCTTCACAACACCTGATGCTTTTTCCTGCAGGTTCTCAGTTCTGGTTGTACCTTAAAATCTCAGGGTCCCCAGCGGGTGATCTAGCCAAATCACAGGCTGAGCTGAGCCTTGACAAGCTCCACACGTAACCATTGCTGGATTTTGCTCACAATTTTCCCTCCTGCCCACCTTCCATCTTCTTTCTAAATCCTTCCTATCCTTCGGGGCTTTTAGTCCATTGTGAAAGAGGCTTATACTATAAAAGCAGGGAATTAGGCTGGATTTATTTGATCATAATAGCATAATAATAATGTAGTGGGCTTAATATCATTTTTATTTCAAGTTCAATGCATCATCTTAAGAGCATGCAACGGCTGGGGCTATGGGCTATGAGGATTCAAGGTGCAGAGCACACGGTCCCCCATACAGGGACTTGCCGTCTTGTGGGGGAGGTAACATGGATGCAAGTATCATAAGTACCAGGCAGGGCCTAGTGAGGTTTAATCAGGGCCAGAGTTCTCAAGGGCCACAACAAGGGCTGGTTAATCCTGTTGGAAGATTCATGGAAGAGATGGTTGTATGAGTCCTGGGCAGTGTCCTGGTGGCCAGTAAAGGATTTGGTAACCACTAAAACTGGGTTTGAATCATCTCTCTCTAACTAAAAATCTGTGTGACCTTGAGAAAGCCTTCATATTTCTCATCAATAAAAGGAGATAATTACAGTAGTGAGTTCATAGAGTCAAGATGAAGGTGCAGGGAGATAATGCTCTTAGGAGTGCATGCCCATCAGTAAGTGCTGCCCACTTTTGTTGTCACTGAGAGAACAGAACAGATTGGTTACCAATAAAACTCTTTCATTGATTCATTCATTGAACATCTGCCACATCTTGTATCAGGCACTCTGCTAGAACCTGGGCATTTAGAAATGAATTTCATAGTACCTGTCCTAAAAGAGTTCCTGGTCTAGTGAGAGAAACTATAGTTTCTAGTGAGAGAAACATATTAAGTTTCTATAGTTCCTAGTGAGAGAAACATATTAAGAAAATTATAGTAATGGTAGCAAGTACAATAATAGAAATATGCACAAGGCATTGAGGGGATATAGAGGAAAGGGGGGTCTGATTCATTCTGAATCAGGGGCCACTTCCTGAGGAGGTGTTGACCTGTGCAGTGTGTCAAAAGCATGGAGTTAGTTCCACTGGGAAGGCAAAGATTAGGAACTATATATTCCTTCCTAGAGGTCTTTACCAATGAGATAAGAATGAAGAAGGCCTTTTAAGAATACAATACTTGGGCTTCCCTGGTGGCGCAGTGGTTGAGAGTCCGCCTGCCGATGCAGGGGAGATGGGTTCGTGCCCCGGTCCGGGAAGATCCCACGTGCCGCGGAGCGGTTGGGCCCGTGAGCCATGGCCGCTGAGCCTGCGTATCCGGAGCCTCTCCTGCGTACTGCAAAAAACAAAACAAAAAAACAAAAAAAAGAATACAATACTTAATAGTAATTCCAGCCCCTCCCAGATATCTAGCTTTATTTGGAGCTTTGCGTTCAAATCCTGCTTACCATTTATTAACTGTATGTCTTTGGTCAAGTTGCTTAACCTCTCTTCTCTGATTTTGTTTCCTGGTTGACAATGACACCTACCTTGCAAGGTTGTTGAAAGACTTAACATTTCATTAAGTCTGTGACTCTTTTTTTTTTTTTTTTTTTTGCGGTACACGGGCCTCTCACTGCTGTGGCCTCTCCCGTTGCGGAGCACAGGCTCCGGACGCGCAGGCTCAGCGGCCGTGGCTTATGGGCCCAGCCGCTCCACGGCATGTGGGATCTTCCCGGACCGGGGCACGTACCCGAGTCCCCTGCATCGGCAGGCAGACTCTCAACCACTGCGCCACCAGGGAAGCCCAAGTCTGTGACTCTCTTACCTGTAATATTTACCACTGCACCCCAAGCACCAAGCTTAGTGCATGGTCTTTAGGAGATGCTTAGTAGGTTTTAATTGAACAAATGAATGAATGATATATGTGCAGTACTTAGCATAATGCTTAGCCCATAGTGAGTGCTCAGTAAACAACAACTGTCCTCATCATTCATCTCCCCAGTGGGTTCGAGTACCACTTGGCTAATATAAAGAGGTAATTTTGCCCTTCTGTGTGCACACATTCTGTATTTCTGGGAACAGAACCATGAACTGCTCAGATAAAAGATTTTCTGTGAGTGTTTTTAGTCTGACTTGAAGGATCAGGGAAGACCTCAGAGAGGAGGGTATCATCTGAGCTGAACTTTGAAGGATCAGCCGATTTCAGTAGACAAAACGATCAGTGGGCAGGGAGGTGACACACTGCAGGCAGAAGGGATAGCTGGAGCATGTGGAACTAGATGTGCATTTGGGGACCACAGCTATTCAGATATGGCAAATGTTCCCAGCGTGAGGAATGATACGGCAGGAGGCAAGTCTGTAAAGGTCTAGACCAGTGATTGGAAAATTTTCTGTAAAGGGATAGATAGTAAATATCTTAGGCTTTACTGGACCTTATATAACTAGAAAGAAAAAATTTCCCAAAAATTTTTATTGATGAAATTCAAAATATAATAATAATAATAGAATATAATCTTTTGCAATATGGGTCTACTAATGAGAAGAATGGATTTTTTTTTAAGAAGATGTTGGGGGTAGGAGTTTATTAATTAATTAATTTATTTTTGCTATGTTTCTGTGCAAGGGCTTTCTCTAGTTGTGGCAAGTGGGGGCCACTCTTCATCGCGGTGCGCGGGCCTCTCACTATCGCGGCCTCTCTTGTTGCAGAGCACAGGCTCCAGACACGCAGGCTCAGTAGTTGTGGCTCACGGGCCTAGTTGCTCCGCGGCATGTGGGATCCTCCCAGACCAGGGCTCAAACCCGTGTCCCCTGCATTAGCAGGCAGATTCTCAACCACTGTGCCACCAGGGAAGCCCCGAAGAATGGATTTTTTAGGGGAATAACATTTGCTGAAATCAGGTTCAAAATTAGTGATCTTTTTCATCATATTGATTGCAAACATTTATCTACAAAAACCATTCTTAGCTCCTGGCTGAACAAAAACAGATTGAGGGCCAAATTTGGTCCGTGGACCGTAGTTTGCCAATCTCTGATCTATATCACTGAGGACGGAATATTGTGCTACCAAGGTTCAGACTCTGTATTTAAGCAGCAAATCACCTCCTGAACAGAGTGCCTGAGAATACTTGGTTTGACCATGCCTTATTAAGCACATCATTTATTCTCCCCAAGTGACATAGTCACTCTCTTGTTTCCTTACGACTGAAAAGCAACAGGGCACTGATGTACGTGTGAGAGTCTCTTTGTCTTTATATATAATGGGTAACCAACCCATCTCTCATAGCAACCAAGGATACAAGGTACAGGAGTCTCCATTGTGAAATACTATTAGTCTCTGGCTGCTATGACCATCCATTTGGGGTTTCCCCAGGTGCTGAAACAGGCTTTAAAAGAAATAGACAAGGAAATAGTGGTATTAAAAGTTGTAGAGGGACATAATCCACTTGCCTAGGACTCAGCATCCAAGAAAAGTATGGAAGAGAGCTCTGCCATGAGAGTTTTGTTCTGACTCCTCAAAGAAGCGCCTGATCCAGCATTCCTCCAGAGTTGGCCAAATGCTGGCTATGAATTGGAGAGAGGTTTGGTGATTCTAGCTGCTAAGAATCTAATCTAACACCATTCTCTGGGGAGCCTTTTTAGCACATCCTGATAGTCCTAATTCAAACAACATTTGTGAGAAGGTGATACTTTATAAGTGCTACCTTAATCTCTACCTAGATGGAGGAATTTTGGTAGACAGTATTACTTTGTGAATGAATGGATTCAATTCAATTCATATTCAATTCATTCATTCAGTTTAATTCAATTCCTATTTGTTGAGTACTTCCTATGTATAAGACACTGAGCTCAGCTCTGGGGATATGACTGTGAGGTCCACAGTTTGAGACGTCCTGATTTACTCTGTGTCTGTTCCTACTTTAATAGCAGGGAGATACATGAGGAGGAGGAAGATGGTGATGATGATGATGGAAAAGGAGGAAAAGACAGAAGATCTTGCACTGGCAGAAGCATGAGTGCTTTTAACCAGAAGGGTGTTTAGGGCTGGGGGCAATAGAAGAGGGAAGAGTTCTGAAGAAATTGTGAGGAATGTAAGGGAAATTAATAATCACTGATAGATGAATGGATAAAGAAGATGAGGCACATATATACAATGGAATATTACTCAGCCATAAAAAGAAACGAAATTGAGTCATTTGTAGTGAGGTGGATGGACCTAGAGTCTGTCATACAGAGTAAAGTAAGTCAGAAAAAGAAAAACAAATACCATATGCTAACACATATATATGGAATCTAAAAAAAAAAAATGGTTCTGAAGAACCTAGGGACAGGACAGGAATAAAGACACAGACATAGAGAATGGACTTGAGGACACAGGGAGGGGGGAGGGTAAGCTGGGACGAAGTGAGAGAGTGGCATAGACATATATACACTACCAAATGTAAAATCGATAGCTAGTGGGAAGCAGCCCCATAGCACAGGGAGATCAGCTCGGTGCTTTGTGACCACCTAGAGGGGTGGGATAGGGAGGGTGGGAGGGAGACGCAAGAGGGAGGGTATATGGGGATATATGTATTCATACAGCTGATTCACTTTGTTATACAGCAGAAACTAACACAACATTGTAAAGCAATTATACTCCAATAAACATGTTAAAAAAATAATAATAATCACTGATACTGATCTGGTAGCCGTGGTGCAGTGGATCAACCAAATGTCTTGGCATCAGATAAACCTCAGTTCAAATCCCAGCCTTTCCATTTACTATTTATGTAAACTTGGTGAAGTTATTTCAAGTCTCTGAGCTTCAATTTCCTCTTCCAGAAAATGGGCAGTATTATATGTCACAGTTTGTGTGGATGTGAACATGTTTTGTAAACCATTAGGTCCTGCAGTTTTAAATATTTATACTCAGAAATGAGCATGGAATCTAAATGCACAGCACTTTAGAGGCCAGGAGAGCAGTCACTTCAGGGATCAGGCTCTTCACTTAAGTTCCTGGATTACCGCTATGAGCAAAACAGATGCGGTTCATCCTGGGTGAGCAGTACAACAACAGATATGGTGTTAAGCATGCATTCTGATAACTAGTATTAAACACAGCTGTGAGGAATTTTAGGCAAGGAAAGCACAAGGTGCTAACAGAGCACTTAACGAGAGTTGACAGGCCTAACCTAAACCAGGAGTTGGAGCTGTCATCTGAGGAAGTAGCATTTGAGCCGAGCCCTGAAGGATGAAGATGAGCCTTGACGTCTGCCTTCCCGTGTGACCCTGAACAAGCCTCTCCTCTGGCTTCATTTTCCTCGCCTGTCTCTAGAAGCCTGGCCCAGTCCCCTCTCAAGTCCTTCCCAGTGCTAAAGGACCAGACTCAAAGACCCCCAGTGCATGGTACCAGAGAGCCCTTGTCATTGGCTTGCAGTAGACAACACAGGGTAGAGGAGGGAGCACGACCGTGACTGGAAAATCCAATGACATTGAAGAGGGAGCTTGTGGCTAAGGATTTGGTTTCATCCACTTGATACTGCTCCTGTTCCCTGCTAAATAGCTGATGCTATCTTGTCTGAGAAATCTTCAAAGCACTTCCTCTTTTCTTTCTCTTTTAGAACTTGAAAAAATACTCTACGAAGAATAGTATAACACCCATATTGCTACTACCCAGAATTTTTTAAATTATTATATTTACTTCCTGTCTTTTTTGTGCTAAAACATTTTTTCTTCCATAGTAAAGGTCTTTTTGCCCACCTGGCCAAAAGACCCATTCTGTTCCTCCCTCTGCTCCCCAGGAGGTTACCACTTTCAGTGTACACACCTCTTTATCCATGAACTATGTAAGGCATTGCTGTATGTGTGTGTGTGTTTACTTAAATGACCTCCAACACTATGTATCATTTTGTGACTTTGTTTTTTTCATGCAACATTATATAGCTTGAAAAAATACAAACATGCATATGTAAACATCCACTCATATAGTTCCTTCTTTTTTTTTTTGTGGTACGCGGGCCTCTCACTGCTGTGGCCTCTCCCGTTGTGGAGCACAGGCTCCGGACGCGCAGGCTCAGCGGCCATGGCTCGTGGGCCCAGCCGCTCCGCGGCACGTGGGATCCTTCCGGACCGGGGCATGAACCCGCGTCCCATGCATCGGCAGGCGGACTCAGCCACTGCGCCACCAGGGAAGCCCAGTTCCTTCTTTTTAATGGCTGTATAATCTACCAGCATATGAATATATTACATATTTACATATTATTACTTATCTTTACTTATCTTTAGATTTTCCTAATTTTTAACTATCACAAATAATATTGCAATGAATTTTCTTACGTCTCTCTGTGAATATATTTATGAGTTAAACATGAAACTGTTGAATCTTGGGTTGTACACATTTTACTAGATATTGGAAAATTACTGGGTTCATTTATACTTCAATGAATAGTGTATAAAAATACCCCTTTTTCTTCTAATGTCAGAATTTAAAATTTTTGCAATTTCATAGTGTGGAAATGGTATATCGTTTATTTCATATTTCCCTAATTTTCAGTGAAATTAAGAAGCTTTTCATGTGTTAATTGGCCATGTGCCTTCCTCTTCTGTGGACTGAATATTCATACCCTATGCCTGTTGTCCTATTAAGAGGTTGTCTTTTCTTTTAACTGATCTACATTGATTCTGATTATTAATCCTATTTCCTGTGTTTTGTCTTTTACCTTTATTTACAGAGTCTCTTGTCACACAGAAATTTTTCATTTTAATGTATTCAGTGTATTTAGTCCTTGCCTTTATGGTTTATGTTTTTATTCCTAATTGAAGAAATACTTCACTATCCCAAAGAGAGAGACGCATTCTTTTATATTTTCTCCTGATAATTTCAAGGTTTATTTTCACACATTGAGGGTTGTAATACATCTGGAATTAGTTTTTCTGTATAGTGTGAGACAGGGATATGTTTCACATTCTTCTGTGTAGAAGGCCAGTGATCCAAATCCACTTGTTTGAAGGGTCATTTTCCTCCCAATTTAAAAAGTTTCCTCTGTCTCATAGCAAGTTCCCTCATTGGTGTGGATCTGCTGTGGGCTCTTCATTTTGTTCAATGACCTACTTTTCTGTTCCTCACAAACACCACACTTACTATTATAGCCTTGCAATGTGTTTTGATTTTTAACAGGGAAGTCTCCGTCTGGTTGTTTTTTGTTTTTTTTTTTTTTAGAATTGTCTTCATCTTTCTTAGGCATTTACCCTTTCACGATTATTTTGGACTCAGTTTTCAGCCACCACAAACGTTACTGTTGAGATTTTGATTGGACTTGGGTTAAAGTTATAGATTAATCCGAAAATTGATCTTGAATAATACTGAGTACTTCTATGTGTAAACAAGATTCTGCAGATGCAGAACCTAGGCATATGGAGGGCAGACTGGACTGCACCATTTTATCTAAAGGACTTGAGTGTCCTCAGATTTTGTTATTCATGGAGGTCCTGGAACAAATACCCTGCGGATACCGAGGGATAACTATACGTCATTACATTTACACAGGTTTTCTTTTATATACGTCAAAAAGGTCCTTTTCTCTTTGTTTTTCCTAGATGTTTTCTAGATTTTGTTGCTGTAGTGAATGAGATTGTTTTCCCATTATCTTTTCTAATTGGTTGTTGGTGATGCATAGGAACAATTTGATTGCTGTATTCTTACCTTGTGCCTATAAACTTGCTGTATTCTCCCATTAATTCTAGTATTTTCTCTTCTGATTGTCTTAGATTTTCTATTTGCCATGATTTCCTTTGCTCCTGCTTTGATCTATTCCTGCCTTTTATTGAATTGATTAAAATTTTCTGTATTTCCTTCTGTGTAGTAGTTATACATTCTATTTCTGTTTTTTATTGTTGTTGGGTAGTTTTTGGGCGGCTATCCTTATTTTTTCAATCTGTATATCTCAGTTTCCAGTTAGTCAAACTTTATACCTCTGATCACCCCCCCACAACCTGCATGTTCTTGTTGTCTTATATTTTAGCTCATCTTTGCTTTATAAGACATTTCATATAGAAATAATCAATAATACATTTTAAAAATTTTATTTATTTATTTTTGGCTGCGTTGGGTCTTTGTTGCTACGCACGGGCTTTCTCTAGTTGCAGCGAGTGGGTACTACTCTTCGTTGTGGTGCACGGGCTTCTCATTGCAGTGGCTTCTCTCGTTGCGGAGCACAGGCTCTAAGTGCATGGGCTTCAGTAGTTGTGGCTTGTGGGCTCTAGAGCGCAGGTTCGGTAGTTGTGGTGCACAGGCTTAGTTGCTCCGTGGCATGTGGGATCTTCCCGGACCAGGGCTTGAACCCGTGTCCCCTGCGTTGGCAGGCAGATTCTTAACCACTGCGCCACCAGGGAAGCCCTAATCATACATTTGTATATTCAATTCTTATTTAGAATTGCCTTAATATTCAGCAATATTTTGCTCACCATTGTTTTTTGACTATCACTCTTGCCTTCTGGAGTATGTCCTTTGTCTGAAATATCTTTATCTCACTTCATGCTTTAGTGATAGCTGAGTGAAGAATCTAGGTAGACAAGCGTTTTCTCTAGCTCTTTGAAGACTTCATTCCACTGTCTGCTGGGCTCTGTCATTACCTGTGAGGAGTATGCCATAACTCTAACAGTCATTCGTTTCTGTGTGATCTTTCTTCCTTGTTTTTATTTAAATGTTGTTCTCTTTGTCTTTGCTGTTCTACCCTTTACTATAATGCATCTAGGCATGGATTTATTTTTATGCTTGAGACTCACTGTTTTCCTGAGATTGAAGATGCATTACTTCTTCAGTTCCATGAATTTCTCAGGCTGTATCTCTGAATAATGCCTCTCTCCTTTTTCTCTGTTCTCTCGCCTAGAACTTACATACACTGTTTCTTCTCATATATCCTCCTTGTCTTTGAAAGTCCTTCTTATTTTCATATGTCTTATCTCTTTGTGCTTAATTCTGGATAATTTTCTGAATTTGTCACTAATTTTCACATATATGATTTTACCTCATCCACTGAGTTTTTCATTTCTATGGTATTTCATTCTAGAAGTTCTATTTCATTTTTTCAAATATGCTATTCTTTTTTTTCATAGTGCCCTATTGTCTCATTATGATTTCTTTTTCTTTGTGTCTTTAAACATTTATTAAATAGTCTCTTTCAGGTCATGATGTTATTTCAAGTTCTTAGGACACTAATCACCATGGCAAACCATTTCCTCATATGGTTTTAAAGTTTTTCTTGTGGGTTGTAAAAGTGGCCTCCTAGAGCAATTATGCACAATTAGGGACTCCACACCCATGCTGAGCAGATTGATTAGTTGTGACAGGCTTCCCCACCCCTGCCATCACCCCCACCTAGACCCTTTGCAGAAAGGGGCTTCCTTGTTACTTCTCTAGGCCAGCAACTCCCTTACACAGCAGGAGTGCCTCTGTGGCCCTGCTTCATGCTGGAGTTTCAGTTTCCACTCCCCAGACTCCAGAGGCCTGGTCTCCTCCCACTGCCTTACCATTAGAGCTGATACTGGGATCCAGGGGTTCCCCTCGGCCGTAGTGGTGTTACTTCTCAGGCTTACTGCTCTGATGTGGAGATGCCTTTGTTTTTGGCATCTGAGGTTTCCCATTTATTTCTTTTGAGCTCGTCTCTGAATGTAAAAAAGATTTTTATTATATTTTATTATAATTTATCCAGCATTTCTATGTGTTTTAAGGGGTGGGGTAGAACTTAGCATACTCAACCAAATTTCCATTCTTGGATGATCATATTATCTGCAATTAATGACAGTATTTTCTCTGTCTTCACAATCTTTCTCCCTCTTATATATTCAGTTTTATCTTATATCACTGTCTAGGAACACCAGTACACCATTGCAAAGCTTCTCCATAGACTAGTATAGAGGCCAAGGAAGTATAATATAGTGGTTAATTTTGGTATCTAGCAAGTCTGGATTGAATTCAAGCTCTGTGACTTAATACCTCTGGTTTTGTGCGGGTTGCTAACTTATTTAAACCTAGTTTTCTCATTTATAAAATGGGATAATAACGGTATTTACCTTGAAGAATTATTTTTAGAATTAAACTAGTTACTGTATGTAAACCACTTGGATTAGTACCTGACACATAATACAAGTATCATAAGTATTAAGTATCAGCAGTAGTAGTTGTAGTAGTAGAAATAATAGTAAAAGTTTAGTATACGTTATAGCTAGTCTTCCCAAATCTGTTGTAGAGGTTTGTTATCTGAGACTCAGAGAGGTCGAATACCTTTCCCAGTGTCTCATAGCTAATAATGGGAAGCATAATTTACACCCCAGAGCAGGTCTTCTGAAGCTGTATCTTCCCCTCCCTAGATTATCCTGCCCCCATCGGAGTAGTGGTTTGTATAGTTGCAAAATCAGGCCCTGGGCAGAGTACTTGCCAGGTCATCTGTGGGAAACTGGCTGACAAGGGTCCTGGTACCTTGCTCAGCACTTCCAGAGCAAACAGGGAGAAAAAGCTCAGGGCCAGGCAGGATTCTTGAGAGGAACCTCAAAGAAAGAAATAAGCTTATAGCCATGCGCCTCTAAGAATAAGAATTCCTGTTTTCCAGTGTGTTGAAAACGTAAACTGTAATATATAGAATCAGAAGCTACCTAGGAGAGGAGCTGCTTTGCAAATCATCCGTCCGTCCGTCCATCCATCCATCCATCCACTCATTTCTGGATGCCTAAAGCCAGGTGACCTGGGTTCTAATCCTGGCTCTGCTCCTTAACCTTGGACATGCTTTTTGACCTCACTAGACCTCACATTCTTCATCTATAAAATGAGAATAATCATAACAGCACCTACCTCATGGGGTGGGGATTAAATGGGTTAAAGCACTTAGAGAAGCACCTGGCACATAACATATGCAGGAAATGTCGGGCTTTATTATTACTTGGTTCTGCATACAGTCAAAGGCCTATTCTGAGCTCCATCTCTAGGACCGCCAGGAGGGACGTGTGAGACGTGTGGAAATTGCTGCAGGTGCACAGAGTTGGCTGGTTCTATCACGTGTGGGTTTCAAGAAAGATTTGGTAGATGAAGTCAGATTTGCCTTCAGCACCTACCAATGTCCTCCTTTGTGCCAAGAGCCTTATTAATCAGCAGGTTTGTGAAGATAGAAAGTTCGAGGTCCCTGCTGTCAAGGAGTCTTCATTCTGGGTGAAGAAACAAATACATAAATCAGGGATTTTATGGACTGTGGGCTCATAAGTATTAAAAAAATGCAAGGTTGGGCTGCTGTAAGAAAACAGAGCAGGGGCATCTGCAGTGTTGTGCTGGAAAATGGTTAACAACCAGGTCCCCAAGGGAAAAAAATACATTCTGTATTATTGACATAAAGGATGTGAACACACTTGACAAAAATAAAATACACAGTATTTTTATTGAAAACTCCAAGCACCTATAACTTCAGTATGATTTTATATTTCTTAGCAAAAATCCCCCATCAGTTTTTACAATCCCACCACCAACAAATAGGCCACAGACCAGACATCACTATCTGACTTTACAAAGAAGGCACTAATGTTACTGACACACGCGTGTAGGTCTGACAAACGTTGGTTGCTACTCTTGTTTATATTAAGGAGGAGGTGAAAGGGAAGCAATGAAGATGCAAAGACACGTCAGAACTTCACTCAGTAGTCACTGCTGTGAGCGTCTGTGCTCAGGTAATAGTTTTGAATACTGGAAAAGTATTTCCTCAACTTTTTGTGCTGTTCACAATGGAAGAGCCACAGATATAGCACACTTTTAAGTTTAATCTGCTTCATTAGCGTTTACCCTGTCGCTCCCTTAAGTCTGGACAGTCAGCAAAACAAGAAAGCTCGTGCTGATTTGTAACATTTGCTGATTTCCATGGTGTCAACATCCCACCACATCCCACCACGGCTAATTTCAGGCTGCCCACCTGACATCACCCGCTACAGGGTGGGCAGGAGCATACCGGTATGTAGCCTTTCCATCCAGTGCATACAGTCGATCTAAATCATCCCCAGAGCATAGATAACAGTAGAATGTGGTAAAATAATTAGAAAGTTGTGCGTTTTGAGCATTTGTTACCTTTATTTTTAATATAATTTATTTAATCATAGGTTGATATAATTACATTTCTATAATGGCTGTGCTTAACAGCTAGCTCAGAAAATCTAGCAGTTGGCTCCCTCCAGATAGTATGAGCTAGCTGCAGCACATCACTGACATCTGAAATAGACGTGGAAATCAGAGAAAGCTTCTGAAGGACTGATGTGTGAGCAGGGTTCTGAGGGTTGAATAGAAGTCTGCTGGGTAGAGGGAGGCATCTCAGGCAGAGGGAACAGAATGAGGGAAGCTCATTCCCAGGCTTCTGAGGAACAGGGTGGGAAGTAGGAGAAAACCAGAGAAGAAAGGCAGAGGTAATTCATGAAGGGTCTTGTGGACCCCTTATCCCCAGAATTCTAGGGAAGCATTGAAGAAGATTAAACAAGAGAGTGAGTGACTGGATTTGCATTCTCAGGAGACCTGTCTGGGAGCTGTGTGGTGAGAGGTTTGGTGTGCCATGATGCTGTGGTGCAGTCAGCAAGGTGCCAGGTAATGGAGGTCACGTGGTAAGGGAAGTGCACCCCAAGCAGCATGTGCAAAGGCTTGAGGCGTGAGAAACCAAGCACAGGAAATGGGATCGTATGGGAGGCCTGGGCATAGACTTCCTGCTGGGGAATAGCAGGGATGTGACTGGAAACCTGGGCACTGTTTGCACAGTGCCAAGGACTCTCGTGCCAGTGGATGTGTTGGGTGTAGTCCTGCTCTTGGTCTGCCCTGGCAGGAAGTGGGGTCAGTGTTCTGCACTCTCTCTGAACCATACTACTGAATAATTGCTAAGTCCAATGGTTTACCTAATTGGGCTGTTGGCAGGTAAGTGCTGCATGCACCAGCCTCTGGAAGACTGACCATTTAGTTTCTTACTACTCAAAGTGTGTTCCAATGACTTGCAGCATCAGACTCACCTGGAAGCTAATCAGAAATGCAGAAATTCAGGGACCACCTTGGACATCCTGAGTCAGACTGCATTTTAGCAGACCCCATGGGTACTCTAAAGTCTGAGCATCCCTGAGTTAGGGCAGGCTTTCTCTCAAGTGGTCCAGACCACCTGCATTGGAATCACTTGGGCCCCCTCCCAGACTCCTGGTCCTACGCCTGACCTTCTGAATCTGAATTTCTAAGTTTGGGCCCAGGAACCTGAAATTTCAGTATGCTTCTGAGATTATTCTTAGGCACGTCAACAGTCACGTTAATCCCCAAAAGACTTGGTCCAAACAGTCATGTTTGAATTGGGTCAGAAAAACTGAACTGCTGAAACTGTTTTGGTAAATTATTTCTTTTGCTTCGTATGCAAAGCACTTCGTAGGTCAATGACTGGCAGATGGTTGGTGCTCGATAAATGTTAGCATTGTTGTTGTAGTATTTGTGATACTTAAAACATCATGAGTTCCTTGTCAAGGCCAAAACCAAGCAGGATCTAGGGAAAGACGTGTGTGTGTGTGTGTGTGTGTGTGGCGTATGTGTGTGTGTCCGTGTGCAGTGCGTTGGGAGGGGGGTAACAGAAGGATGCAGGGTGCTGGGTAACTCCCATGTCCCCCAGTCTGTGCCCCACCCAGAGCCCGCGACCATCTGCTCTGAGCAGCTGCCTGTCTGGGAGTTGAGGGTATCCATGGGAACCAGTGTGGAGGTTGCCAGGAGGGCTCCAGGGCCATCAGCCAGAGGGGAGAATGGAAATCAAGTGGAACTGAAAGTGACAGACTCATGTGTGTTCAATAGAGTGGGAAGCCGTCAGCTGTGAGAGCAAGGGTGAGGCATGAGCATAACCAACCCAGCATCTGGCCCCGGAAGGAAACCTCCAGACAGCACTGTGACTTGCACCCAGGAGGATCTCTTGAGGCAATTTGAATGTTAGCATTTCTCTCCCTCTCTCTTCCTCCCTCCCTCCTTCCTTCTCTCCCTCCCTCCTTTAATAGGAAATTTAGGTTTTTTAAAAAAAGTACAACTTAGTAGAAAAGTAAAAGATGAATTTTTTTTTTTTTTTTTTAGCGGCACTTGGGCCTCTCACTGTTGTGGCCTCTCCCGTTGCGGAGCACAGGCTCCGGGCAGGCTCAGCGGCCATGGCTCATGGGCCCAGCCGCTCCGCGGCATGTGGGATCTTCCTGGACCGGGGCACGACCCCACGTCCCCTGCGTCGGCAGGCGGACTCTCAACCACTGCACCACCAGGGAAGCCCAACCATTCTTCTATTACCGCACATTTCACCTGCTTTCACTTTTTTACCACTGTTAATTCAAAACATCATGATGGACGTCATTTTCCCTGCTGCACCTATTCTATCCCTCCCTCCCTCCCTTCCTTCCTACTTTTCTTCCTTCGCTTCTTCTTTCTTTCAGAAGACCTACATTTCAAGGCCTTAATTTTTATCCACTGGCAGCTTGGTGACTGGAAGTAGTTTTAAAAGTAATTTGTCTGAACTCCCATTTTACAGATGTGGCAGCTGAGGCTGACATCTGGGTTTGTGATTCGCCCAGTGACACACACAGATGGGTTCAGAGTAGGGAATCAAATCTAAGTCTTTTTGGACTCCTGGTCCAGTGCTCTCTTTTCTCTCACCAAGCAACCTGCAGCTCCATCTTTTTAATTTGCTTGCTCACATATTTCTCATCCCATTGCACAGAAGTACTCCCAACTTAGCCCACTGGAGACTCTATAAAATAGCTGAGTTTATTTTATTGGGTATGTTTCTGCCCTTTTAAATATTTCTGTCCTTTTACATGTTTATTAATGAGTAAAAAACTGTCTGTTTTCATGGCAAACTAGAAAGCAGGAAATGTGTCTTTTTCAACTCAGTGTCAGTAAATACTGTCCTTGCATGATTGAAGGGAGCCTGTGATAATGTTACCAAACTAAGTTTATTTTCCCCCACGCTCAGCAAGCCAAAATACTGAGACATCAAGGTTTGCTGCAAAGAGAGGGTTTATTCACAAGGCAGCGAAACGAAGAGATGGGAGAAAAGTCTCAGATCTGCCTCCCCAAAGGCAAGGGGCTCAGGGTATTTATGGGGTAAAGAATAATGAAGCAGGGCGGTCTGAGGCTTGGGGAGCAGGGGAAAGGTGATTGGGAAAAGGTGCGACAACTGTCTTCTGCGCAGGCAAAACTAAGCTTCAGCCCTCGGCACATTCAAAAGGTTACTGAGTGGAGAGTGGACATTCACGCATGCTCAGTTGAATGGTCAGTGGTCCTATCCAGCTTTAATCAACTCAGCTCGAAAAAGACACAGGTGACTCCAAGTTCCTGGAAAACAACTCAGGCAAACATCTTATTGTTTAGGCTAAGTGCTGCTTGGAGGAATTCCCTGCTGGTGCAGTGGTTAAGAATCCACCTGCCCATGCAGGGAACACGGGTTTGAGCCCTGGTCCGGGAAGATCCCACATGCTGCGGAGCAACTAAGCCTATGCGCCACAACTACTGAGCCTGTGCTCTAGAGCCCGCCAGCCACAACTACTGAGCCCAAGTGCCACAACTACTGAAGCCCGTGTGCCTGGAGCCCGTGCTCCGCAACAGAGAAGCCACCGCGCTGAGAAGCTCGTGCACCGCAACGAACCATAGCCCCTGCTCGCCACAACTAGAGAAAGCCTGTGCACAGCAACGAGACCCAACGCAGCCATAAATAAACAAATAATGAATAAATAAAATGACCTTGATTAGTGAAGGCAGATGAAATGGATTTGACCCACAATTTCAATAACCCAACCATCATGTGACCATATGTTGTTCACTTGTACACTCCTGCTTGAGAGAAACAATGTAAGTTTGGGAGTAGCTTCAAATTTTACTTCAAATTCTAACCCCCAAAATGAACAAAGTCACTGAAGCTTCATTTAAGCTTCTCGATTAAATTTTAGAAACAATTCAACAAATATATTTTGAACACCCATAGTGAACAAGACACTGAGTTAGTCTAATAGCTGTTCGGAGAGAGCCAGAATTTGTCCTCAAGTCGCTTCTAGTTTACTATGGGACACTGCTAGAAAATGTAGGCTTTATTGTTATTCAGGTGTGATAAGCCAACACATCAGCAGAGGATGGCCATTGAAAAGACAGTTTGTTGTCAGAGGAGGGGCAGACCACACATGCACTGCAGGGCCACGTGGGGAGGCACGGGGGCTGGTCAGGAGGCAGAAGGAGTGAGGGAAAGCTTGGGCAGGAGCCTTTGTTGTGGGTTTCACAAGAAGGAATGGGTGAGGCAGAGTAAGCAGGCTGAGCAGGGTCAGGATTGGATAGTTTCAGTAATTCCAGTGGCTCTGGGGCACAGAGGTGGTCCATGGTTATCTGGTGCCTTGGCCCTGCGGTAGTTAGGGCAGGAGGGTAGTGGCCCAGGAATGAGAGCCCAGTAAAGGAGGTGGGGGGGGGGGGTGAGCACTGGATTTGGGGGGTTTGCATGTGAAAGGCCTGTCTGCTCTCTAGGAACAGCTAGCCCTGGGGTGGAGGTGGGAACAGTCTCCCCAGGGTCAGCAAGTCCCCAGATACCAAAACACCAGAATAAAAAGACATGCTTAACACAGAGACAGGGCAGGTGCCTATTCTAGCATTGTATTGTACAAGGAGGAAAGCTGTAAGTAATAAAAACAGAAGCACACTTGGGATGTTAAGAGGAAAAGATTATTTCAAGAATACTTGTTCTGACAAAGGCTAATGGAAGAAATGGCTTTTCAGCAGGGCGGGGTGAGGGGAGAGAATCCCAGCTCTGCATCCATTGGCCAGTTGCCCACCCTGGGCAAATCACTTAAACCCTCTGACCGAAGTTTATTCTGTTTATATCTTGTGTATATCTGTGTATATTCTGTTTATATCAAACTTGTGCAGAACAAGTGAATACCTCAGTTGTTTCTCTCCCTGTGACCTGCATCAGAACTGCATGGTGGGCTTCCCTGGTGGCACAGTGGTTAAGAATCCACCTGTCAATGCAGGGGACACGGGTTCGAGCCCTGGTCCAAGAAGATCCCACATGCCGTGGAGCAACTAAGCCCGTGTGCCACAACTACGGAGCCTGCGCTCTAGAGCGCGCGAGCCACAACTACTGAAGCCCGTGCGCCTAGAGCCCGTGCTCTGCAACAAGAGAAGCCACCGCAATGAGAAGCCCGCGCACAGCAACGAAGAGTAGCCCCCGCTCGCCGCAACTAGAGAAAGCCCGTGCGCAGCAGCGAAGACCCAACACAGCCAAAAAAAAAAAAGAAAAAAAAGAAAGAACTGCATGGAGGGTCTGTTTAAAATGCAGCTTCCTGGGACTCAGAATCAGACTATGAGGATGGGGCCCAGGAGTCTGCATGTTAAAAAGCCCCTCATTCCCACCCTAGCTGATCCTCAGGAACACTGAAGTTGGAGACCTAGGGAAAACAAGCTAGGTGCATTCTAGAATCTAAAGAGTAAAATACTATACATATGTAAAGAAATCTTAGGTACTTATTCCAACCATTACCTTCGCTGTGCTTCAGTATCTTCTACATGTCAGCTCTTAAACAAGAATTATGTTTGGGTTGCCTGCCTCACGTAGCATCTGCTGAGCTAGGTGTTAAACACAGGACGACAGAGGTACAGCCCTGGCTCTGCCTCCTCTGCCCTGGCTGTCTGAGGCTGGCTGCTGGGGAAGGCTGGTACTACAGATGCTCTGATGGCCTCAGGAGGGAACACAGTCAGGGCACCAAGTCCCCTCAGAAGGCCAGCAGGCTCCACGCCCAGCTTGGCCTCCAGTGCAGCTGTGTGATCTTTCGAATTCCATGTTTATCCCCGGTATTTCTATTTTTAGCTCAGATTTTTTAAAAAAAAATATGAACTGACAGACTAACTGAAAGTGATTGGGGCACTTTCAAGGGAAAATACGTGGGTAAGAATTATGAATAATGCTGAGTCCTCTGGCCTTGCCTAACTGGGGTCTCGGCAGATGGTACTGTGGCAACCGGTGGTGACTGGGAAGGTTGAGAGGAAGGCTTAGTAAGCCGCGCTAGTTTGGCCTTGGGGTCTCTGTGTTAATCCTCCCAGAAGACCTCCAAGGTGCACTTCCCCCTGTGTCTCTAGTACAAAGAGGCTCGGGCGGATTCAGGTGATTGCGCAGGATTCATGGAAGGAAGGGGTGGAGGGGATTCCGGGCAGCTGTTCGATTACAGAGGCCCCTTGCTTTCCCAGCCAGGCTGCCTCAAGAAGATACCGGAACCCCGGGGACTGGGGTTAAAAGGCATGCTTCTAACTAATGACTTTATAAAACCCTGGTGATGTAGCTCTCACTTTATGAACTGAAAAACTTTCAGTTACTGCCTTTCACAGAAACCATGCTTATCGGATCTCTGACAGAACAACCCAAACCCTGGCTGCAGCTTTTGTTCTGCGTTTTCCTTCTACTCCCCTAGTAATCATGCAGTAATTATCGTGTTGGTAATTACCTCATTAGTAATTTGGTGTGAGAAAGCTCCGGGAAAGAATAATAAAAGGGGTGTCTCTTTATAGCGAAAAGATTACAAATGACAATTGCAGTTTTCATAGCCTTTAAACCCTCACTAAAAGAAAAGGGAGAATTTTTCCTGCACAATGTTTTGAAAAGTGTCAGCATAACTCTTAATCAATACATGTTTCTCCAAGTTTTCCTTGTGCTCTGAAGAGCCCATTCCTAAGTGAGTGAAAGCCCTCTGAAAGTTCTAGAAAAGAAGAGTAGCAGCAACAATGATGAGCAGCCTCACATGCCCCACTGCCCCTCGTAAAACTGAGAAAGACACACCCGCCAACGGAACTAGTATCCTGGTCATTGGTCTCCGGCGCCAGCTCCTCAAAGTCCATTCTGCTGAAGCCAGGTCAGAAGCCCCTGGAGGCCAAGCCTCTGTCCTGCCTGGGCCTACCCAGCGTGGCTTTTGGCCTGAGGAGTGGAGGAATGTGAGTGGGCTCTCGGCACAGCAGGGCTGGCTCCCCACCGTCTGGTCATTGACTGCCACGCGCCCCTGTGCTCCCTACCCTCAGGACTCTGACCACAGGGGTCTTTGTGAATTTGCTTTCACCATTTTGACCTTGAAAAGCCCGATGTTCTGCATCTTTGGTGAATTCTTAATTATCAAGCTTCAACTGTAACTTCTTTGACATTTCTGCCCCCTCTCCCGTAAAGTGGAATCAATCTTCTCATTTATTTGCCCTTAGCACTTTTTACATACTTCCTGTGTGAGATTACTCATTCATTTAGCACCTATCTCTACTCAGAGTGTCATCTGCCTGGCCTGGAGATGGGGACACAGCTACTGCAGCCCACTCACCTGTAATCTCTCACGGGGACTGTTGAAGTAGCCTCTCCCTGGCCACCCTGCTTCCTCCTTGCATAAGTAGTGGCTGTTCTTAACCTCCTAAAATGACCAGTGAATCGTGGTGCTCAACACTAGATGGGGTCTCCTCACATCCTGCAGTGACTCCCGACTCACACAGAATAAAATCATATCCCTCGCTCGTATGTGCAAGGCCTACCCATCTGCCTGTCCTTTTCTGCTCCCATCTCCCTTGACCTTGGTCCCTCACACGGCTCTTGCCTCAGCATCTTAGCATCCTGCTGGAGCACTCTTCCCCACACATTCACAAGGCTCACCCATCAGGTCTCTGCCACATGTCCCTTCATCAGAGAGGTTGTCCTTGACCCTAGGTAACACAGCACAAACTGACACAGGCATATGTGACTCTCTGTTCACCTTTATTAGTCTTGTTAGAACTTACCACCACCTGACCTATTATATAACTGCTTATTGCCCGTCTCCCCTCACCGGAATGTATGTCACTCCCTCCAAGACAGCAGGGACTTGGTCTCTTCTGGCCTCTGTTGTATCCCAATCTCCTGTCCAAAGAATCCAGGTTAATATATGTCGAATAAATGAATGAGTGAATTACTGAGCATCACTCTGTGATCCCTCAGTAGTTACTGATGGAAAATCCTGTGTGCTCAGGTTATCTGCCCAAGGAGGGAGATTTAATTTCAAGTCATATGAGGATTAACCTAAAGAACAATAGGCAGGTGGGCCTGTTGGAAAGATCATTTGCCTTCACAAGTCCTGCAGGATAGGGATTTATGAGCAAACACCAAGGAACTTGCAGAACACAATGGGATGATTTCTAATGCCCTCTAAATGGTAACTCAAGTGAAATACTTACATAAAGGTACGTTGCAAACTGTTAGGTTCTGCGCAGATAGCATCTCTTGTCGTTTTTAATGACAACATGTATTAGCAACTTTAAAATAATCAGTCTATTCTGGCGGGGAAAATAAAATAAACAGACTAGGACTTGAGCGACTTGATTGCTGGTTCCCTCTCTGCCACTAGTTTTTATGCCACTCCATGGAGTTACTTTCCCTCTCTCCACTTCATTTTCCCAATTTGTAAAATTAATATACTGGATTAAATCATCTCCAGAATCTACCAGCTCTAAAATTCCACCACATTTCCCCAGGATTAACTCTCCTGATTGGTTCTAGTTTCTTCTTTCTACTCTTTCCTAGTCCAGAAGATCCTTGTTCTTTACCTGAAAATTTGTTATGTATACCCCTGAGGTCCTTATGTCTTTTTTGAATAGTAGACAGTTAGCAAACAGTAGATTATAGACTAGTAAAAAGCAGAAATGATGGTACCTGAAGCATATTTATTCTGTGAGAAAGGAAGGAAGAAGAGGGATAAATATACTGACTTACTTCCAAGAATTGGGGGAGAAGATAAAGTTCATGGGGCCTGCTTTAGTTGTTACTGTCTGTTTTTGCGAGTCATTCCTTTACACGCTTTTGCACAAGAATTACAGAGAATTACACATTGACTCTTCCCTCTGGCAAATTATAATCCCAGATAGCTGGATATGGAAAGACCCAGAAGAACATGTGAAGGAGATCTTGCCCACCTAACTTGGTATCCTTGGGCAAATGCCCAGAATTGGAGTGGACGAGAACACAGAGGAGCCTGCCCAGTTTCACTCCGCCAGTCACTTTCTAGGTGACCTTGGGTAAGGCACCCCCTACACCTCATTTTCTTGGAAATGGAATAGAGTTAATAGGGTTGAAGTGAGAATTCAATAAAAAGGCTCAGTGAAGTAAAGTAACATGCCTCCAAGGTCACAGAACTAATCATTTGGAGCCCAGAGCTCTCGTAGGAAGTGGATATAAAAGGAATCAAAAGAGACTCATAGTTTTAGACTATCTGTTGATTAACAGATTTAAAGTAAGAAATGTCTATATGGTGCCCGCAGAGGTAATTTCACCATCGCTGGAGATTTACTCACTCACACACCTGGTGTCCATTGCAGCAAAATATGCCAGAAATGCCTTGGCAGGTGGTATTTGCTGGATGGAATTGTATGATCCCATCTAAGTAACATAACTGGATACTCAGTGCCTATCTCCTGGGACAGCAGAAATGATCACTTTACATTGATCTGCTTTTAGATCTGACCTTGGTATTCCTTCCTGTCTCCCCCTAAATATATCAAAGCACCACGGATATAAGCGTTTTCTCCTTCAGCTGAGTTTCACTGCTCTCGTGCTGAGGTTTGTGTTCAGAAGCAAGCCTGTGATCTTCTGGTCGCCAGCCTTTGAGTCTGCCTCTCTTTCCCCCTTTTCGTGTTTGAGTTTTGTTAGCTCAGAGAGCCACCTGACAGTCATCCATCGTCAGGGCTGTGAAAGTGCATCTGTGCCGCGTCCTGCTGGCTCTGTGTTAAATGATCTCATCTGGAGGAGGGGCAGGGAAGGGGGTTAGCAAAGGGCGAAGGTCAGGTAAGAAAATACTTTTGCTGTATTTCATTAAGTCATCACACTATCAGAGCAAGGTAGATGACATTACCACCGTTTTACAGATGAGGAAACTGAGGCTTAGGAAGGGCAGGTGACTCTCTTGGTTACACAGCTGGTCAATGGCATGTTTGAGATTCAAACCCAAGCTCTTTCTGATAGGCCAGGCTTTGTTGGGAATGAATGGAGATTGTGAAAGAGTGACCCCCAATACTTGGATATGGCCTACAAGCCTGCCAACAATTAACTTTTTACCCAGCTGCAACCCTCTTGGAGGTAATTCAGCTGGTACTTAAACTAGTCACACTGGCCCCTCAGCATGTGCCTTGAGCCTGGGGCTGTGCCCAGCCCTCTCCAGACACGGTTTCTTTATTCATCACCTTCCATCCACACGGTCATGGTAAGTTTAAAGTGATGTTTCCCAAAATGAGTTCCTCTGACCAGCTGTATTAGAATCACCCAAGGAGCCTGTTAAAATACAGACTCCAGGACTTTATCCCAGGGGTGCGAACAGTGGAATTTTCACTATTAGCAAATTCTCTGGTAATGTTTGCCACTCAAAGTTGGAGGACAGTTGTTTTTAAAAGGTAATAAATTCTTGTGATTAATGCAACACTGAAAATCACTACTTTTTTGAAGGCTTTCTGAGCTAAGCATTTTGTATATGAAGTGCAGTTATAGGTTCTTCTAGTGAACAGTGAGTGAGTTTAGGAAAGAGAAAGGAGGAAGCTGGAACTCAGTACAGGCTGAGGCAAGTGAATATTTCTGGGCAGTCAGAGGAATTTGAGGGAGTTTATTTTTAGGACTGATTGTAGTCACAACTATAAAATTCAAGTCCTGGTATAAATAGTTTGGAAAATGGCCTCCATTCTGGACTTGTGTAATATTCTATGATGTATCGAGTAGCCTCTTACATATTTAAGTAAAATATTTATAATCAATTTTATAAGATGCAAAATTATAGAAACAGATTCATTTCTTCAATATCCCTTTTTTAAGTTAAAAAGTTTTGATAGAGGTATAGTTGATGGACAATATTATATGTTTCAGGTGTACAACATAGTGATTCTCAATTTTTAAAGACTGTACTCCATTCATAATTATTATGAAATATTGGCTGTATTCCTTGTGCTGTACAATATACCCTTGTAGCTTGTTTATTTTATACAGAGTAGCTTGTACCTCTTAATCCCCTGCCCCTATTTTGCCACTCCCTCTTCTGTCTCCCCACTAGTTTTTTCTCTGTTTTTCAATATCCTTTAATGAATATCAATTCTGTGCCAGGTGCAATGGGTTACCAAAAATAAGTAAATAAATAAGCTGGTGAATTCTACCAAATGTTCAACAAGAATCAATCCCAATCCTTCACAGACTTGTCCAAAAAATAGTAGAGGAAAGAGCGCTTCACAATTCATTCTGTAAAGCCAGTGTTACCTGTTACCAAAACCAGACAAAGGCATGAGATTCACCTGCAAAGGTGGGAGGTGTGAGCCCGAGTCACCTGCTCATTCTCTGACTCTGGCAGGCAGATTTCAGGGAGCGGGTGGGACAGAAAGATCAGCTGTGATGAAAACAATGACAAGACGGTGGTAGTGATTATAATTACAACAGGGCGGGCACGCTGTCACACGCACAGACTGAAATTCAGCCATGTGATTTTGTGAGACATCTTCTCTAAGGTAGATCCTGGTCTTTGCCTTTCTCTAGATAGCTCCTTTCTGTGGATAATTATAATGTATTAACAGAAGTTATTAAAATTAAATATTTATCTTATGAGCAACAATCGGGACTCTTGCTCCTGTGTCAGCGAGATTTACTCTCCCTGACTTCTCTTCTCCCCCCTCAGCCGTCGTTCCCCTCCTATTCTCTCCTGTCCTATAATAAGAGCGCGCTCCATAGAACCCCAGCACACCCCTGCCCGTATAGCTCCAGCCTTGTTTCACAACTTGAATGCAGATCCAGACCCAAATCCAGCCTCTCTCATTGTTTTACTTGGTTATGACTCCTGCCGTTTATGGTAATCCTTTGACAGCCAATCAGGTGATGGCGTCTTCAGAATAAACTGTTTCCTTTCCAGTCCCTTTGGTCTCAAAATTTTAAAATACATTTGAGTCACTTAGTATTTAGACCAAAGCCTTTTATCCTTTGTAGTGAAGTCTTTATTGAGTGAGAGCGGAGCTAATGCAGAATAAATGTACTTGTGGTTCAGAATGTCAAAGAAGCTCCCACCCCGACTTTCTTCGGCTCAGGTTGACCTGCCAGCGTCCGGAGCAAAGACATGCGAGAAAGATCCTGGGGTGGAGTCCCTGTGAGTCTGGGCCCCGGCACTGCCACCTGCCAGCTCTGTGACTTTAGATGGGGCACTTTTCTTCTCTGAGCCTCCATGTTCTAATGTGTAAAATAGGAATAGTCACTTCTATCTTGAAGGATTGGTTTGAGATTAAATTAGATCAAGGGTGTGAATCAACTATGAAAGCTTCTGGCGCACAGTAGGCTTTCACTAATTGTAACTCATAGGGTAGGACAGAATAGTAAGGCGACTTTATTTTTGCCTCCACTATCCCTTCAAATTTATTCTGGGACAAGCTCTTCCCGTACCCTGGCATGAAATTTTGGGCAAGTCCCATCACTTGTACATCGGATTTCAGTGAATGAAAGTCCTTCAGTCATTAAAAAGTCCAGTCTCGGGCTTTCCTGGTGGCGCAGTGGTTGAGAGTCTGCCTGCTGATGCAGGGGACACGGGTTCGTGCCCCGGTCTGGGAAGATCCCACATGCCGCGGAGCGGCTGGGCCCGTGAGCCGTGGCCGCTGAGCCTGCGCGTCCGGAGCCTGTGCTCCGCAGCAGGAGAGGCCACAGCAATGAGAGGGCTGCGTACCGCAAAAAAAAAAAAAAAAATAGTCCAGTTCCCCTGTTGTAGTTTTGGGTCAGTCTAGCTCAAGTTAAGGCTCTTCCCCTCCTGCAACTCTGCCTGCTCCAGAGTGGAAGTCTGTGGTGGGACTTATGTCCCACCTGTCCTGCTCCCCTCCTCCAGCACTCCACCTGCCCAGGTTGGTGTTCAGGGAGCGAGAGCCAAGGGAGGAGAGCAGGAGGGTTCTAGCCTTGGACTGACGCAGTCGTGGTGACCGGTGCTGTCCGGACCGGCAGCTGTGTGGGGTGGACTCTCTCTTGTGGGCACCGTGCGGGGTTCTCTGGAGACCCCCACTCATCACGCGGATCTCAGCCTGCAGGTCCCTTGATAAAAGACCTCCAGCAACTCCACTTATTGCTAGCCAAGGTCGTGACCCTTAACACCCTCAGCTCCTGTTCCCTCATCTGTGAAACGAGAACGATAACAAGAGCACTAGCCTCATAGGTCCTCTGTGACCTATGAGAGAACGCACAGAATGAACTTCCTACGGCCCCTGGCACTGAGAAGGTTCTCTGTGATGTGAGCTGCCTGCACTGCCATCACCATTATCATGATCAATCTCAAAGCAAATCAATCTCTAAGTGGGAAAATTCCTCATTTTCATGTCCTTTTGTTGCCAACCCTCCCTCCTCTTACTGTTTGGCCAGAGCATACACACGCACACACATAGGAACACAAATGGGACATACAGGCATGGCCACATGTGCAGAGTAGTGGCTGTTTGGGGGTGTCTCAGTTCCTGACTCCCTTTGATGCTGGCTCTCCTGCAGAAGCACCCTAGGTGCCCTGTCCCCCACCACCCCGACTTGTGTCTCTCTTACACTGTCCCTCACTAATTAAGTGGTGGGCCTGTGTGAGGCCATCCGCTGCTGGATTGTCAGCCATCTCTCTCCCACGATCCCTGGGACTCCCCTAATGGCCCCGGAGTTTCCTGCAGCAGAAAGACAGGGCTCATCCCATTGCTGGGAAATCACACACAGGAGCCTCTGTGTTAAATGATTATAAGCGTGAAGATGATTTTTGAATCTCATGCAGTGATGCTCTGCGTACTTTTCCTTCTGCTTTGAGTTATTTCTTTTTAGGTTTTGCATAGCCTGGTTTTGCTCCAAAAAAACAAAAGTACTAATAGGATGATGGGCTGTTTCCAACTTGTGATGCATTTCTCCTGTCACCTGTCACAATAAGACTTCATTCGTCACCCCCTAAGAGTGATTAGAGCCCTGCTCCGGCCTCCCAGCCCCTGTGTTTCTTGGTTACAGCACCTCTCATACCACAGGTCTCAAGGCTGCTTATCTTTCTCCTCCGCCATCACTCAAAGGGGAGCACCTTATTCTCTCTCCCCAGGGGCTGACACGGTGCCTGGCCCCTAGGCTCTCTGAGGCCTTAGACACTCACTTCACCTCTCTGAGCGTCCTGTCCTCACCCTTAAAATGGAAGGTAATCACGTCCATCTGAAAAGGTAGTTCTGAGGATTAAATGAGTGCAAAGCATCTGGCACACCGCAGGCCCTCAGCAGAGGAAAACCATCTTATAACTGCTATAGGCACTAAGTGGGGAATTCAATAATTTGTTAGCAGAGTTGACACTAAGTTTGTAATGCTGTCATCATTAACTGAAATGTACCTGAATCCGCAGTGTCAGTCCCTCCATATCCCCAACCCCTCATTGTCCCCAGGTGGCCCAAGTCACCCCACCAAAGTACCTCCCAGGCCACATGATCACATCACTGCCCCGCTCCCAAGTCTCTAGTGACTCCTGCTGCCTCCAGAGTCAAGTCCAAGTCCAGTACGTGTTCCCACCTCACCTCTCCACCTTCTTTGCCTCCACTGCCCCTCATGTAATCCTCTGCTGTAAAATAAGGTGAGAGTCTCCAGGCGCCTGTCTGGCTCTGCTGCTCTGTGATTCTCATGCAGTTGTGTTCACCCAACAAGCCTTTTCTGAGTGTCTGCTCTGTGCCTGGCCCTGGGCTCAGCTCTGGGGACACAGCTCCTTCCGTCAAGAACCTCCAGTTAGAGGAGGAGGCAGGCTTGTCGAGAGACGAAGGCAGCAGAGAGGATGTGCTGTGGGGCTGGGGTGGGAGTCCTCTGCCTGCCTGGGGATTTAGGTGAGAGCATGTTTTTGTGAAGCACGTGGCTCACTGTGGGCCCGACACATCCCTTCTCTTCTCTCCCCCTCAGTCGCCAGGCTGATGACCTGCTCAGTGTGTCAGATAGAGAAGGCAGGGCACTGATCTGAAGGAGGCTGCCTATGAAATATTAATTGCTTCCCCCAAAGACTAGGTGTTCTGAAGGGCTTTGCTTGCCCAGCTGAAAGCTCGTGACCTTACCAGCTAGAACCTACCACTCCAGGCTGCTGGGGGAGGATGCTACTAAGACGGCTCTGTGCATAGACAATGTTCATGAGTTTATGGACGGGATCTCCTTCCTATCAAGAGCCCTGGAAAGCTCAGAGGGGGAAAGGATTGCAGGAATTTCAATGCTTCTTCCAGAAATGTCAGTGCCTCCCCTTCTCTGAAAACCCCTACTCACCTTCTGAACCCCCTCAGATTCCTCTATGGGACCTTCAGCTCCCGAGCACTTGCCCTCCTCAGGCCCTGCCATTCACCTTTGCTTTCTTGTGTTGGTGGGGCTTCTGCAGAAAGTTCCTGAAATGCAAGTTCATACTTCACCTTACTCAGGGATGCTTCACGCGTGCCTATTGAACAGAGAGCTAGCAGAGGCTCAGAGGCATGAAACAGGACTTGAAATATTGTTTGGGTGCTTGCTGTGTGCGAGGTGCTGGGTTCAATCACGGTTGCTGACCGGGACGTGGCCAGGGGTCAGGCAGGATATAGTCCCAGCCCAACACGTGCCCGTCTCAGGAATGCAGACGTTTTCCTGACCTCTTTTGGGGCCTGTATTTGAGTTGCATCTTGACACAGCGGTTTCCCCAGTCAAAAGGGGGAAGAAAAAAATTCTAGGTTAAGGACAAGCCTACGCAACACACAGAGTAATGGGAGTGTTTCGGGTTTCACAGGGCAGCTTATGGAGGTGAAATGTGGAGTTGAACAGACCTGGGCTCAAATCTGGCCCTGACTGACAGACATACCCCAAGTAAATTGTTGCCCCAATCTGAGACTCAGGGAACCTCCAGCCTTAAGGGCTGCACTGATGGTTGAAGAGCGAACGTGTAAATTCCTCCTGCCCCTGGAACAGAGAGGAAGAAGGATGTAATGCAGCCCTAGCCCTTCTCTGGCCCCTTAGCAACCAGCCTCTGAAGGCACCTGCCACACCAAATCACTGTCACGCTGGTCCCTGACCCAGGCAAGCGACAAACAAGACTTGAGTTCTATGCTGCAGCGTCATGAAGCAATTCTCGACCCCAGTTTTGAGAAAGCCCCTCCAGATTGTGTGGCCTGAAAACAGCCTCACGTTTTCTCAGACTCTGATGCCTCTGAGGATGTCTCTTGCTTCCTCAGACCTAGCAGGTTGCTGAAAGACCTCCTGCAAGTGAATTTACCGTGTGAAAAGAAAGAATGATATTGAAGCCATAAAGTTTAGTCTGCCTGGGTAAATGAAGTCCTTAATTCACTCACCCAACTGCCCACCCCTTTCCTGCCAGGCTGCTCTTTCCGTGACGCATCCCAGACTTCCCCTGACCTCAGACAAGATGGAGCATAGGCAGTCAAAGGCAGAATTTAAGGGGTACCGCTTCCAGTGAATCATTAGCAACAAGAAGCACACTGACATCCAATGCACGAAAAATGGCATCATGGAGATCACTTACTTAATGTTGTTAGGCTAAATATTATTTAATAATTTCTGAGATTTAGCTGTGCTCCAGCGCTGTCAGACTTGGAATGCGTTCGTATTTCCAAACAGAGGATTGATTTGCAGCCTTCACACATGATGATAATCCAGAATTTGTGATACTTGAAAAAAATACTTTCTTGTCCAGTTGTTTCTTTATGGCAAGTTCCTAGAAATGGAATTGCTAGATCAAAGGATAGCAATTTTAAAGGCCTCATTCACTAATTCACAAATTCAACAAATACTTATGATGTTCCAGACCCTCTCTGGGCCCTGCAGTTACTGTAGTGCCCTGCTGCACTGGGCCAGGCTACACTTTCCCCACATCCTTGACAATAGTGGGTACTGTGATTCTTTCTCTGTTTTGGCCATCTAAATGAAAATAGTAATATATTCCCAATGGCTTAAGATTTAAAGGTAAAAAATAAATACATAAAGAAGAAACTCTAGGTAAATATTTATATGATTACGGCATAGAGAAGGGTTTTTAAAGGTTTTTAACCTCAAGAGTGAAAGGATAAAGGAAAAGATTGATAGAATAGGCCATGTGCAAATTTAAAGCTTATATATGGATGTAGCCACAAGCGAGGAAGTCACGCTGACTCTTGTCCCTCCTCAGGCCTTATGTACACAGCTTTCCAGTGATGCTCAGGAGACTGCTGAGGAACACTGGGGTCTCTCATCATGGACTTGTCTAAACACCCTGAGGCCCCTAGAGCAGGGCTCTAGTCCAAACAGGGGGCCATGGTAGGTCACTGTTATGTAAGCTGGGATTTGCATAGACATAGATAGAGCCATAGAGAGGTAGGCAAAGGACAAGCTGGGAAACACAGTGGCAAAGAAATATTATGTCTTATTTTTATCTCTAATACTTATAGAGATTCATACCAATCAATAGGAAAAAGAATAGTAGACAAGTAATTGTAACTGCTACGTGTTACTTTTACAATTAAAAAAGTAGAGACAAGGGTGTTTATTTACATGTTCAGCAACACTGACTGGGCGAATGGTCAAACATTCCAGCCTCCAAACCAGGCACCTGGGACACAGAGAGGGCTTGGAAGCCCTGGCTGTCCTCCCAGGCCTCCCAGATGGGCTTGGAAACAGCCAAGAATGCAGTGTGAGCAACCAGACAAAGAAGCTGGTACAGGGAAGTCCCAGGGCACTAAAGGAGGCAGGGGTCAGCTCCCTGCAAGGGGAGGAATGTCAGGAAAGAAGACAAGACAGCTGGATGTTTTAACAGCTTTATTGAGTTATAGTTTACATAACATAAAATTAACCCCTTTTAAGTACAGTTTGATGAGATTTAGTAAATTTATGCATCGGGGCAACTGTCCCTGAAAGATGGTATTAGAATATTGTCATCTGTCCCACTCATTTACAATCAATCCTCCTTCCCACTCCCGGGCCTAGGCAACCATTGATCTTTCTGTTTCTATAATTTGCCTTTTCTATCAATTTCATATAAACAAAATCATATATGTCATATCTCTGTCTGGCTATTTCATTTAGCATGATACTTTTGAGATTCACCCATGTTAGTTCATTCCTTATTATTGCTGAGTGTTATTCCGTTGTGTGGATTTACCATTTTCTTTATTTGTTTATTGGTTGATGAATATTTGGGTTGTTTCTAGCTTTTTGGCTACCATGAATAATACTGTTATTAATATTTGTGTATCAATTGTTTGTAGATGTGTATTTTCATTTCTCCTTGGTACTTAGGAATAGAATTGCTGAGACATGTTGTAAGTGTATGGTTAATTTAAAAACAATGTTTTTTCCAAAGTAGCTGTACCATTTTACATTCCCATCAGCAATGTATGAGAGATCCAGTTGCTCCACGTTCTTGTCAACACTTAGTCAGTGATCTTTATTTTAGCCATTTTAGTGAGTGTGGTGGTATTTCATTGTGGTTTTAATTTGTATTTCCCCTTAAAATGTGGTGTTGACCATCTTTTCATGTACTTATTTGCCATTTGTATATCTTCTTTAGTAAAGTGTCTATCAGTAGTTTTCCCATTTTAAAATTGGGTTGATTGTCTTTTATTATTGAGTTTTAAGAGATCTTTATATATTCTGGATACAAATTTTTAATCAGGTATATGTTTTGCAAATATTTTCTTTTAGACTATGATTTGTCTTTTCCTTGCCTTAATGGTATCTTTTGAAGACTAAAAATGTTATTTTTGGTGAATTGAATTTATCATTTTTTAAATTTTATTGTTTTTGCCTTTTGTGTCATATCTGAGAAATCTTGGCCTACTCCAAGGTCACAAAGATTTTATTCCATGTCTTCTTTATGAAGTTGTATCATTTTCAGGTTTACATTTAGTTTAGGTCTATAGTACATTTCTAATTAATTTTTGTGTGTAGTGTAAGTTAGTGGTTGAGATTAATTCTCTTTCCATATGGATATCCAGTTTTCCCAGCACCATTTGTTGAAAAGACTATCCTTTCCTCTATTGAATTACCTTAGCACCTTTGTCAAAAATAAATTGACCATATATGTGAGCAATGATATGATGGTAAATGTTTAACAACTAACTCTCTGGGAAAAAGAAGGGGCTTAATTTGTAGTGTTGGCCAATTTCCTGGTATGAATACTCTTACATGGCTCATTTCAAGCTACCAATAGTTTAACACTCAGCTCACCAGATTCCTGAAAATTTGACAGTCAGCTCTGTAAGCCAGGATAGGCCAGCTTCAACATACTACCGTATACAAAGATCAATTTCTGAACTCTCTATTTTGTTCATAGATCTATGTGTCTATTTTTATGCCAGTAACATACTTGATTACTATAGCTTCATAATAAGTTTTAAAATAAGGAAATATAACTTCTCAGACTTTGTTTATCTTTCTCAAAAAATTTTTATCAATTCTATATCTCCTGTATTTCTATATAAACTTTAAAATCAGCTTGTCATTTTCTACAAAAACTCCTGCTGGGATCTTGATAATATTTGCTTTGAAATTTATAGATCAATTTCTAGATTTGCCATCTTAGCAATATTAAATCCTCCAGTTTATGAACATTGTATATGACTTCATTTGTTTAGGTTTTCAATTTCTCTCAGCAATATTATGTAGTTTTCAGTGTTCAGGCATTGCACTTCTTTTGTTAAACTTATTCCACAGCATTTTATTCTTTCTGATGCTGTTGTGAATGGATTTTTAAATTTTTTATTTTCTTGTTGTTTGAGACTAGTCTATAGAAATATAATTAATTTTTGTATATTCATTGTGTATCCAGTAACCTTGCTAAACTCACTCATTTGTTCTAGAACTTTTTGTAGATTCCTGATGATTTTCTAAGTGCAAGATCATGTTATATGCAAATAATGACAGTTTTACTCTTCTCTTCTAATCTATATGCCTTTAATTTCTTTATCTTGCTTTATTATACTGGCTATGGCCTCCACTACAATGTTGAATAAAAGTGATAACAGTGGACATCCTTGCCTTATTCCTGATCTTAAGGGGAAAGCATTAAGTCTTTCACCATAGAGTATAATGGTAGTTGTAAGGTTTTGGTAGATGTCCTCTATTAGGTTGAGGAAGTTCCCTTCTTTTCCTAGTTTACTGAGATTTTTTTAATCATGAAAAGGTGTTAGATTTTGTCCAACATTTTTTCTGTATCTATTAAGATGATCATATGGTTTCTGTTCTTTATTCTATGACAATGGCATATTACATTAATTTTTCTTTTTTTTTTTTGTATCTTAAACCAAGATTGCATTCCTAGGATAAACTTCACTTGTTAAACCTTCTTATATGTTGCTGGATTTGATTTGCTAATCTTTTGTTAAGGGTTTTAATATCTATATTCATGAGTAATATTGGCCTGTAGTTTTCTTAAGATGTGTTTGACTGGCTTGGTATCAGGGTAATACGTGACTTTACCCATCTTAAAATGAGTTAGGAAGTGTTCTCTCGTCCTCTATTTTGAAAAGAGATTGTTAGGCTGGGTGGTTTTTTTTGTTTGTTTGCGGTACGTGGGCCTCTCACTGTTGTGGCCTCTCCCCTTGCGGAGCACAAGCTCCGGACGCGCAGGCTCAGCGGCCATGGCTCACGGGCCCAGCCGCTCCACGGCATGTGGGATCTTCCCGGACCGGGGCACGAATCCGCGTCCCCTGCATCGGCAGGTGGACTCCCAACCACTGCGCCACCAGGGAAGCCCTAGGCCGGGTGTTTATTTTTTCCTTAATGTTTGATAGAATTCAACAATATGAATTTTAATTCTAATGCTTGATAGAAGATCACCAGGGGCTGGATTTTCTTTGTGGAAAGATTTTAAATGACTAATTCAGTTTCTTTACTTGATATACATTTATTCAGATTTTCTATTTCTTTTTTGAGTCAGCTTTTGTGATTGGCATCTTTCTAACAATTTGTCCATTTCATCTATATTGTCAAGTTTAATGACGTGAAGTTGTTCCTAGTATTTCCTTGTAATGGAGCTACACTTTAAAGAGTAACTTAGCATAGGTCTCAAGAAGTCATAAAATGATATTATCTTTAGCACCAGCTTTATTTGTTAAAAAAAATATTCATCAAGCCCCTCCTATACACAGAGCAAAGAATGAGGAAACCTGGATTTATTGAGCACTTCACTGGATGTATCATACAATGTCCTTGGCACTTTTGATAGATCATCTCATAGGAGTGTCCTCCCAGAATTCTAGGTTTACCCAGAAGGAGGCAGCAGTCTTTCCCCCCTTTCAGGGCAACTCTCAGGGTTCCCATTTCCTGTCTTAGGAACCATTTTTCTGCAAGTAACGGACACAGGTCCTTGGGGACCGAACCATCCAGAAGAGAGTGGCCTCAACCAGATAACTATGGTCTTGTAGCACAAGTCCCGCATTCCTGCGAATAATAAACGCAGACAATAACGCGAAAGTGGGGGCTAGCAAGCAAGGAAGGGGAACTGTAATTTTCTTATAACCTCTCATCTAGCTCTTACTCTTTTCTACTTGAGGTGTATTTGTATGTGCACTTACTTTAACTACCACGTTCCCCCACTCTTATCCTCCACCTCTGCCAACTGTAGGTTTCTTATTTTGGACCCTTTTTCTTCCCGACAGTTCCTAGCGTAGTGCCTGCTAGACACTGCAACCTAAATTAATTTGTGTAGAATCAAACTGACTCCTACTTTGAGCAGTTTTCATTTTTAACTATCTGTACTCGTAATTCATATATATCATACTCATATATATCGTGCACATGGCTTTCTCTGTGTGAGGCACTGTTTCCCAGGTGCACGGGGGCCTGTGAGCCCCATGCAGCCCGTGACAGACTGAGACAGCAGTGAGCTGCAGAATGAGCCATTTGCCTAATGAGGGGAACCCACATCCCGACACTTGTCATTGCCAACTGATGCCCATGCTAGATCTTTCCATGGAAGGGAAAAGAGGATTCTTTTCCTCTCATTCTCTGTTCACATTCAGTAAGCTTCAAACTTTATATACTGACAAGTTTTTTGCCCAGTGTGTGCTTTCCTCATTTCAAAAAAAACTCACACATGGTGTGCATGTGTTTATTGGGTTTTAATGGATAAGAAGAGCAATCCTAAATGATTAGAATGTTGGCATTCTCTATAAGGTTCCCTTTCACACAAAAGAAGCTGAAAGATGCATGCAGTACATTTACATGCATAGATCGTAAAACTCCTCTCTTGACCGAGTCATCTCTAGCGGGAAGAAGCAGTCATCCACTCCCCCTAGAAGGAGAGAGAAGCCTCTCTAAGCCCCCTGCAACCCACCAGGCCCAGGGATGTTCTTTTCTTTTTAATCTACGAATCCTACTTCCTTTAACCAACTCCTGACAATAGCTTGGCAACCGACAGCATTCGCTGACTGCTTCCAACCTGAGTTCAATAAGGAGCCTGCTTCCCTTCTTCTAGAACACTTTAATATAACAAGTGTGGACACGATTTTTGAACAAAGGCAATGTTTCCATGGCAACATAAATTACTGATGAAAATCTACAGGAAGATTTTAAACCATTAAGATTTAAAAGGGTGGTTTTCTTCCTTCATAAAGCAGTTGAGGAATGTTGTTGAAAATTTCATTGTCAAGAGAATGGGGAAAGAAGTATCTTCCCCAAGGACTTAGACACATAATAAATAAATCTGGGGCTTATGGGCAGAGAAGTAGAATTTATATATGATTGTAGTTGGCAATAATCTATTATTCTAAGACTCCACTTCTGTCAAGAGGTGATCTGTACTCATTAACACATGTAGATATTCTTCGCAGCAGTAAAATTGTCCTTCTATACTTCTGTTTCATTGTTTCTTGTAAATGTCAGGCTTTTCCAAATGAGAAAGGAAGGACCAGCCTCTGTTCTCTTCTTTTACAACACCGTCTCTCCAAGGCCAAACCCTCTCTGCATTCTCCTGATGCCTCCCCCCTTCCTCTTCTGGGACCTGGCTTCATCAATCACCCAGCTCTCTCCCGTCTTCAGTCTCTCCCTCTGTAACTGCTCTTTCAATATCTCCCCTTGAGTCACTGCAAGAAAATGTGCTGAAGTGGGACAAGGCCTTAAGGAGTGAACATCTGCTGACAGCGGGCCCTCAGTATTGGAGATTCAATTAATCAGGCATTCATCGAACGCTACTTTGTTCAAGTCTAACGTGAAATGCATTCAGAAATGAACCTGCCACTGGAAGCTTCTGTCCAAATTTTGTCCACATTGGGCACCAAACCGTTGACTGCAGTGGTCAGAGAAAACAATAGCTGGACAGATATTTGATGTCTGTGTAATTGTTTAGACCTTCCCACTAACTGCGAGGTCAGTGAGGCTGGAGCAGCATCTGGCTTCCACACTGCATCTCCAGCTTCGTGACTGCGATGAAGAAGATGTTCAATCATTTTTCTTGAGCACGTGACTCTGTGATGAAAACCAAATACATTATGATACAGTTATCCACCACAGACTTGGTAATTCTGACGTTCGGGTCTTCTGCTACTAATACGTTCTCATTTAACCCCACATCAATCCTGTGAAACAGGCCTTGAGCAAATCCTTTCCAAATGAGCTCACTGAAGTTCAGAGCAAGTGAGGGACTGACTGGAGGGTTAGAGCCAAGATGGCACCCAGGTTTATTTTATTCCAGAGCCTGTGCTCTTGCCAGGGAACCACCGACTCTCTTCTGGCCCAGGTTCGATGCTTGTTCCCACCTCCCTGCCCTCGGCCTGTGCTTCCCTGAGCCCTGGCGTGTGCTGTGTGCACTGAGGCATCATTTTCTCCTGTGAGGGCCTGAGTTCCTTTGTTTCTGCTTGTGACCAGGCCCCCAGCCACGTATTTCTTAACCAGCTTTGCTGCATAGGAGGCTTTGCTACCTCTAGTGAAGGCTGCAAAATGTTCCCCCTCAGGTTCTTACAACCGGAGCATGACCGTCTCTATTCACTTGATGCCACAGCTCTGCTGGGAACTTGAACTTCCTGGGCTCTGCTCACACCAGTGCTCTCTGCCTTGCTGACCTGAACCCTGGGTTTTTAAAACTCCTTTCGATGGGAAGAGTAATTTCTGATTGGGGTCTGTATTAGAATTGATTGCTATGTAACAGATTACTCCAAAACTTAGCAGCTTAGGCCAACAAACGTTAATGATCTCAGACAGCTTCTGAGGGTCAGAAATCCAGGAACAGCTTAGTTGGGGAATTCTAGCTCAGGGTCTCTCGTGAGGTCCCCTGAACGCTTGCCTGGGGCTGAGGGTCCACTACCAGGACGGCTCACTCATATGGCTTTTAGCAGGAGGCTCGGTTCCTTGCCCCATGGACCTCTCCCTAGGGGCTGTTTGAGTGTCCTCGTGATGTGGCAGCATGCTGTCCCCAGGCTGAGTGATCCAAGAGAGGGAGAGCAAGGACGAGGCTACAATGGCTTTGTGGTGCAGTCTCGGGAGCTACGTACCATCACTTCCACCGTATTCTATTTGTTGGAAGCAAGTCACTAAGTACAATCACATTCAAGGGGCGGGGAATTAAACTTCACCTAAGGGAAGAATGTCAAGGAGTTTGTGGACATACTGTGGGAAGTGGTATATAGGCCATGAGATGCCCGTGTAGCAACTTTATGCCCCCTCCCTGGCTGGGGCAGCCCAGGGACTTCCTGTTTAGCTGTTCACAGGGGTGAGGTGGAGGCTGCATTCTGAATCCCTGTCCAGGGCACAGTGAGGATTACACAGATGCAGAAAGACAGTCCTGACCTTCAACAAGGGCACAGTCTGGGAGGGAAGGAAGATATCTACACAGGTGGCCTAGGACAAGCTGGAAGACAGTGAGTGCTACCAAGAGATGAAGGTCAGAGGAGGAAGGCCTGATTCAGCAGTGGGCCTGGGGACTCCCTGGAGGGGAGAGCACTGGATCCTGGCACGCAAGGTCATGTAATGCTTCAGCAACTGGAAGCGTGGAGGGAGTAGCGTGCCAGGAAGGGGAACCGCACAGCAGGAAAGTGCAGTCTGTGTCTGGGGAAGGGCAGCGTGGAGTCCTCCCGGGCAGAGTCGGTGGCGGTACCCGTGGCACAGTGTCGTTGTGAGGACAGCATAAGACAGTGCAGTCAGAGAACCTGGCACGCAGAAAACACTCCCTCACTGATGATACGGACGACCGATGAAGGTAGAGAAACGAGGCTGGAGTGGTCACCTGGGGCCAAGTCACAGGGCTCTGCCTATCATCCTAAGGAATCGTGACACGTGGCAGCTAGAAGGGACCTTAGCTGGGACTTGGTCCTTTAGGACACTGGGAACTGCTAAGGTGTTCCCATAGGGGCAAGTGCGCTCACAGCCGAGCAGATTTATCCTGCAGCATGTCTTGGGTGGGTCCAAGTGAGGAGATGGGGGCCAGGACCCTGATGCTGTGGTCCAGGGAGAGGAAGCGTTGAGGGCCCAGGTGAGGTGGGCACAGGGGCTGCACAGGAGGAGGTGAAGGTAGAGCATTTGTTGACTCCTTTAAAAACTCTGCCTGGTCAGCACAATCTAAAAGCCCTACTTCAGCAGGTGCTCTAAGTGTGACTGTGCTGTGATTTGAAGGTCCCAAGGGAGCAGCCCAGGAACATCTTGTCCACCAAGTCCCCACACACTGAGACGGCTCACACCGGCCCAGGCTCCCCTCCGTAGGTTTCCCCAGCACACAGGGGCCATCAGCGGAGTCCTGTAAGGAGTCCTTATGCCCAGACCTGAACATAGCAGTGGAGCCACTTCTCTGTGCAGTTGACTCACCCACAGAGGGACATCATAGTCCCAAAGCCATTCTCTGCCCCTGCAGGGATTATTAGGACATCAGTGATGCCCTAAGCCTCAAGTGATGGGGTCCATCTAGGGGACAGTGAGGCCTTGGCAATGTGGTTGGATCATCCAATCCCCATGACTTCCTTACATCCGGATACAGGAGAAGCCTTGGCATGAGGAACAGCTCTGGGAGGCCAGCGCAGCAGCCTGCAGATGTGGATCCTCCCAGTTTGCCCAGAGCCTCACTGTGGTGTGTACCAGACAGGCTGAAGGGCAGTGCTTTTTTGTGTTTGCTGCCAGGATCCAAAGTCACTATGAGCTTGAGGTGGGTTACACACCCACCCCCAAGTGTGGAGAAGCGGACAGAACGAGGCCTTTGAGTCAGGCAGACTGCGGTCCAGTAACTGCCTGACTACGTACTGGCTTGTACTGGCTTGGCCTGGCGTCCCTTCGTTTCCCCGTGCTCAGTTCCTCACACACAGCATGGGGTGAATAGCAGTGACCACACAGGGTGTTCAAAGGCTAAAGTAGGGTTAGATTCTTAAAGGGCTCAGCCTTTTAACAAGTAGGTGTTGGGCAAGTGTTTGTTAAGTTTTCCTCTCCTTCCCTGTCCTGATTCTCCGTGCCGAGGCCCCCAGCCAGCCCCTTTCCCACCTGAGGCAGCTTCACTCAGCAGGGGCGCTAGGTGCCTTCTGTCAATCTAGGGAGGATGGATTCTGTGGAAGCTTGGGTGACTTGGCATGTTTACTTTCATGAGGGAAACTCTTCCCGACAAGAGCTTAAGACTTGCGGCTCGTGGGTTTTAGGGGCGTGGTTTAAGCAGTAATAGAAGCCCCACGTGTGAGCAGCCTTCACAAGTCTCTGTAGTAGAGCAGAACCCTTGATTCTCCAGACGTTTCTTGGATGTTTTGCTCTATGCTATTCAGGGCAGCAGGGAAACACAGATAAACAGAGCTCAGTTCCTGGTGAGAATGGCCTCTGGCTAAGGCAGGAGACAAGTTTGTGAGACCATCATCATTTCAGCATGATGGGCACCGGATAGAAGCATAAGATGTTCTCTTGCCTCCAAGGAGCAAGCGCTGCACCATCTAGGCAGGCAGGAAGGGCTCAGGAGGAGGGCCAGTTGCTGACCAGAAAGGAAATCAAATAACAGCTGTTTCTAGTAAATGCCTACTGAATGCCAAACCCTTCAATCCTGAGAGAAATGTAGGAAAGATATGGAGTGTGGCTCTCAATGATGGCCCAGGGGGAGGGAAGGGTTCTGGCGGGCAAGTGAGGACTGAGGTCCTCGCCCAGCCAGGCCCCTAACCTGTAGTCTGATACAGGGTAAGTTAAAGATCTTTATCCCTCTGCAGCCACGCAAATGAGATTGGACTTGAAGGAGAGTTTTTTCATGAATTTTCTGTTATATATCTTATCCCTCGAGAGAGACAAACGGACTCATGAAAGAATTAAAGAATGTGAAACTGCTAGGTAACCACAAAGTTGGACAGTACAGTAGAGGGTCCAGGAGCCAAGAGCTGGGAGACTTTGGGCTGAGTAATCCAGGAGGGCTTCCTGGAAGAGGAGAGCCCTGAGCTGAGCCTTGAAGAATAACTAAAATTGGGACAGTCTGAGAGGAGGAGGACACCATCAGTGGAGGAATAGGAATAGTGCTGCCTCGCTCAGAAGTGTTCAGCGGCTCCCCAGGCCTCCCACTAGCATCCAGGCATGGCATTCCAGGCTCTGTACAGCCTGCTCCTAGCTCCTGCCTGCCCGGTCACCTTGCCATCCCTCCAAGAGCCCCACCCTCCCGCTCCCTGAGTGGTTCAGCCGCTCTGTGAACCTGCCCCAAATACCTCACTGCTGCCTGATTCCCCCCACCCACTTCTCTATCTGCATCCTTCAGTGCCCCCTTCCCCACTTCACCCCTCAGAATAAAGCATCCTTTCCCCTCTGTCCTTCTGAGCCCTGTCCCATTTGCTTCGTTCTGCCTTTTCTTAGGGTCACACATGGACAGACCCTGACTCACTAAACTGTAGAGACCTCAGCCTTGGCTTCCTCCTCTCTGTGGGCCACATGCCATGGCCATGGCTGGAGTTTGGCAAATGCCAAACAAATGAATGAATGAACGATCAAGCTGAAATCTGGTTGCACAGAAAGGGGAGTTGATGGTTACAGGGGACCATGAACTCGTGGCAAAAGGAACTGGACATGGCTGACCTGAGAGTGTGGCCCATACTGCTCTGGGAGGAGCATCTCAGGGCTGGGGGAGCTCAGGTATTCTCTGTGCAGTCTGTGTCATATAAACCCTCCACAGCCTTGCAGACAGCAGGCCACAGCCTGCACAAGCACCTCCAGTGAGGGCCGCCAGCACGCTGCAGCTCCAGCACATTGTCCGAGTGCAGTGGGAAGGATGTGGGCTGTGGAGCCCGACTCCCCTGGGCTGAGAATCAGCTCTGCTATTTGCCAGCTGTGTGGCCTTATGCAAGCCACTTAACCTCTCTGAGCCTTGGTGACCCTCTTTCATAAAAGGGAAATAATACTGCTTCCTTTCAAAGTTGTTGTAAGGATTATAGAGAATATACAAAACAGAAACAACCTTCCAGCTTATAAGAGGTGACTAATGAATGGTACATAATTTTTTTATGACTTATGATTAATTGTTCCATGTGGCTGGGGAAGGTTTTGTGGAGAGTTCAAAGAAAGTTCTAGGTAATAGAATTTGGATTTAAACCTAACAGCCTGTTATAAGTACAGTGAACTTATTATGGGACTCATTAACACATCCCACGTGAAGATGATGTACCAAAGTTGTTCAAGACCAGGGTGACCAAGCTGTCCCCACAAGGACACATCCCATGGTTAATGCTCACAGAGAGACACTTACCAGCCCACAGGGGCCACTGCAGAGAGAGAGAGAAAGCTGCAGAAGCTGGCCTGGGAGAAGTGACCCAGAATCAGTGCTTGGGGCCAGTGTATACCTATCTCAGCCCTCATTCTGCAAGCAGGCAGGCAGGCAGGGGTGGGAGCAGAGAATCCGGGTTTCTGCCATCGTATTTTGGGAGCCAGGTTGTTACTGCTTTGGCTACTGAGAGATGCAGGCCAAGTATCAGGGCCCGAGGGTGGGAGGAAGGAAGGGAGTCCTGGCGCCTCAGGCAGGTAATGGGGCCCGAGCCCCAGAGGCAGCCCGGGCCAGCACTGGGCCTGTGTGTAGAGCCAAAATGGCTTAGAAGTCGGGTCATGGTAACTGGTTGAGGCTACAGAGGCGAATGGGGGGAGGAGGAGGAGGGAGGAGAGGCTCCAAAAGCAGCCTTGAAGCCGAGTAGGTGGCTGCCATTAACAGAATCAGGAGGGTCTCAACCCTCCTCCCAAATCCCCTCTCTTCCCAGGTTCCACGGCTCAGGGGGGTAGTGTCCCCACCCACAAACCCAAATATCTCTCCAAGCCTGGCCTCCCTCAGCTCAGCCATGTTCGAGTCCCGCCCATTTCCCTCGACTCAGTGCCGTGTTCCGTCCCCACTGCCACGATCCTGGTTCAGGCCTCTGCTTTCCTCCCGGCTCACTGCACATCCCTTCTGGCCTCCCACTCCACCCCTCCCCCTCTGTCCCCATTCACACTGCTACCAAAGTTCTCCTCCCCAAGAAGAATCTGGCCACATGCATCCATGGCTTGAACTCATCTGGCAACTTCTTGTTACAGTCCAGACCATCCCCTTGGCGTGGCTGGCAGGACCTTCATGACCTGCCCAGCCTCTCCTGTCCTTCTCCACCAAGCTTCAACCCAGCCGCCCGAGCTGCCCGCAGGTCCTCCTGGGGGGCCGGGCCTCTCGTGAGCCTCTTTGTATGCCCCCCATTCTGCCTGGAAACCCGCCCCGCCACGTTCGGCCAGCTCCCTGTCAATCTCCATGACTCCTTCCAGAGCCCATCCTCCAACTCCCGGGCTGGTGCAGGAGCTCCTCCCTTGTGCTCCCCACTCCCTCCTCCTTCATGGAGCCTATCTTATTGTCCTGGAGTAAACTCCAGTCCCTCCCTCTCCCACACCTTGAGTTCATCCTGCCAGGCAGACCTTAAGCACTCAGTAAATGTTTTATAAACGAATGAATAAATGAATGAATGAATGAGTGCAATGGAGCAGTGAGGGAATCCAAGAAGAGTAGACAACTTGGCAGGGGAGACAAGATGATTTGGTTCTAGGGATGCTGAGTTTGAGTTGGTGGGGCATTTAGAAGTAGGTCCAACTGCACTGGAAAGGCAAGTCTAAAGCTTCAGGAGGATCTCTTAAGAAACTGTGGTCAGTCTGCTCACACATGAGCCAGTGCCCCTCAGGAGCTCAAATGACCAGGATATGGCTCAGTGTTACCAAACCAGCTTTATCAACTCAGAGACCCTCAGAGCCTGAAGGGCCTTATAAGGACATTGTCTGGTCAATTCTTTTTTTGACAGATGAGGAAACTAAGGCTCAGAGAGGGGAGGGGCCTGCTCAGCATCTACCTAGAGGCAGAGCTAGGGCTAGAATTCGTGTGTCTCCTTGGCAGCCTGAGCTCTCTCTACTGTCCCCTGTGGCCTGTTGTTTGTGGCACTCATGTCTGAGCCCTGAAGGAGGGAGTTACCATGAGGATGAGAGAGGGTGCTGGAGAGCCTCACTCCACAGATATTCGTACACTGGCTCTTCCTTTCCCACAGCACAGCTTCTCATGGCCCCAAATCAGGGGAGACTGATAAAGACCTCAGAGCCACAGAGCTTATGTATTGGATGTTTTGCACTCAACAAACAGGATGGACCCTGTGGCCTACATCAGCAGCGACATTTATTTTACCCTGTTTTGAACACTGTCACCATCTACCCTCCAGTCCTGTAACAGATCAGATATGGCTGATTAGAAACCAGGAGAGAGATTGCCATGAACAAGCAAACTGACACACTGACTCTAAAAACACCAAATAGGGATCATTTAGGGTAAGGACCAATAGCCATTCACACCAAACCCACCAAGACTCTCTTACACATCCTGTATCCCAGCACAAGTCCCCATGGTGACATCCGGTTGTGTTCAGTACATCTTGCTTATTTATGACCTGCAGGCATTTAGACATTTCATAAGGATTTTCATCTAAAGTGATTGAGGTTGTTAAGGTTCAGGTAGCACAAGAAGCAAGCCCTCTGCTATTGAAGAGAAGTATTAACTTTAAAGATCCAGGGTTACAGAGCATCTTCATCATGACAAAGGAAGGAACAGAACTGGCTTTTTTTTTGATGGTTAGTTGTGGGGTTTTTTTGTAGAGTTCTTTTTTTTTTTAACATCTTTATTGGAGTATATTTGCTTTACAGTGGTGTGTTAGTTTCTGCTGTATAACAAAGTGAATCAGATATATGTACACATATATCTCCATATCCCCTCCCTCTTGCGTCTCCCTCCCACCCTCCCTTTCCCACCCCTCTAGGTGGTCACAAAGCACCAACTGAGCTGATCTCCCTGTGCTATGCGGCTGCTTCCCACTAGCTATCTACTTTACGTTTGGTAGTGTATATATGTCCATGCTACTCTCTCACTTCGTCCCAACTTACCCTTCCCCCTCCCCGTGTCCTCAAGTCCATTCTCTATGTCTGTGTCTTTATTCCTGTCCTGCCCCTAGGTTCTTCAGAACCTTTTTTTTTTTTTTTTTTTTAGATTCCATGTATATGTGTTAGCACACGGTATTGGTTTTTCCTCTCTGACTTACTTCACTCTGTATGACAGTCTCAAGGTCCATCCACCTCATTACAAATAGCTCAGTCAGAACTGGGACTTTTTCGTTTGGCCACAACGTACCAGGCACAATGTCCAACACGTTGTCTCATTTAACAGTCACAGCTCTCTAACCTCGCACACAGCAGCATTCGGTCATATGCGTTGAACTCATAAATGACTGAATGGATTGAGTTTTTTCAGCCTCATGTTAGATATTGTGAAAATGAGGCCTAAAGATGAGAACTGCCTGTCCATGGTCACACAGTGGGAGCTGGGAGCCCGTGCTCTTTCTCTGAACTACTGCTGCTGTTGTCACAACCTGCCTCGAGCGGGCAGGAAGGAACACTCACACTTACGCAGGAGGAGGGAGTGAGTTCACTCTTCAGCCACACATCAGTCAGCCCGACAAGCACTAACTGAGAACCTGCTGTGCTTGCCGCCCTGTGTGAGAGCACTGCTTCTGGATATAGGATGTATCATATCACTTAGGCTTTCTTTGATTTGCAGGAATGAATTCAGAGCATGGACTGACATCAAGCCTGTGAAACCCATAAAAGCCAAGCCCCAGTACAAGCCCCCGGATGATAAGATGGCTCATGAGACCAGCTACAGCGCCCAGTTCAAAGGGGAGGCCAATAAGCCAACCCCAGCTGACAATAAGGTCATTGATCGCAGAAGAATACGCAGCCTCTACAGTGAGCCCTTCAAGGAACCGCCAAAGGTGAGACTGAACTTCTGGGGACGCATCGGCACTGTCTGGCATGGAGGGGTTAACTACAGCAGAGATTGAGGGGTGGGGAAGGGGGTACTGCCAACTCTGGCCCCGCCCCCAAGGGCTTCTTTAAAGCCCCTCCTTTCCTTCACAGCACACAGAGACAGAGGAGCTTCTTACCAGGGACCTTTGCTAAATTCAAAGTGAACTTTTAAAGGAACATTACCTAAAATGAAAACAGCTTAAAGACTGGTAGGTTTCCAGAGAACTAGCTTCTGATTTTGAGAACCCCCCCCCCAAAATGGCAGAAAATCTCACATGAGCCCTAAATCCCCTTGTCTTAAAATAACTGTGCTTTTGCCCCTGAAGTGCTGACCCAGCCTTGGAGGCTTCCTTGCCTGACTTCTTTCCCACCCAGCCCCTGCCTCATCCTCAGCTCCAATCACTGGACACTTCTTTACCTCCCAAATCCCTAAACATCACCTGCCTTTTGTTATCCTTTCCCTCCAGCCAGCAGCAATTCTCAGTCTGTCACAATACACCTGTCACATCATGTGTTCCAAGTAATTTGCTACTATAATAAACAGCTTGTGAATGAGTTTCATTCCTAAGTAAGTTACAGTGGATTCAGGGATTTTCCAGTGACATCAGAGCTTTGCCTTGTTTTCATCGCAATATGCATTCATGAGAGGGAGAATCATGTTGGAGACTCTGCTGCTGAGACAGGAATCATACATGCCATAGCTTATTCTATGATGTCAAGCCATACGGAATTGTGCAATTATCAGCTCTCCTCTCTATAATAGCAGTAAAAGTCTGAAAACCTAAGAGCCTTTGCTCTGCTTTGCCCTAAAGTCTTGCAGTCAAGTGGAGTCTCCTCTTTGGCCCAGGACTGGTTTACAGGTAAGGCAACTACCCAACCCAGTTTGCCTGGACTACTCCAGATGAAGCATTGAAAATTCCATATTCCATGAAAGCCCTCAGTCCTGGGCAAACCAGGACGATCGGTTACCTTATTTCCAGGTCAGGGGTGACTTGAAAACCCCTAGACTTCATTGAGTGGATGACCCGGCCTGTGAGGCCCAACATCATCTCCGTCCACCTTCCACAGATGAAGTGGGACCCAGGACATGGGGTTGACTTTGGACAAAAGAAGATTCAAGTAGAGGAGTGAGGGAAGATTGGGGAAAGTAAATCCAGAGGTGGGTGGGAGGAGGGTGGCATATTGAGGCATCATACCCAGTGGCCCAGAGTTCTTGAGAAAGAGAAGAAAAGACCATCTTTCAGGAATGAGGGGGCAGAACTGGCAGGAGGTAGCTTGGGGAGAGGGAAGTGGGCTTGAACAGCAGCCCTGGGGAAAACCGTCTGGGGAGCCAGCCAGAGGGGAGGAGGGGATGGCTGGACAGCGCTGAAGGCCTCACTGGGCGAGACTGCCCGCCCAAGCCTCTCAGTGAGAACGTTTGTGCACAGGAGCTCAGAAACAGGAAAGGCCGGCTCCTGCTGTGGTAGTAAACCGCCCAGAATCTCAGTGTCTTCCATCAACAAAGTTTATTTCTTTTTTATTTTTTGCGGTACGCGGGCCTCTCACTGTCCTGGCCTCTCCCGTTGCGGAGCACAGGCTCCGGACGCGCAGGCTCAGCGGCCATGGCCCACGGGCCCAGCCGCTCCGCGGCATGTGGGATCTTCCCGGACCGGGGCGCGAACCCGTGTCCCCTGCATCGGCAGGCGGACTCTCAACCGCTGCGCCACCAGGGAAGCCCAAACAAGGTCTATTTCTTACCAGTATGGGCCCACCGTGGGTGGGCTGCAGCTCTCTTCCTCGGCACCTCTTCCGTCTAGAACTCAGGGTGAAGAGCAGCCTCTCTGTGGCAGAGGAAAGGGGCACGTTGGGAAGCACAGGCTGACTGTTGATCTTCTGTCTGGAGGTGACCCGTCACCTCTGCTCACATCTCATTGCCTAAAGCCGCTCACGTGCCCGCCTGCGTTGAGCAGGATGGTGAGGTACCGTCCTCCCGCGGGCAGGGCCAGCGGGGAGTGCGTCACAGAGCACAGCCCACCTGGCGGGGCCGGGACGCAAGGGCTGGTGGCGTGGCCAGCGAGAGGACGGCCAGAACGGCTGACCGGGGGCTTCAGAGGGGAGACGCCGGATGCCCTAGCGTCCCCGAAGAGGCTTTACACGCCATGCCCCTCCGAGTCCTGCGTTGTTACTGTTATCCTTTCACTAATCACGTCTTCTCTCTAAATTCGCCCTCCTACTCCCTCCCCTTCTGTGTTTCTGTTCGCCGTCTGTCTGTCTCTCCGTGCAGGTGGAGAAACCTAGTCTCCAGAGTTCCAAACCAAAAAAGACCTCAGCGAGCCATAAGCCCCCGAGGAAGGCCAAAGACAAGCAGGTGGTGTTGGGCCGGGCCTCCAAGAAAAAGAGCGCGGAGGGTGCCAGCGCTGCCCCGCCTGCTGACAAGGAGCAGAGCGCAGAGATGAACAATAAGCTGGCTGAGGCTAAAGAGTAATGCACTGCACTTCCCTTGCTTCTTCTCTTCCTTTTCTTTCTTCTTTTTCACTAACCAACAAAAAAGGCCACAAAATTGATTAGAGGCTTCCCATCTGCATGGGTCCTGAACGTCCTAGGAGCTCTTTGGTTTCTTTGAACAGACGGATCCTGTTTCAGAGACTGGGCGGCCTGCCTCCTGTGCAGATCTAGAGCAGGTCTGCACCACGGGCCCCTGGACCAGCCGGAGCCTGTGTGCAGGGCGGTGCCTCCTGGCGGGGGAGAATATACCTGCCGAGGGAGGCCCGGGGACCACAGGGGAACCGTCCTGGCGGTGCTTAGACATGAATGTAGGGCGTCCCCCTCCTGTTCCTCCCCAGGGTCTGTGCCAGTGATCAATTTTGAACTTTAGGTAAAAGTGTTCTTTTCCAAAACTCATGCGCTATAGAAGCTTGACCTGGGCTTCGGCAATTGGCAAAATGTGTGGAAATATTTAACAAGCAAACAAAAATATTCTGGCCTTCATGTCAATAAAATGAGTTGCGTCTGTTAAGTTTAAGTAATTTTTTCATAGACTCTTCTGTTAGAAACACGTGACTGCATTTAGTTTCCTATCAGTGGGCTTTAAATCGTATACCAAGTAAATGATGTGCCACTGATGACCAAAACTAGGCCAGGGCAAAAAGGTTAGGTGTTGTAGGTACACTCCAGACATCATAGGAAGATGACAAAAATGAGATTGTTTTCCTGTTAACTCTCCGCCTATCCAGTGCTGTGGATTTTGCAAAGTGACTGGTTACGGAGGACTGAGGAGGAAAGTTCAAGGTGTAAAGATAGTGTGTTTAGAATGTGGCTTTCTTGCTTCTGAGAAACACACAGCAGGAAGCAGATGTAGTGGCTACTGTGACAATGTTTACTGTTTCTGCCTGGGCTCTGCTTGCTCTGTTCCTCAGAGAGGACAGGAGATGCTGAACTTCAGGTTATGGGAAATTTCTATGACTTAGCCTAAGACGAGGACAATTCCCTGCTATATGATTAGCAAGCGTTTTTGACCTCATTTCTGAATAAAAGCAGCTCTCCCTGCATTGTGTGTCTCGTGTCTGTGTGGCTAAAGCTGCCAGCGGCAGCAGTGCCACCTTAGCTGTGCTAGAGTTGTGCTGTAGGCATTAGCCAGGGAGTTGTGGAAAGACCCCACATACCTACTAGAAAAATGACATTTGCAAACCCCGTGGCGGCGTGTAGGTTGCGCAGTACTCTTTATTTCCCACGTCCCCAGGGTGCTTCCTGTCGCCGTCATTCAGAAATCGCTGGGCTGTTGTGTGACACCAGCCTCTGCTCAGGCGTACTTTTCTTTTGTAATAAAAGTGGTAATGAGTGAAGTTCTCACGGTTCCTTACCTCAAAAGTCCCGTTAGGTCCTTCAAGTTGGAGGAAATAGAGCCTCCACAAGCTCTCTCATCTTCTGACCATTCAGGCAGCAAAATCCCCATTTACACCATTTTCTTTGTCACCTTTGGGCTGATTGAGAAGTCTCTTGCAAATTAATTGAGCCTGTGCTATGCAGGCCCTATTTCCTAAGAGGACAGAACCTGCAGAAATGAAGCGCTTGGCCAGGCCTCTCTGCCATCTTCCTTTCTGTCCCAGGGAAGGAACTGTGAGGAAGAAGTACCGAGCAAGGTAGAAAACGTTAGTGAGTTTCAGGGTTTATGGATCACAGATTTTGATGCCTAGCTGGAAAGGGCTAGAGTAGATCTCGGTACTGATTCAGGTATTTGCTAGCTGATCTTAACAATAATCTCATGCTGAGAGCTCGGTCAGCATGATCTTAACTTTGTCCAGAGAATCTGCCAACGTATGTTTGTTCTCTTGAGATCTGGCATTCGTCAGACATGTTGATGTTAGCCACGATTTGGATTTCTCCGTAGAATAGTCCTCTATTTTTTTGCAGATCAAGTAAATCAAACTTTACGACGCACAGGGGACCATTCACTCAACATTCGCTTATTGGATGCCTGTGTGCCCGACACGGGGCCAGCCGTAGTGGGTAGCGTGTATAAATGTCTCCACCACAGCACAACCAGGATACGTAGGACTCCACCCCTGTGTCTGATTCAAGTTTGTGTTGCCCCAATTGTAGAGTTAACCACCCACCTTGTGGTCCCAGGCACTGAGTTTCTTCCCTGCCCCACCTGACGCTTTAGATGACCTGTAGGATGTCTTTTCAGGCCTTTAGTCTCCCCATCTTTTTAGTGCCTCCAACTGAGAAAACCCTGTTGGTAGTTCGCTTTGACTCTTGAATGTGTCACTTCACTGGCAAGAAACCTCCTTTGATTTCTACTGTTTACAAATAAAACTCAGCCGGTCTAGTTCTGCATCCCAAACGCGCTGACTGAAACTGATTTCAGTTTCACAAGCAGTGTTTTAGTGTTGCCTTTCTGAAGGTGGCCAAGCTTCAAATGCCTGTTTGCCCCATTTTTGTACACTTCCCTGTGGTTCCCTGAACTCCCCTGACAAAAGAGCTAGGACTGAAGCTTTCTCACCTTCTGCTTCACTCACCTGCAAAGATGATCCCTAAAGCTGTGCGTTGGGTCCTTAAAGCTTTTTGTTATCTGCTGGTGCTCCCGTTACGCCTTTGCCTCTCTCAAGGCAGACCGGAAGCGTCTAATTACGATTTTGTGGCCTGGGTTTTGTTGCGTACCACAGATTGTCTATGTATGTGTAGCGCACACCTCTCTTGGTGCTATTTCATTCCTGCTGTTAGTAAGAAAATGACAGAAATATTCATGTATAGCCAATTGATTGTGACGTGCTTGCGGTCTGTGCTTGCTCAGAAAAACAAACAAACCGTTTTTCCAATTATCAATAAATGCTAAAGACGAACACCACTTTCTTGATCTTATTTCCTTGGTAAGGCCCAGCTGAGTAGGTGAAGGAACCAACTTTTGCCATTTGAGCCGCTCTCCACGAGATGAGCTGCACCCTGCAGTTTCTCTGGGGTTCTCCGTAACGCAGCTTGACTCTTTTAGATACTTGCCTCTCAGATACTAATTGCAAGCAGTCAGAGCTAAGTGTTGGGAAAGGCGACGATGGACCGGGAGACCCAGTGGCCAACAAGGTAGTGTAACGATCTGATCCCATGTAGCTGGGGGTGAGTGGCCAGCACCACCTCGCCACACTGGGAGGCTGGCCCCCGACCTCCACCCTCTTCCCGTCAACCCGCAGGACTGTCTGTTATGGCTTTTCTCCTCCCAAGAGATGGCAGAGGTGCCTTCATTTATTTAATCTGGTCACTGTGGAGGCTCCACGCTCAGGGGCTGGCTCACTGTGTGGGTGATGGCGTGACAGTCGGGTGTGCGCCTAACACGGGGGTGTGGAAGCCGCCGTAAGGGAGTCCAAACAAGGTAACAACAGGCCAGGGAGCTGGGAGCTCAGATGGAGGACAGGATTCTTCCCACCGGGAGTGGGGAATCTGTAGTCTTCATGGGGGGGAACCTTGGAGAGTGGGTGGCATGTGGGTATGCGGGGCATGCAGGGGCAGGCCTACAGGCAGGAGAGCAGAAGGGTGGGCACCTCAGAGCCAGGGCTGAGGGTGCCCACTTGGATGTCCTTCTGTTGGAATGGAAGACAAAAGATTCTATCCTTTGGGATCCCGCTTCCTTGTGCCAGTGCATGTTGATTGAATACCTCTCATGTGCCAGGCATTGTGCTTGGAGCAGAGAAGCAGGGTGGCTGAGACCCCACCTCCAATCACAGTGAAACATGAAGAAGGAGTCTGTTCTAGCAGATTCTGTGGGTCAGGGAGGACCTCAGTGGATGGGCAAGTGGCGACCAAGTGAACAGAGCCGGGTGGGGGGCGGCCAGTCATGACGGGCAGAAGGGCTGCAAGAGCAGAGATGTGGGAGCCCAATGCCAGGTGAGCTCAGTCCTTGGGAGGGTCAGGGTGCCGTGGACGTCCTGGTGCCGTCGGGGGGGGGGGAGGTCACTAACCAGGGTCTCTATTCACACCCCCAGCTGTACCCCACCTGCGCATGCTCCCACCATCGTGCTTCTCACCCTCACCCTCAAACCGGGCACCAGCCACAGGTCCTCTCTTGCTCTAGGCTGGGAGCTCTAGGCTGGGACTCATTCTGTTGCTGTTTCTCAAAATCTGGGCTTTGAGTAGGAGCCGTGGTAGGAATAATCAAGGATCATGTATGTGGAACAAAACACTATATATTTGTTTTCCAGATGAACAGAAAGCATTCCACCCACCTGCCTGCTTTTGTATGAGGCAGAAAATGCAAAATACTGTCCAATAATAAAGCGTACCTAAAAGTATAATATTAGCTCTCTTTTGATCAGTTAAGAATTGTTTGATCAAAACTAGGGATTGAGAGATGAAAAGACAGGAGAAGTAGAAACAGGCAAAGAGAGAAGACACCCAGAAAACACACATGTATGAAGACACTGAGGATAACCCAGGAGAAGGTGAGACACACTCAGAATCGAAGGGCAAGAATGGGCAGCGGAGAAGCAGGAAGGTGGGAACCACCCCGTGGTCAGGCTCACCCGGAGCCTCAGCCTCACTTCCGCTGTGCTCCCTGATGCTGCCCAAGCCCAGGAGGCAAATCTCCACCCTTACTATCATCACCTCCCTGAAACAGCAAATGAAGTTAAAACCAGCCTCTAGTTTTAAAATAGGTCCCCACTGCTACATTCATTATAAGCGTAGTTTAATCCTTCCTTAGAGTTTGTGTTCTTAGTGAAGTTCTTTCCTCATTTTTTTTTTTTCCACTAGGGTTTAAAAATGCACAGCCTGCTTCCCATAGATTCAGGGAGTGTCAAGTGGACGCCCTCTGTGTGCGGACTCCCTCTATGTGCATCATGGTTTCAAGGCCCTCTCCCTGCTAAAATGCTTAAAGCAGTTTACATTTTCAGGACCTCAGGTATAAAAAGTTTCTTTCAGGATGTAGACCGTGGACCATCTACAGTTAAGGGGAGACCTAGAGCAGCCCCACCTGAGGCCAACAGGGCAGGGACAGCGGCAGGGACAGCCGAGCCGAGACAGGAGAGGCAGCTGTTTCCAACCAATGGAACCAACCCTGCTCGGCTTCCCCTTGGGCAGAACCCGGCACGTGATCCCAAGCTCTCCATCGCACTGCCACTGATGCATCGATCCTCATGACACCTAGACCATCCTAGAATAGCTCTAATAACAGAGTTGCCATCCTTACATGTTTTCTTCCTTAGCATGTGAATACAGGTTAACAGTGGCGGTGCCCTTAGGCCTTTACCAGGTTCATGGATGGACGTCGGTGGCAGCTATGCCAGTCTGTGTCTTTCACTAAACACAGACTGTCCTTCTCTAAAACTTGGGACACTAATACCCACCTCATATGAGAGGAGTGAGGATGAAATGACTTGATGGCTATAGGGAACCCATAGTGGACACTAAATAGAGCTCATTTCAGGCCCCTCTGCCTTCCCTGTACAGTACTTGAAAGGTCTGTGTTCTCTGTCCTTCTGATAATTACTCTGACAATATATGAAGCTGATTGAGGCAAACACTGATCAAGAAGAACACTTTTAAAGAATCCCAGCTACTGAATTACCTTGAGTTCACAAACCTAAGCAATAATATTCTAAGAATTTATAACTACCGATTGCTTACGAAGCCTTTCTTTCTGTGCAGTCCCGCTGAGCCCTCCTGATGTAGTGGAGCAGGTGTTTGCACCAGGTGACAGACAGGAGAGGGAAGCTCAGGGAGGAGGGTGTCTGCCAGCTGCACCTGGCTGCTCCACAGCCTGGACTGCTTCTCCCTTTCACCTAAGGGAGGAGGCCGGCCTGAAGGGAGTCAGGTTTCAGATGAGTTGGACGCCTAAGCTATATCCTCACCTCGAGGTGCCCTGTCTGCTTGGGCAAACTGCAGGCTAGCCTAGGATCCCCTCTAAATCTTGGGAACCAGATACAAATGAGGGGAAGTAAGAGTTGGGTCAGGTTTTCACACACAACTGGCTCAAACATCCTGAATGAATTGACCAATTGTCTCAGCCAAATATATAGGTTTTCTCCTTTGGGTGCTAAATTAACTGACTGGGTTATTGAATACAGAATGATCCAACTGTTTTCATTCATAAGAAATATACTTGGTACTAGAGATACCAAGATAAAACAGGTGCCCAAACCTGACACTGGAGGTGTTGCGTCAGAGACCGCCAGCTTGTGCATTTTATTTCAAGCAGTGGAACCGAGCTTAACTCTGTGTCCCTTGTCCTCATATAAGTGGCCCTCAGTCGCTTGTTAATTTGGTATTGTGTATATCTATTTCAACCTGGACATCTTACCTGGGGCCAAGGGAGCTTCAGATGCTGAGATACGCAAATTCCCGCCACGGGTACTGGTTTAAGCTGCCAGAGGGATCTTTAGAACATGCAGTTCTGACCGTGTCACGCCCTGCTTTAAACCGTCCGTGGGTTCCTCTCTCGGCCTGCAGAAGCTTATGTCTGCTCAGCGCGCCATGCTGCTTCTCACCTCCATGCTTTACCCACGCTCACCCACCTGCTCAGATTGCCCTTCTCCTGCTTCTCCACCTGGCTAACTCATCCTTCAAGACTCCGCTCAGGGGACAGCTCCAGGAAGCCTTTCCCTCACCTCCCAGGCTGGGTAAGATGCTCCCTGTGTGTTCTTCATCGTGGAACTTAGCACACGTACTGTGTCATCTGCTCATATGTGTGTGTGTGTGTGTCCCCCCCCACTAGACTATGCTCCCCCAGGGAAAGACCCTGTCCTTCTGCTCGTCTTGTAGCCCTAGCTCCCAGCCCATTGTCTTCCACAGATAACGTCTTCTCAAGTGTTTGCTGAATGAACAGTGAGCGAATGAATGACTGATGATATTCACCATCTGCCTCCACAGGCACCACCGAGCCTCCGCAAGGCTTTATTCTGCCTAGTAACTGGCTCTGCTCACAAGACAGGGGTGGTTTCAAGAAAGGTCACGGCAACGGCTGAGCACAGAGGAGTCAACAGCTGCTTTTATAATGGCCAGCCTCTGGGCCAGCCTCCTCTGTGCGTCATGTGGCCACTTTTTCTAAACAGTCCTGACTTCATAAAATCATAGACTCATGGTTAGAGGGTAATCTTAAGAGGCTGGCTGAGCCCATCCCCTGCCCAGTGCAGAGCTGCTAACTCCATGATGGCAGAGGCATCCTCCAGGGGCATGTCTTAGCAAAAAGGGCTGGGAATTAGAGCCAGCAGGCCTGGTTCTAAATCCAAGCTCTACTAGTTACTAGCTGTGTAACCTTGGCTGAGTTTCTTACTTTCTTTGAGCCTCAAAGAAATAACAAGAATACAAGTATCAACCACTACCCAGATCTATATGACTCCCAAATTCAGAAGGTAGGGGTTTGGTCAGCAAGGAACAGAGTGTGACCTGAATCTGTTTGGTTCGAGTGTGGGTAGCAGGTGGTAAGAGGTCTGATCACAGAAAATCCTGTTTGTGATTCAGAGGACTATTATGAGGGCTCCGTGAGGGTGCATACAAAGGCCTCTGTGAACTGTAGGTGGAACATCCTTGTCACAGTTCACTTTATGGGTAATTTGCTCACCACCACTTCCCAGTTACTTACCACCCTTAGGCCCAACGGAGTGGTGGTGGCTGGAGCTACACGTGGCAAAGCCACTCTCCTGCCACACAACAGCTTGAGATGATGCCCCTCTAGTACTGGCTCTTGCTGCCCCCTCGCCTTCCCAGCCCTTCCCCAGCCCCTCCTCCCTGAGCACCTTATTAATCAACCTCCTGGTACAGATTCCATTTCTGCAATTACACGGTCATTTTCATTGATCCCCTCTGGACACACCAAACCAATTTTTGATTAATGGCTCAAGATCCCATCCTTTACTTTAGATGGGGTGGGGGGAAGGACAAAGATTGATTTGCAAGTTCCCAGGTAGACAAGAACTGAGCCATTACTGTCTGGCGGCCTTAGTCCAGCACTTCACTTTTTTTTTTTTTTTTAACATCTTTATCGGAGTATAATTGCTTTACAATAGTGTGTTAGTTTCTGCTTTATAACAAAGTGAATCAGCTATACGTATACATATATCCCCATATCTCCTCCCTCTTGCATCTCCCTCCCTCCCACCCTCCCTATCCCACTCCTGTAGGTGTTCACAAAGCACCGAGCTGATCTCCCTGTGCTATGCGGCTGCTTCCCACTAGCTTTTGGTTTTACATTTGGTACTGTATATATGTACTTGCCACTCTCTCACTTTGTCCCAGCTTACCATTGCCCCTCCCCATGTTCTCAAGTCCATTCTCTAATAGGTCTGTGTCTTTATTCCCATCCTGCCCCTAGGTTCTTCATAACCATTTTTTTAAATATTTCGTATATATGTGTTAGCATATGGTATTTGTTTTTCTCTTTCTGACTTACTTCACTCTGTATGACAGACTCTAGGTCCATCCACCTCACTACAAATAACTCAATTTCGTTTCTTTTTATGGCTGAGTAATATTCCATTGTATATATGTGCCACATCTTCTTTATCCATTCATCTGTCGATGGACACTTAGGTTGTTTCCATCTCCGGGCTATTGTAAATAGAGCTGCAGTGAACATTTTGGTACATGACTCTTTGAATTATGGTTTTCTCAGGGTATATGCCCAGTAGTGGGATTGCTGGGTCATATGGTAGTTCTATTTTTAGTTTTTATTTTATTTTTTTTTTTTTTGGCGGAAGCAGGCCTCTCACTGTTGTGGCCTCTCCCGCTGCAGAGCACAGGCTCTGGACGCGGAGGCTCAGTGGCCATGGCTCACGGGCCCAGACGCTCTGCAGCATGTGGGACCTTCTCAGACCGGGGCACGAACCTGCGTCCCCTGCATCGGCAGGCGGACTCTCAACCACTGCGCCACCAGGGAAGCCCTATTTTTAGTTTTTTAAGGCACCTCCATCCTGTTCTCCATAGTGGCTATATCAATTTACATTCCCACCAACAGTGCAAGACGGTTCCCTTTTCTCCACACCCTCTCCAGCATTTATTGTTTCTAGATTTTTTGACGATGGCCATTCTGACTGGTGGGAGGTGATACCTCATTGTAGTTTTGAGTTGCATTTCTCTAATGATTAATGATGTTGAGCATTCTTTCATGTGTTTGTTGGCCATCTGTACATCTTCTTTGGAGAAATGTCTATTTAGGTCTTCTGCCCATTTTTGGATTGGGTTTGTTTTTTTGATATTGAGCTGCACGAGCTCAATATGGAGACTTTGGAGATTTTGGAGTAAATTTTGGAGATTAATCCTTTGTCAGTTGCTTCATTTTCAGATATTTTCTCTCATTCTGAGGGTTGTCTTTTCGTCTTGTTTATCGTTTCCTTTGCCGTGCAAAAGCTTTGAAGTTTCATTAGGTTCCATTTGTTTGTTTTTGTTTTTATTTCCATTTCTCTAGGAGGTGGGTCAAAAAACATCTTGCTGTGATTTATGTCATAGAGTGTTAATGCCTATGTTTTCCTCTAAGAGTTTGATAGTTTCTGGCCTTACATTTAGGTCTTTAATCCATTTTGAGCTTATTTTTGTGTATGGTGTTATGGAGTGATCTAATCTCATACTTCTACATGTACCTGTCCAGTTTTCCCAGCACCACTTATTGAAGAGGCTGTCCTTTCTCCACTGTACATTCCTGCCTCCTTTATCAAAGATAAGGTGACCATATGTGCGTGGGTTTATCTCTGGGCTTTCTATCCTGTTCCATTGATCTATATATCTGTTTTTGTGCCAGTACCATACTGTCTTGATTACTGTAGCTTTGTAGTATAGTCTGAAGTCAGGGAGCCTGATTCCTCCAGCTCCGTTTTTTGTTCTCAAGATTGCTTTGGCAATTCGGGGTCATTTGTGTTCCCGTACAAATTGTGAAACTTTTTGTTCTAGTTCTGTGAAAAATGCCAGTGGTAGTTTGATAGGGATTGCATTGAATCTGTAGATTGCTTTCGGTAGCATAGTCATTTTCACAATGTTGGTTCTTCCAATCCAAGAACATGGTATATCTCTCCATCTGTTTGTATCATCTTTAATTTCTTTCATCAGTGTCTTATAGTTTTCTGCATACAGGTGTTTTGTCTCCTTAAGTAGGCTTATTCCTAGGTATTTTATTCTTTTTGTTGCAATGGTAAATGAGAGTGTTTCCTTAATTTCTCTTTCAGATTTTTCATCATTAGTGTATAGGAATGCAAGAGATTTCTGTGCATTAATTTTGTGTCCTGCTACTTTACCAAATTCATTGATTAGCTCTACTAGTTTTCTGGTAGCATCTTTAGGATTCTCTACGTATAATATCACGTCATCTGCAAACAGTGACAGCTTTACTTCTTCTTTTCCGATTTGGATTCCTTTTATTTCTTTTTCTTCTCTGATTGCTGTGGCTAAAGCTTCCAAAACTATGTTGAATAATAGTGGTGAGAGTGGACAACCTTGTCTTGTTCCTGATCTTAGAGGAAGTCAAGTCAGTTTTTCACCATTGAGAACAATGTTGGCTGTGGATTTGTCATATATGGCCTTTATTATGTTCAGGTAAGTTCCCTCTATGCCTACTTTTTGGAGGGGTTTTCATCATAAATCGGTGTTGAATTTTGTCGAAAGCTTTTTCTGCATCTATTGAGATGATCATATGACTTTTCTCCTTCAATTTGTTAATATGGTGTATCACCTTGATTGATTTGTGTATGCTGAAGAATCCTTGCATTCCTGGGATAAACCCCACTTGATCATGGTGTATGATGCTTTTAATGCAGAACTTCACATTTTTAAAAGCATCATTAGCAGGATTGTCAGATTCATGGCAGCTCATCGAGACAGTCAACTATGCCCCTGACTTTGCCTTCTTGGTGTTAAAACAACCAAGGGAGCTTTTAAAATATTTTTTATACAAATGGGAATTTATTTAGTTCTTAGGAGGTTATATCCAGAAAAGGTATTTATCAGCAAAAATGTAAAAAGGAAAACGCAGGGACTTCCCTGGTGGTCCAGTGGTTAAGACTCCATGCTTCCACTGCAGGGGGCATGGGTTCGATCCCTGGTCAGGGAACTAAGATCCCACATGCCACCCATGGCGCAGCCAAAAAATAAATAAAGTAAAAAATTTTTAAAGAAAGAAAGAAAAAGCAACAACAACACAGGGCAGAAAACAAAACTATCTAGCTATGTACTGCAACCATCTCCCTGTACTTCAGGAGAACACATCTTCCCACAGGGGACCTGGAGTGGTGGAGAAAAATCCGAACTAGGAATCTGCCCCAGCTGTCTGGTGCCACTTCTGTAAAATGCAGAGGTGGCACAACCTAGGGGAAGGGAAGGAGCATTTATTTGACCTTTACACAGTTGTTTGCATTTAATCCTCACAATAGGGCTAGAGAGTCTGTTGTAGGCATCATCCCCATTCACAGATAAACAAGTCTAGACTAGGTGATTAAATAACAAAGTCACACAACTTGTAAGTGATGAGCCAGGATTTGGAGCCTGGTTTGGGTGACTGAAACCCATTCCTTGTCCAGTACTTGGGACCATCTCTAGGATTCCTACTGTAGAGAATTCCTGAAAGGGCAGTCTCTTCATCCTCTCTCTTCCTTGCTCCAAAACCTTCAGTGACCCTAAGTATTCTCATCATCTTTGGAAAGTGAGTCAGATGAAGGTCACAGACGCTGAGTTTGATCAGCACAGTTACTACCTCCTACCCCTCCCCCACCCAGAATTAAGCCTTGTGGTGGCAGCCATTTTTTTAGCCATGGTCCTAGCCTCTCTTCCTGTGCAGATGAGCCACATCTGGGTGGACTCCCTTTGTAGCCCCGGGCTGGTAGACTGGCTGGCAGCCATACAGGTAGGGTTTACAGGTGTGGGTGCAGTTGGGCACTCTTAGACCAGGATGCCCCTGTTTTCTGAGACGATCTTCTTTGCCAGGGTCTGCTGAACACCAGGAGGTAAACCAGGGAGGTCCTCGTGTAGTAGATGCGGGAAGGGCTGAGGCAAAGAGGGACTGGTTGTTGGAGTCCCAGAGGGGCAACTCTCAGGAGAAACAGTTGGGAGCTCGAAGCTGGGGACCTGCAGAGGTCAATGGCTGCAGCCTCCTGGACCAGGCAGAACCAGTCAGAGTCATGTCAAGCCAGACCCAGTTCAGACCTCTGCAGACAAATTTGGAATCTCTATGGTTGAAGCCACACCCCTGAGGGATACTGTTGTAAAAAGGAAAGAGCTTGACCGAAAGTCTGTCATCCTCAGTTAAGGTCTTGACGTTGCCACCGACTCACTATGTGACCCTTCGGAGCCCCGCTTCCACCTCTGGAAAATGGGGGCACGAGTGACCCCTGTCTGCCTGGGTGACGGGCTGCTGTGAGAATACAATGTGCCACATTGGATGTAAAGTCCTTTTAGAAAACCATAAAGAGAGGTTACAGTTTGGGAGGACAAAAAAGGTGCTAAGGCAGTTAAGAATAGGAAAGCATTTGTGTGTCTTGTAAATGCAGTTGTTAGAATTTGATCTTGTGTGAGTTTTTGTTTTTAATCTTCCCATTTGGGGTGCAGGCCTCCTGTATGTGCCAGCCCTATGCCAGGGTGCTCTGGCTCTCCACTCTCGTCAGTAGCCTGGCACTGAGTAGGCATTTATTAAATGTTTGTGGAAAGATGGAGTGAGTAAAGAGGAGGGGAGGGCGAAGGGTGGGGAAGGAGAGAGGGAGGGAGGGAGAGACGGAGGAAAGAGAGTGCAGCAGACATGGTCTCTGCCCTAAAGAGCCCCAGTCTGGAGAGGCAGCTACAGAACGGTTGGCAGCTCATCTGATGGAGGCTGCTGTGATGGGGCGAGGGGATGGGGACAGAGGGGGGCTGCGGGGACACAGGAGAAGGAGTACTCGACCCCTGGAGATGGAGGGTCAGGGTGATCTCCCTGAGGGAGTAACCCCGGACCTGAACCTTTAGTTGCTGAGGGCGTTACTAGGCAGATGGGCAGTGGTGCTGGGCAACAGCACTGACGTGCCTTAGAGAGAGCTGCCGAGGGCCGTATCAGTAGAGGTGCCAGGGCAGAGGCGCCAGGCGCTGCTTCTTGGAGACTGTAACTGCGACATCCCTTTCAGTTCTGGGGGCACACTTTCCAAGGGAGGGAAGCCAACGGAGATGTGCAGTGAGGAGAGCAGTCAGGACGGTGAGGGCTCTGAGCTGTTGGGGGACATGCGTTGCCCAGAGAAGCCAGGAATATCTTCAGATCTCAGTCCTGGGTCAGGCAGCGTGGCATTCTCTGGAAGGGTGGCCCCACAGCACAGAACCCGGATCAGGGCAGGGACACAGGGAGTGGAGCTGACAGAAATACAGGCTTCTGCTCAGGGTCCAGGCTACAGAGGGTGGGCTGCCTCACCCGCTGTGTGGCCCTGACCCCCCCGCCGGGGCAGCGCAGGCAGAGGCTGGGGCCAGCCAGCGAGAGACAGCATCACAAGTTCAGGAGACCCGATGACCCCCAGGTCTGTCCTTTCAGCCTGGGCACCTTTGAAGTGGCTCTGTGGAGTTGTGCTCTCAGGGCCCGGAGAGAAAGGACTTCTCAAGCAAAGTGACATCTTCGCACTGAAAGGACTTCCAGGCCTCTCCGGTTGGAGAAACTCAGGCAGGTGAGGGCTTGGGGCCAGGGCTGATGGTCCTGGTGCACTGGTAGCTTTACAGTGTTCGTGGTGTGCACCCGACACGGGGGGCTCCGCAAGTCAGGGCCCCGGGCTCATTCCCACCTGTTCCCCCAGCAGAGGACCTAACCCAGAGCGCAGGCTCAGCAGACTTTGTCCAATGAATGGATAAAAGAGAAGAAAACATCAAATAGAATAAAGAGAAAAACTATATGCCAGCCACCCATTACTCCCACAAATGGCCGCCAGGTACTATGAGCCAGACACTAGGCACTGACGATGCAGAGATGAACAAAACAGCCCATGAGCCAGGGGGAGAGGCAGGCAATTACCAAACACCATGACAATTGCTAGAATAGAGGTCACAGAGTCCCGTGGGGGGGAGGGGCGGGGCGCGAGTTCTTGTTTTGAGAAGGCCTTGTCTCCTGCAATTCTTCATAAGAATAACAAGCCTTTCAAAAACGGTTTCCTTGACACCCCCCCTCGGGTAACTGCATCTCTTATAATGTGTTGGGAGCTCTGTCTGTGTCTAGGAAACGTGGGTGCCTGTCCAGGACCCTTGGAGGCAGACAGGAGGAGACAAAGCTGTGAAATCGCCTGGCCCACTGTCCCCGCTCCTCCTGCAGGGCCCCTCTCAGCCCCTCCTGCCCATCTTTGTTTCAAGTGAGTTTGCTCCATCCCTTCTACCCACCCAGTGAGATTTTGAGAGGCCTCTATTTAGTCCTGGACCTGCTATTTCTAGCTGTGTGGCTTTGGGAGAGCTGCTTGCCCACTCTGGGCCTAGTTTCCCATCTGTAGAGTGAGACATTGGACCAGATCACCAAGTCCCTTTCTGGGACTAACATTTAGTTAATACTAAATATCACCTGTATTCCAGGGGTCATGCCATGAGTGTTTCCATAAATGAGTCCTCCCTGGAAGGTGGGCGCTGTAATCCCCATTTTATAGATTAAGGAAACTGAAACGTTGCAGCCTGGATGCCCATGATGACACCATGGCTAGGATGGAGTTGAGTCAGCCTTCGAACCCAGCTCTTCTGGCCTCGAGCACAGTCAGTTCACTTTCTCCTCCAGCAGCCTGCTCTATACCGTCCAAGAAATGACCATACACAGCACCGAGCCTGGCACGTGGTTATTGCTCAGGAAATATGAGTTTCTTGCTTTCTCAGGGCTTTTCTACGCTGTGGAAGCAGGGGGTTCAAGGACAGGGTCTATAGGTCCCTGATTTCTGAACAGGGCCCTACACCAGGAGCACTGCCCCAGCTCTGGGCTGCTGTGATGGTGCATCAGGAGAGTCTGAGAAGAAAAAAAAAACCAGGTGGATTATGGGATTAGAACTGTGTGCAATGGCAAGAATCAGCCTTTCTCCAGATAGTCTCGGGCAGTGCTTGGTAATTCTGTTTACAGACTCTAATAAAGCTTGGATCCAAGGTCAGCGTGTGTGTACCCAGGAGGCATTGCCTGTCACCATGGAAACAGGAAGAAGGGCAGAAAACTAAGTTCCTAAGACTTTGGTTGTCTCTTGTAATCTTGGAATGCTACATTTTGCAAATAGAACAGAGCCTGGCACAGAAAAGTCTCTCATTTATTCATTCATTCGACAAGTATCTAGTCAGGGCTTTCCCTGGGTCAGGCACTGTTTTAGGTACAATGATTTACGAAATTGACACGGTCCTGCCCTTTGAAGCTTCAGTCTAGTAGGAGAAACATTAACGGAAAAGAATGCAAGTAATTAGCTGTGGTAAGGGATATGAAAGAAAGTGTCAGAGACTAGGAGAGCCTGTAGCAGGGGCCTGGTCACATCTGCTTCCCTGGGAAGGTGAGCTGAGAGACGGAGGATGAGTAGTATGAACAGGAGAAGAGGAAGCAAGAGAAGGTCACAGGAGGAGACAACAGCATGTGCAAAAGATGTAAATGGAAAGGAGCAGGGCATGGGAGGCTGGGTGACGGTGGGAGCAGGCTGGTCAGCGAGGTGAGGCCATGGAACAGGGTAAAACCTCTTTATTCTCAGCGCAAGGACAAACCTTGAAGAGTCCTCAGCAGGGGAAGGATTTGCTTTTTTGAAAGGTCATCCTGATTTCTGTATGAAGAATGGATTGGAGGAGGGGCCAGGGATACCAGTTAGGGGACGGTGACAGTGGTCCACAGAGATGATGGCACAGCTGGTGGGGGAAGGGAGGGAGGGAAAGAAATGTCAATATTCAGGAAATAAATGTTAGGTGCCGGAACAGATGGTTCCTGATGGATTGGGTGAAGGTTTTGAGGGAGTCGAAAGTACCTAGGATGACTCTGAGTTTCTGGCTGGGACCATGGGATAGATGATGAACCAGGTTTCAGCAACAATAATTTGTACATCTTTCTGTTTGACCTTCTTTGCTCCAGGTACTGTGCTGAGCATTGGGGCTGCAGGCCAGGTGGATGGCCCCTGGCTTCAGGGAGTTCACAGTCGAATGGGGGGAAAACTGACATGCGATTAGGGTATCTATGAATGTGGGGAGAGACCTGTAAAATGGTGCTGCAAGGGAGATACAGACAAAACTAATTTGGAGAGGTGCATCCAGGAAGACCTTGTAAGGTGGGATCTGAGCCAAGCCATCAGGGACAGACAGGAAAAGTGGGTTAAAGAGGGCAATCCAGGCAGCAGAAACAAAGCAGCAGCATGGGGTGGCCAGAGGACAGTGCAGGAGGGTGAGGCTGCAGGGCTGTCCACCACCTTCCCTGCCTTCTTCCAGGGCTGCCAGGAGGCTCCAGTGAGCTAAAGTAATGAGCGTGTGATCATCTGATAAACTCTTACACAGTTATTATGGTTATGGACTTATTCATGTAAGGCACAAAAGCACTCTATAGATGCCACAAATTATCATTTCAGATCCCTGGCCAACAGGATCATCTAATCCTCTGTCATAATTGTCCCTGACATTTGTATTGCTATCCCCATTTTACAGGTGAGGAAACTGAGGTCTATTGTGGTTGAGTAATTGCCCAAGGTCTGGCAGGCAATTAGCAGCACAGAAACCAAGAGAAAGCCAGCAGGTCGTTCTAGTTTCTAAGAGGGTACACAGGCTGGGAGGTGAAAGGAACCTGTCTCATATGCTATCTTGAGAAGATCTGCAGCTGGCTCAAGGCACCAGACTCAGACTCAGTTGTGCAGGTTGGGCTGGGCCCCTGGGCAGCTGGCCTGTGGGCTGAGTGGAACCGAACCCAGCCCATCTCCACTCACCTACCACGCATCGGCTTCCACCCTGGGGGAGTGGCTCTGTCTCATTCACACAGATGGCACTGTGAGTGGTGGGACATTTTACAGATGGGGAGCCTGGCAGGCCACCATGGAACGAAGTGATGGCCAGTCAGTGTCAATGAGAGTTTTATGTTGCCCTTGAGAGTGGTTTTGTTCACAGGAAAACCAACGAAGACTGCATTCGTTTTAAAAACAAAAGCTTAATTTATAAAAGTAACAAACTTAAAAATCTAGTAAAATTTAACAAACTCTTTTAAGGAGGATTTTATAACTTAATTCAATTCCCCTAAATATTTTTAAATAAATTGTAAGTAATTTAAAATAAACTAAGCTTAAAAATATGTTTACTACTGGGCTGTAATAAAAGTTCCATCATTGTTTACAAAATTTATAAAATTGTCTTATATCTTTCTTTTTTTGTCAACATCTTTATTGGAGTATAATTGCTTTACAATGGTGTGTTTTTTTCTGCTTTATAACAAAGTGAATCAGCTCTACATATATCCCCATATCTCCTCCCTCTTGCGTCTCCCTCCCACCATCCCTATCCCACCCCTCTAAGTGGTCACAAAGCACCGAGCTGATCTTATGCTATGCGGCTGCTTCCCACTAGCTATCTATTGCACATTTGGTATTGTATATATGTCCATGCCACTCTCTCACTTCATGCCAGCTTACCCTTTCCCCTCCCCATGTCCTCAAGTCCATTCTCTACATCTGTGTCTTTATTCCTGTCCTGCCCTTGGTTTCTTCAGAACCATTTTTTTTTTAAGATTCCATATATATATGTTAGCATACGGTATTTGTTTTTCTCTTTCTGACATACTTCACTCTGTATGACAGACTCTAGGTCCATCCACCTCACTACGAATAACACAATTTCATTTCTTTTTATGGCTGAGTAATATTCTATTGTATATATGTGTCACATCTTCTTTATCCATTCATCTGTCGATGGACACTTAGGTTGCTTTCATGTCCTGGCTATTGTAAATAGAGCTGCAATGAACATTGTGGTACATGACTCTTTTTGAATTATGGTTTCTCAGGGTATATGCCCAGTAGTGGGATTGCTGGGTCGTATGGTAGTTCTATTTTTAGTTTTGTAAGGAACCTCCATACTGTTCTCCATAGTGGCTGCATCAATTTACATTCCCACCACAGTGCAAGAGGGTTCCCTTTTCTCCACACCCTCTCCAGCATTTATTGTTTGTAAATGCTTTGATGATGACCATTCTGACTGGTGGGAGGTGATACCTCATTGTAGTTTTGATTTACATTTCTCTAATGATTAGTGATGTTGAGCATCCTTTCATGTGTTTGTTGGCTGTCTGTATATCTTCTTTGGAGAAATGTCTATTTAGGTCTTCTGCCCATGTTTGGATTGGGTTGTTTGTTTTTTTGATATTGAGCTGCACGAGCTCAATATGGAGATTTTAGAGATTTTGGAATAAATTTTGGAGATTAATCCTTTGTCAGTTGCTTCATTTTCAGATATTTTCTCTCATTCTGAGGGTTGTCTTTTCATCTTGTTTATGATTTCCTTTGCTGTGCAAAAGCTTTGAAGTTTCATTAGGTCCCATTTGTTTATTTTTGTTTTCATTTCCATTTCTCTAAGAGGTGGGTCAAAAAGGATCTTGCTGTGATTTATGTCCTCGAGTGTTATGCCTATGTTTTCCTCTTAGAGTTATATAGTGTCTGGCCTTACATTTAGGTCTTTGATCCATTCTGAGCTTATTTTTGTGTATGGAGTTAGGGAGTGTTCTAATTTCATTCTTTTACATGTAGCTGTCCAGTTTTCCCAAGCACCACTTATTGAAGAGGCTGTCTTTTCTCCATTGTATATTCTTGCCTCCTTTATCAAAAATAAGGTGACCATATGTGCGTGGGTTTATCTCTGGGCTTTCTATCCTGTTCCATTGATCTATATATCTGTTTTTGTGCCAGTACCATACTGTCTTGATTACTGTAGCTTTGTAGTATAGTCTGAAGTCAGGGAGCCTGATTCCTCCAGCTCCATTTTTTGTTCTCAAAATTGCTTTGGCAATTCGGGGTCATTTGTGTTCCCGTACAAATTGTGAAACTTTTTGTTCTAGTTCTGTGAAAAATGCCATTGGCAGTTTGATAGGGATTGCATTGAATCTGTAGATTGCTTTCGGTAGTATAGTCATTTTCACAATGTTGGTTCTTCCAATCCAAGAACATGGTATATCTCTCCATCTGTTTGTGTCATCTTTAATTTCCTTCAGCAGTGTCTTATAGTTTTCTGCATACAGGTGTTTTGTCTCCTTAAGTAGGTTTATTCCTAGGTATTGTATTCTTTTTGTTGCAGTGGTAAATGGGAGTGTTTCCTTAATTTCTCTTTCAGATTTTTCATCATTAGTGTATAGGAATGCAAGAGATTTCTGTGCATTAATTTTGTGTCCTGCTACTTTACCAAATTCATTGATTAGCTCTAGTAGTTTTCTGGTAGCATCTTTAGGATTCTCTATGTAGAGTATCATGTCATCTGCAAACAGTGACAGCTTTACTTCTTTTCCGATTTGGATTCCTTTTATTTCTTTTTCTTCTCTGATTGCTGTGACTAAAGCTTCCAAAACTATGTTGAATAATAGTGGTGAGAGTGGACAACCTTGTCTTGTTCCTGATCTTAGAGGAAATGGTTTCAGTTTTTCACCATTGAGGACGATGTTGGCTGTGGGTTTGTCATATACGGCCTTTATTATGTTCAGGTAAGTTCTCTCTATGCCTATTTTCTGGAGAGTTTTTTTTTTTTTATCATAAATGAGTGATGAATTTTCTCAAAAGCTTTTTCTGCATCTATTGAGATGATCATATGGTTTTTCTCTTTCAATTTGTTAATATGGTTTATCACATTTATTGATTTGTGTATATTGAAGAATCCTTGCATTCCTGGGGTAAACCCCACTTGATCATGGTGTATGCTCCTTTTAATGTGCTGTTGGATTCTGTTTGCTAGTACTTTGTTGAGGATTTTTGCATCTATGTTCATCAGTGATATTGGCCTGTAGTTTTCTTTCTTTGTGACATCTTTGTCTGGTTTTGGTATCACGGTGATGGTGACCTTGCAGAATGACTTTGGGAGTGTTCCTCCCTCTGCTATATTTTGGAAGAGTTTGAGAAGGATAGGTGTTAGCTCTTCTCTAAATGTTTGATAGAATTCGCCTGTGAAGCCATCTGGTCCTGGCCTTTTGTTTGTTGGAAGATTTTTAATCACAGTCTCAATTTCAACGCTTGTGATTGGTCTGTTTATATTTTCTATTTCTTCCTGGTTCAGTCTCAGAAGGTTGTGCTTTTCTAAGAATTTGTTCATTTCTTCCAGATTGTCCATTTTATTGACATATAGTTGCTTGTAGTAATCTCTCATGATCCTTTGTATTTCTGCAGTGTCAGTTGTTACTTCTCCTTTTTCATTTCTAATTCTATTGATTTGAGTCTTCTCCCCGTTTTTCTTGATGAGTCTGGCTAATGGTGTATCAATTTTGTTTATCTTCTCAAAGAACCAGCTTTTAGTTTTATTGATCTTTGCTACTGTTTCCTTCATTTCTTTTTCCTTCATTTCTGATCTGATCTTTATGACTTCTTTCCCTCTGCTAACTTTGGAGTTTTTTTGTTCTTTATCTAATTGCTTTAGGTGTAAGGTTAGGTTGTTTATTTGAGATGTTTCTTATTTCTTGAGGTAGGATTGTATTGCTATAAAATTCCCTCTTAGAACTGCTTTTGCTGCATCCCATGGGTTTGGGTCGTCGTGTTTTCATTGCCATTTGTTTCTAGGTATTTTTTGATTTCCTCTTTGATTTCTTCAGTGATCTCTTGGTTATTTAGTAGCGCATTGTGTAGCCTCCATGTGTTTGTATTTTTTACAGTTTTTTTCCTGTAATTGATATCTAGTCTCAGTGTTGTGGTCGGAAAAGATACTTGGTTTTCTTAAATTTACCAAGGCTTGATATGTGACCCAAGATATGATCTATCCTGGAGAATGTTCCATGAGCATTTAAGAAAGTGTATTCTTCTGTTTTTGGATGGAATGTCCTATAAATATCAATTAAGTCCATCTTGTTTAATGTATCATTTAAAGCTTGTGTTTCCTTATTTATTTTCATTTTAGATGATCTGTCCATTGGTGAAAGTGGGGTGTTAAAGTCCCCTACTATGATTGTGTTACTGTTGATTTCCCCTTTTACAGCTGTTAGCATTTTCCTTATGTATTGATGTGCTCCTATGTCAGGTGCATAAATATTTACAACTGTTATATCTTCTTCTTCTTGGATTGATCCCTTGATCATTATGTAGTGTCCTTCTTTGTCTCTTGTAATAGTTTTAATTTTAAAGTCTATTTTGTCTGATATGAGACTTGCTACTCCAGCTTTCTTTTGAATTCCATTTACATGGAATATCTTTTTCCCCCCACTTTCAGTCTGTATGTGTCCCTAGGTCTGACGTGGGTCGCTTGTAGACAGCATATTTATGGGTCTTGTTTTTGTATCCATTCAGCCAGTCTAATGTCTTTTGGTGGGAGCATTTAATCCATTTACATTTAAAGTAATTATTGATATGTATGTTCCTATTACCATTTTCTTAATTGCTTTGAGTTTGTTATTGTAGGTCTTTTCCTTCTCTTGTGTTTCCTGCCTAGAGAAGTTCCTTTAGCATTTGTTGTAAAGCTGGTTTGGTGGTGCTGAATTCTCTTAGCTTTTGCTTGTCTGTAAAGGTGTTAATTTCTCTGTTTAATCTGAAAGAGATCCTTGCTGGGAAGAGTAATCTTGGTTGTATGTTTTTCCCTTTCATCACTTTAACTATGTCCTGCCAGTCCCTTCTGGCTTGCAGAGTTTCTGCTGAAAGATCAGCTGTTAACCTTATGGGGATTCCCTTGCATGTTATTTGTTGTTTTTCCCTTGCTGCTTTTAATATTTTTTCTTTGTATTTAATTGTTTATAGTTTGATTAATATGTGTCTTGGTGTGTTTCTCCTCGGATTTATCCTGTATGGGACTCTCTGTGCTTCTTGGGCTTGATTGACAATTTCTTTTCCATATTAGGGAAGTTTTCAATTATAATCTCTTCAAATATTTTCTCAGTCCTTTTATTTTCTCTTCTTCTTCTGGGACCCCTATAATTCGAATATCAGTGAGTTTAATGTTGTCCCAGAAATCACTAAGACTGTCCTCAATTCTTTTCATTCTTTTTTCTTTATTCTGCTCTGCAGTAGTTATTTCCACTATTTTATCTTCCAGGTCACTTATCCGTTTTTCTGCCTCGGTTATTGTGCTATTGATTCCTTCTAGAAAATGTTTGATTTCATTTATTGTGTTGTTCATCATCGTTTGTTTGCTCTTTAGTTCTTCTAGGTCCTTGTTAAATGTTTCTTATATTTTCTCCATTCTATTTCCAAGATTTTGGATCGTCTTTACTCTCATTACTCTGAATTCTTTTTCAGGTAGACTGCCTATTTCCTCTTCATTTGTTTGGTCTGATGGGTTTTTACCTTGCTCCTTCATCTGCTGTGTGTTTCTCTGTCTTCTCATTTTGCTTAACTTACTGTGTTTGGGGTCTCCTTTTCGCAGTCTGAAGGTTCGTAGTTCCCGTTGTTTTTGGTGTCTGTCTCCAGCGGCTAAGGTTGGTTCAGTGGGTTGTATAGGCTTCATGCAGGAGGGTCTGGTGCCTGTGTTCTGGTGGATGAGGCTGGATCTTTCTGGTGAGCAGGACCATGTCCGGTGGTGTGTTTTGGGGTGTCTGTGACCCTATTCTGATTTTAGGCAGCCTCTCTGCTAATGGGTGGGGTTGTGTCCCTGTCTTGCTAGTTGTTTGGCATGGGGTGTCCAGCACTGTAGCTTGCTGGTCATTGAGTGGAGCTGGGTCTCAGCATTGAGATGGAAGTCTCTGGGAGAGCTTTTGCCGTTTGATGTTACATGGAGCTGGGAGGACTCTGGTAGACCAATGTCCTGAACTCGGCTCCCCCACCTCAGAGGCACAGGCCTGACACCCGGCCAGAGCACCAAGACCCTGTCAGCCACACGGCCTTGCCTAAAATTTCCAATGTATCAAGTGGGGTGAGTTGAACGGCTCGGGGTTAGAGCAGCTGGGAGCTGGCTGGGTACCTCTTGCTCTCTCCATATGGCCTTTCCAAGTGGCTTTTCCAAAAGTCCAGACTTGGCTTCTTTACAGTATGAGAGCTTCAGGACAGTTAACTTATATCTTTCAACTTAAAATCAAGTCTAAATTAATTATTAAATTACACCTTTTTTATAGGAATCACAAAGCTAATCTGTTAGATATAATATGCCAAATTATTTTAAACATTACAAATACTTTCAAACTAAATCTACACAAATTTTTCCTAAATTTAATACCCAAAAAAGGTAATATATAGATTTGATTTAATTTATCATTTCTAATCTTTTTTCTAAAACTTTCCATGATTAAAGACACTTACTAAGGAAACAAGTTTACTAACCAGAGCAACATAGGGGTGTATATCTGAGCAAATTTAAGGTTAGTTCATGAGAATGCTCATTCAGAAAAATGAGGCAGGGCATGGGAGCCAGTGCCCCAAACATCGGGAAACTATACTTTGCACCCCATGCTGTGGGTCTGGCCCTCTTTTAAATCTCCATGCCAGCAGGGGACACTGAGTCCATGTCCTGACAATGGGATAGGTTTTGCAACCCAAGCTCCTGAGATCAAGTTAAGCCCTGGTCACCTCTTTTGTCTCCTGTCTCAGCTTCATCACCCCTTTCAGGATGACTCTACCCAAGTTGTTCGCTTGCAGATAGGATTCATCTAATCAGTGTCCTGCTGGATTCTATTCTGAATTAGGTTTTTATTTTTCCTTTCTGGCCAACCACCAGGTATTAGAGGTACTTTAATGCCATGCTTGGGTTCTGCATGTTTTTCGTGGCCTTGCCTGGCTCCCTCCACAGACACTAAGGTCCTACTGATGGCAGCCAGCTGGGTTCACGTGGCCAGGACAGCTGTGCTCTGTGATGTGCTGAACCAGCAAGCCACCCCGGCCCCTCTCTGTCCACTGTGATGCTCAGAGACATCAAGAGGGACTGGATGGACAGGCTGCCTGGGGCACTGTGTACTCTGCTGAGAGATGTCAGTTCCTAAGGGCTCAAGGTGCTAAATACAGTAAAAAGCTTCTGGGTCAGGATGACATGTCAGAATAAAAATAGTCCAGATGTGTGTAAGTAAATAGAAAAATAATTATAACATTACATAGTAATATGGTACAAGGTGCTCTATGTACATAATTTCTCATCATCATAAATTTCTGAGTCAATATCATTTTACCCAATGAAATAGACGACACACTTGGGGCCCAGAGAGACGAAACCATAATGAGCTAAGAAAGTGTTACCAAGTAGAAGTCTTACTGGGCCAGCTTTAAACTATAGGAACTGTTAAAATACTGAAATGATTTTAAGCATAAAGACTTGACTGCAATGTGTAAAAGAGTAATAATAACGACCAAGATTGAGCACCTACTATGTGGCAGGTGCTATAAGGGAAGGAGCACAGGCCCCAGGAGTGGAAAGACCCAGACTTTACAGTCCATGCAGGTCCCCTCACTTCCCGTATCACTTGCCCACTCGACCTCAGTTTCTTCATCTGTATATCATACAAGTAAGGGTAATAAATCCTCCCTTTGAGCTCCACAGGATTGCTGGGTTGCTGAAATGAGCTTTGGAAAGAAGTGATTTGGAAAGTAGAATGTGCTGTAAGTGTGCATAGGCTTGTGACAGTGTCTGAGCCCAGCCTGCAGGGCAGGAGGGTGCACGCTCATCTTGACTGGGGTGGTCTGAGTGTGGCAACGTTTGCCCTTGGTGTCAGTGATGTCACCTGCTCTCCATGATGTGGGTGGGCTGAGAGGTGGGGCAGGGGTCCACAGTGAGGCAGGTGGAGCAGCCTGTGAGGGTTCTGATGAGAGGCCTGGACTCTTGGTTGCCGGGAAATCAGCCCCAGAGCCTTGGAGTAAGTGAGGCCAAGGGCCCAGGGAGAGTAGAGGGAGCCAGAGTGGGGACGGAGCGAGGGGAGCAGGGCCTCTTCACTGCCTGAACGGGGAGTCCCAGCCAGTCACCTACCAAATGTGATACAGGCGACAATGGGGAGCATTGTTTATAGAGAATTTAAAAGCAGTAATAAAACCAGTTAAAAGCTGGTCTGCTTTTTATTGTCACCCCGGCCGGCTGGCTGTTGTAAGCAATGTCGGTGATAAAATACGTTTTTACGTTTTCCCTTTTCAGGGAGGTGGGGAAGAGGAACATTCCCTCTTTCTTTCATGCATGCCTTGGACACTTTGCCCCTCCCCACTCAGCACTTAACTAGGGGGTTGGGGAGGGAAGGAGTCTGGGAAGGCCCTGAGAACAGGAGTACCCTAGCCTGTAGGATCCTCTGAGAGGATAGCTAAGATGGGCCCCCAGGATGGGCCCAGATATTCTGGAGGAAGGAAGCGTGGCCTGTAGAGTGTGGGGTGGACAGGCTGCTAGGACGCTCACTGGAGGACTCTGAGTCCCGCTGCGGTGCTGCCGCTGTCACCCGGGGACTGCCCTCCATGCCACGCGCAGGTTATAATCAATTGGCAAGCACATTGAATGACCAAATCCCAAGCCTACTCCCCACCCAGCCCCACATTCTGTACTAAGGACGTGGAGATCAGGTTCTCCTCCTGACTCTCCAGCAAGAGCTGCCCTGCCCAGCCTCCACTAGGCCAAGACTTATCAGGCAATCTGTGCTCTGCCCTGTCCCTGGCCTGAGCACTGGCCCTCACAGTGACCACCTCTCTCTCCTCTGCAGGAACAAGGTCGAACCCACCAGTGATTCACGTAAGAGTCAAGGTCCTGTAACCACAGAGCCAGACAAAGATCAAGGTCCCGTGGGCCCTGGGCCTCTGAAAGATCAAGGTCCTGTGATCCAAAAGCCTTCAAAGGGTCAAGACCCCACAGTCCCAGAGCCTCTGAAGGATCAAGTTCCTGTGGTCCCGGGGTCTCTGAAGGATCTAGGTCCCATAGTCCCTGCATCAGTTAAGGATCAAGATCACGTGGTCCCTGAGCCTTTAAAGAGTGAAGGTTCTGTGATCTCAGCACCAGTCAAGGACCAAGATTCCTTGGCCCCAGTGCCTCTAGAGAATCAAAGTCCTATGGTTCCAGCAAGAGTTAAAGATCAAGGTTCCGTGGTACCAGAGCTTCTGAAGGATCAAGGCCCCATGGCCCCAGCACCTGTCAAGGATCAAGGCCCTGGGGTCCAAGCACCTGTCAAGAATCAAGGCCCCATGGCCCCTGAACCTGTGGGTAAAGGCCCCATGGGCCCAGCACTTGTCAAGGATCAAGGTCCTATGGTCCCAGAGCAACCGCAGGATCAAAGTGCCATGGTCATAGCACCTGTGAAGAATGAAGTTTCTGTGCTCTCTGAGTCTGTAAAGAATCAAGGTTTAGTGGTCCCAGAGCCAGTCAAAGATCAAGGTGGAGGGGCCCCAGAGCTTCTAAAGGATCACGATGCTGTAATTGCAGAACCTGTAAAGAATCAAGGTCCAGAACTAGTCAAGGATCAAGGCCCCGTGGTCCCAGAGCCTGTGAAGAATCAAGTTCCTATACCCCCAGTGCCTCTGAAAGATCAAGGTCCTCTGGTGCCACCACCAGCAAAGGACCAAGGTCCTGTGGTCCCTGAGCCTCTGAAGATTCAAGGTCTCAGGAGCCCTCAGCTGCCCACTGTATCACCTCCACCCCCAGTCATGATCCCAACTGTCCCCTATGCAGAATATGTTGAGAATTCTCCTTGACACTCACCCCTTGACATGCCAAAGAAGGAGCTAGCAATGAAAATGCTCCCTCTCAGGGGCAGCAAAGACACTTATTTAATCTGCATGAAACACGTATTGTATAGTCTTGCTGGAATCTAATAAAACTTGTCCCTCTGGCTCAGCAGTGTCTCTCTCCCTGTCTGGCTTCATTTGAGTGTGTGTGTGTGTGTGTGTGTGTGTGTGCGCGCGCCATGCACATTTGAGGGTGGGCATTCAGGGCTCTGCATTCATCCATCCGGGCCATCTGAGAAATTCCCAGCTCCTGTGAGCTGTCGGTATGAGATGGGAGTGAGTGGGAGTTGCTTGGAGACTGAGGACAGGACCCCATCGTGAGGGTGTGGGCGGGACACACGTGTTTCCCTTTTACTCTCACACTGTGACCACACTTCACTTCTGACACCAGAGGTGGTTGGGGGGGGGGGGGGGGGAGGAGGTCCCTCACATCAAGCAATTATCTAACACCAACTGGGGGGCCCTACATTGAAATCAATTCTGACGCTATCTACCTAGAGACGGGGTCAGCTCCCACAGGTGAAGGGCTCAGTCCCACAGGACTGTCCCCCCGCCCCCCCCAACTTCAGATGCCAATTGCAAGTCCCAGGCTATCGCTTGTAGTTCTGACTGACTTGCTATAAATCAGCATTCCCACAACTCACTGCTTGGGTTCAATAATTTGCTAGAATGGCTCACAGAACTCTGGGAAACACGTACTTATGTTTACTGATTTATCCTCTAAGGTTAAAGAATACATCCAGATGGAAGAGATGCATAGGGTAAGGTATAGGGGAAGGGGCACGGAGCCTCCCTGCCCTTGCCAAGCACACCATCCTGCCAGTGCCTCCAGCAACCCAGAAGCTCTCTGAACCTCAAACTTTGGGGATTTTTATGAAGGTTTCATCATGCTGGCATAATCAATGATTAACTCAATCTCCAGCCCCTCTCCCCTTCCCAGGGGATGGAAGGTGGGGCTGAAAATTCCAAGCTTCTAGTCGTGACTTGGTCTTTCTGGTGACCAGCCCCCATCCTGAAGTGATCCAGAAGCCACCAAGAGTCCCCTCATTAAAACAAAAGACACTGCTAGAACCCAGGAAATTTCGAGGGTTTTAAGAGCTCTATTATTTCACAGGTCAGTTTCCATGAAAGCCTAGGTACCCAACAGGTACCAAACTGCAGCAAGCTGACTGTTCAGAGTTGAAACCTGCAGAGGAAACGGGAGCAGGGACCCAGCTGGCCCAGGATAATCCTGGATGACAGCTGTTTGCCAAGGGCTCAGTCCTAAAGATCCTCCGGAGGTCATGCTTCTTGAGTAAACCAGGCCTCTGATCAGAAGGGTCCCAGGACACTCATGAGGGCAGAACCTAACATTTGCTGGTCCTCATTCAGTATCCAGGACAGCTCAGCCAGGGCTTTTAAAACAACGCCTGAAGTCCCCCACTCATTCATGCCTGCGGTTGACTTGTCCTTAGCACTCACTTTGTGCCTTGCTCAGTGCTGGGCATGAGGTCACTGTGGCACAGAAGTTCCAGTCTTATGACAATAAAAGGTGGCGTGGGATGAGGCCCTAGGACAGCTAAAGGCCTGGCTTTGAGAGGACAGTGAAGAAAGAAAATCTAGTAGGGGCATCCAGGAAGGCTTCTCAGAGAAAATGGCTATGAAGTAGAGACAGCCCGGGCAGCAGGGGTAGGAAGGGGTATCATGGATGTGGCTGGGAGGGCCAGGGTAAGCCCCCTCTGGAAGTCCTTGAATCAAAGAAACCTGATTTTCATGAGCGTCTGACCAAAGGGTGTAGCAGGCCTCTGGGGCAGACAACGGAGACCAGGGAGGGGTGACCAGTTTTCTGAACCCCAGGACCTCAGGGAGGGAGTCAGGGAGTCAGTCCTGTAGGCTGTGAGCGTGTTACTGGGAAGAAGCCTGGGGGCTAAGGCTCAGCCTTGCTCAGAGATGGGTCCTGCTAGGATCCCACTGGTGTGGGTCACAGTAGCCTCCCCTTTAAAACCCAGAGCCCTCAGGGGCCTGGGGGTGTGGGGAGAGCTCCACCTGTTGACCCCACCAAAGCTGGCTCCCAAGGAACACTCCTACCCCTTTAAGGCCTTTGAGACCCATTATGAACACTAACCCCTTTTAAAGGTCTCTTTTTTAAGAAGCTCAGCTTGGTTCTAACAGAGAAATCACAGGAAGTACTGATGACTTCCAAATGGTGACGTTTTCTGAGCAACAGGCCCCAGTCCCGCCTCCTCACCCCACTCCCAACAGCACCAGTGTTTTCTGCCCCACAAGCCACCTCTATAAACACACACACACACACACACCCCATGAGGATTCTTCCTGGCTCACCCAACACAGAGTTTGCTGCTATATGAATTCTAATAGGGCCCTGCAGATAAGAAAAGACCACGCTGAGGCTAAAGAAGTATTGTGTACAGACACCGCGCCCCTCCTTTCAGTTCTCCCTCTGACCCACACACCTGGTCCCATGGCACACACATTCCCACGGGCCACATAGATGGTGCTCTCTCTGTGATGGGCAACATCCAGGGGCAAATGTCCAGAAAGCCATTGGCTACCAGGGCTCCCTCTGAAGAGAGAGCTGCCTGGAAACAAGGTGTGGGGGTCAGCCCCACATGGGGAGGCTGAGCTCCCTCAGGGACACTGTCAGAATGGAAAGAGAAATGGGCCCAGCCCAAGGCTCTGGTGACTTTTTAAAGGTAGGAAGAGAAGGGCACAAAGAAAGCTGAGGAAGGTCTCGCCCAAAGCTGTAAGGAGAGACCAGGGCCTGCGGTGCCAGGAGTGATTCAATAAGGAGAGCGATGCCCAGGGTCCAAAGCTGAGGGAGACAGTGCAGATGACCGAGAGGCGGCGGTGGCGGAAGCAGGTCGACCTCCAGCCCAGCGCCAGCCACCTCAATTTCCTCCTGATGATAAAGTGGCTCTGATGATAAGAGGTGATACTGAGGCAGAAAACCTCCAGCTCAGGATTGAGCTGCTAGGCCACCGCCTCACCTGCATCACGCCCAGCTCTCTACTGCATTGGAAGAAGGCCCAGTGACGGAGGTGGTCGGCTCAGGCCCCCGCCCTGGGCTGGGGCGGCGAAAGGCGGGAAATGAGCTAGATGCTCTTGGCCCTTCTCAGATGCAGACTTCATCCTAAGCCTGGTTCTTCCCAGCTGCAGCCATTTCCCAGCCCCTCCCCAGCACGCGTCGTCTCCACCCCTCTCAATCCCGCCCCTCGGCGGCCTGGCGAATCCAGATAAAGGACCCCGGCAGGCCGCGGCCAGTAACCCCACCCAGACGCGGCTGCCTGAGGGAAGGAGGAGAGGGTGGCGCCCCTTCCCCGCGGAGCGGCCTCGGAAGCGCGCCGGCATCCGAAACTCGGATCCCGAAGATGCCCAGGCTCCGCCCAAGAGCCCTTAACCAGGCTCCCGGCTCTGAATCTGACAGCTGGGGATCCGACATGCCCCCCGGGCGGGCGGCGCTGAGCCCCAGTCCCCAGCCGCGGCCGTCCTCGCACGCGCACACCGTCTTGTCCGTGCGGCCAGGTCAGTTTCCCCGTCTGGGCTCCGGGCCCAGTTGCCGGAGCTTCTCGGCGCGGGGTCGGGCCAGGGCCTGGGAGCGGGCTGGCTAGAGAAGCCTGGGGACCCGCGGGCGCGCGCCCCCCGAAGGCGGGTCTGGGGGGCCCTCTTGGAGCTGGGCTGAGGCCTCGCTGGAGCCCCTGGTGGCGGATCCAGGGAAACACTGCGATTTTACTCCTCTCGCGCTGTGATCCCCGCCCTGAACACCTGCCGGGGGCACCCCCGCACTGCCTGGGCACTTTTTGGCATTTTTGTGTAGTGAGGAGGCGGTGCGTGCGGATTCAGGGTAGACCATGGGGCCAAGTCGTACTGCAGCGGCACCTTCCGTAGTCTTTGTCTTTGTCGTGGCGAGGATGGATCACCTAGAGGAAGGGGATGGGGAATGCACGCCATTCTCAGTCCGAAACCTGGAAATATTTTTTTGCACCAATTTCCAGCCCCCCACTTCCAATCCGTCACTAAGACCTGCGCCCTCTACCAGCTAAATAAATGGTGAATCTGCCTTCTTTTCTCTATGGCCACCCCCTCTTACGTCACATATATCACAGTTTGTAATTCTGTATGTGAATTACATGATGGCACTCAGGGTGTAAGAAATGAGGCATTTCTTTATTCTGATAAATCAAATTAAATCAAGTTGGAGCCCCTCCTCTCACTGCCAGGGTTGGCAGGAACTCTAATATTAGTCATTTTCCTAGAGCCTCACCCTGTCCCTAGGTCCAGGAGGCTTAGGCCATCCTGAGAAGACACATAGGTTGTCACTATGGCTGCCCCAGCCCAGCCAGAGGGGCACTGGCAGCCCCACACCCCCTGCACCATGTTTGGCTACGGAGCTCCCAAAGCCTGCCCAGGTTGTGTGGTGTTAATGCCATTCCCCAGATACTCCTGTAGCCATCCACATCTGAGCCCATCCCTCAGAGGCCCCATAATCCAGACCCCCCAGCTCCCTGCCCTTTCTACACACCCCCATTCCCAAGTCAGGCCAGTCTACCCCCTCATCCATGAAAGCACCTGCACTTTTCCCCCCTCTCCATCTCAGCCCATCCAGTTTAACATCCTCTGTGAGCTTAGACCTGATTCTTGGGGGGCAAGGGCTGCACCGTCTTATATTCTCACCAGCAACATATGAACGTTCTAGTTTCTCCACATTCTTGTCAACACTTGTTCTTGTCCATCGTTTTTATTATAGCAGTGATTTCTTTGCCTATTACAGAATCTTCCATTCATGCCTACACACCCAATAGATATGTAATAACTATGTGTTGAGTGGATGAATAGGAAAACAGGAAACGGAAGGTTTGGGCAGGAGGATGAACTCAGTTTGGTACATGTTGAGTGGGAGATGCTTTGTATCTAGGAGGCTTCTGGATATAGTGGCCTCAACCTGGGACAGGGTCTAGGATGAAGGTAGAGATGGGGACCTCATTAAAATGTGGGCCTCACTAGCCCTGGGAAGTTATGTGAGGCCATAAGAAAGGGTGCATTTACCCAAGGAGAGTGTGGAAAGTGAGAGAACGATCCAAGACAGAGCTTTAGGAAACACCAACATTTAAGGGACAGGAGAGGAAGGAGGCCCCGAGTGGAGCCTGCCACAGCGCAGCAGAGAGGTCAGAAGAGAACTGGAGAAGATTGTCACCTTGGAGAAAGCATCAAGGGGAACGGGTCAACAGGATCAGAGACATGAGTGCTTCCCTATGAGATGGATTATTAAAAATGTCCATTGAACAAAATGGGTAAAATGTCAATACATATTGAAGTTTTGTGATGGGTACTTGGAAGTTTACACTATTCTCTCAACTTTCATGCACATTTGAAATTTTCCATATTTCCAAAATAATTTTTTAAAGTATCCGTTGCACTAACAATGAGGAGATCACTGGTGAACCTGGCATTTGCAGAGTCTCTGGAGTGGAGGGAACAGAAACCCAATTCCAGTAAATGGGGGACTTTAAAAGGGGAGAAATCATGTATTATCATACCTGACGCATGATTCACTGATATTCCAGGAAGCAATCACTGGGCACATATACCCCAAGTATTCCTGAAAAAAGAGAAGATTGTGTGTGACAGGCATTAATTTTTCATAGTTGCTGGTGCCTCCCACACAAGGACCATTCTCAGCAGGCCCAGCAGCCAGCCAAGAGCTCTTCCTCAAAAGGAGGAAAATTGCTTGCCAAGGGGTGCCTGGCTTTGCTCCTAACTCCTAGGTACTCCATTGCGGTTCTTTTCTCGGGGTTTGCCACAGGCTCAGACGTCACCCCCATCTGCTGCAGATACCTGAATCACCTTTGAATCTGCTGGGTCATCAGGGCTATGAGCAAGAGCTGCCTCCCCTCCAGCCTGGACACCTGGAAGCCTCCTCTTGCTCTGGGCTCCACTCAAACCTGGCAGCCTTACTAGTTACTCCATAAATCAGAGCGGAACACCAAAATGTGACATACATTGCCACCAAAATACACAGAAGCCCAACGAGTGTGCTTCTTTCTTACCACTAGGGACAGAAAACAGCAAATTCCTTTCACTTTTCGGATGTGACAATTTTATGTGTCAACTTGACTGGGCCATTGGGTGCCAAGATATTTGGTCAAACATTATTCTGGGTGTGTTTGTAAGGAATGAGATTAACGTTGGATCTGTAGACTGAGTAAAGCAGATTGGCCTCCCCAGTGTGGGTGGGCCTCATCTAATTTGTTGAAATAGAATAAAAGGCTGAGTAAGGGAGAATTTGCTCTCTGCCTGGCTGTCTTCAAGCTAGGACATTGGTCTTCCCCTGCCTTAAGGCTGGAACTAAACACCATCAGCTCTCCTGCTTTTCAGAACTTCAGACTTGGACTGGAACTATACCACTGGCTCTCCTAGGTCTCCAGCTCATAAACAGAAGATCCCGAGACTTCTCAGCCTCCATAATCCTGTGAGTCAATTCCTTATAATACATCTCTTTGTATCTATCTCTATATACACATATCTGTAGCTGTATCTTCTATTGATTCTGTTTCTCTGGAGAACCCTGACTAATATATGTTTCCTGGCACAATCCAGACCACTGAACACCCAGAAACTTCACTCAGGGGGCAGGGCCCTATGTTCTTATGGGATTCATCTCCCATTCTCAGCACAATTTGTATCTTATCAGTGCATCTAAAGTACCTGCTACTTTCCACTCTCTGAATCCTAGGAACATGATGTAATCAGTGTAGTAGACAAGTATGATGTTGTGTGTTATGGGAGGATGGTCAAAATCCCCACAGGTTACATTGTAACAGAGAATCAGAGACTTGGGGAGTTTCAAGACAAGATGAGAAAGCTGTATTGCTGTCCCTGCCAAGAAAGAGAAAGCTGCTTCTGGTATTTGCCGCAGAGGAAGTTTAAAAAAAAAATGCTTTCTCAGATGAATAGTTTCATATTAAGTAACAAAATATATGTATATTTGCTCCCATAAAAAGACCATACCTAGAATAGTAGCTGCTGGAATCACCTGAGTAAGCTTATGATAATTCGCTGTCATTCTCCAAGACCTGTGCCTTCTGCACAGACCAAAGAAGTAAATTAAGTAGGATGTAATAGAAACCAGCCTACATCTCTCAAGTTTTGATGAGGGCACAAATTTCTGCGATTCTCCCAGATCTGTACCAGTTTATTGATTGGTAAAAAGAAAAAGTTCCAGAAGCTTCCACTTGGCCCTTTCTACCATAATGGCCCTTATTCCACAGGTCTAGAGGCTCATGTGTGCTGTAAATTTCAATTATACACCCTGAAACTAAAAATACAATTGCAGGATGAGTCCAGGCACCATGCCTGGACTTGAGTCAAAGCTCCAGTTGTCACCTGACGCACCTGAGCCTCTACACAGTGGCTTTCTGTGTCCTCAGGAATTAGCATTAGACAAGCTCAAGGTCTGCTAATCCCTGAAAAGCCTGTGTATTTTCCTTTCACAGAGCACAGTTCTCTGGCAAATGGCCTAGGGCCCTTTGTGGAAGGTAGGCTGCTAAAAGGAAGATTTACAGTATGTATCTGGGGTGCTATTGAAGGGGCCGCTCTGAAGGGTACTGACCTCTCTTCCATTCAAGGGGCTTTGGGTGAGGGACCAAAGTTCTCTTTCATAGTGGGTCAAATCAGGCTTCTGCTACCAGGCCTGGAGGGTTTTGTTTGTTGTTTTGCTTTGTTGTTTCTGTTATACATTAAGGAGGACTTAGAGGCTGCCTATCCATTTGGTCCCTTTGGTCCTATTTGGCCCTTAAACAATTAGTCTTTGCTAAAGACATCTGTGGGTTAGACCATTCTGAGTACCACTTGGCATCTGACGTCCCAGATGGCCAAGTGCTGCTGTCTGTGCTCTGCTCCCCTGGGATCCCATCATTTCCACTAAAATCATGGAGCCCATTTCTGTGGCAGTGTCTTTCACTAGTATCCCTAGCCTGCAGGGAACAAGTACTGCATCATGTTTCAGAGATGCTCCCCTCACTAACATGTTTCTTCATGCCTTGGTGAAGGGAATTTCCTCCAGGCCCTATAAGAGGAAGTCGGGAGTGTGCAACTTGGCTTGGGAGTATGTGAGTGGGTCACACAGGGTAAATCCACATCAACATTGCTCCCTGCCTTAGCACTGGATTCCTTCCTCTATGTTAAAGCAAGGAATTCTGGCATTTCACTATCAATTAAGCATAGGCCTCAGTTGAATCCAGGTTTCAGTCAACCAGCTAAGCAAACAATGAAAACCACTCCTAGCTGCTCAAACTGGCACACTGACTCTAGAATCTTAGGTAAATGTACCCATATTAATAAATCCAGCCCAGTGAAAACTGTGTTCCTGCCTCCATGAACTAGCACCCACAGAAAACATTCCCACATATATTATCCAGACTTCTTGGTGATATAAATTAGCAAAATCTTGCAATTCTTCTGATGTGGCTGCTTCCTCCTCCCCCATCTGACTCTGGAACTAGTCTTCTGAGACAGGAAAGTGTCTAATCCCAGTTATGGGACTGGAGACAATGGGATTGGTGTGTGAAGAGACTTGGCCTCCCCCTGCGGGGTAGATTGAAATCACGCCCATGATATTTCGCTGCTCTTTCCATCCAGACGTGAAGTCTCTTTTTCACCCCTCGAATCCAGGCTGGCCTCGTGACTTGCTTTGACCAACAGGATGTGATGGAAGCGACATGATATAAGCTGCAGAGCCCAGGCCTCAGAGGCTTAGCTCCCGCCTTTATCCTCTCAGAATCCTGAGGCCACCACTGTGCCAGGAAGAAGACGGGGACGCAGGCCCACATAAGAGAGAGGCTCAGCGCCCAGCCATCCCAGCTGAGCCCAGCATCCAGTGGCTACAGTCACCTGAGCGAACCCAGACAAGACCAGTAGAAGGACTGCCCAGCCAACCCGCAGAACTGTGAAAAAGAATGAATTGTCATTTTAAGACACTAAGTGTGGAGTGGCTTGTTTCTCTGCAATAAACAACTAGAACACTTTGCAGGGTAACTTCCAAGACAAGGTCACTTCAAGGTCTTCAGGCAGGGCAGCTTGTGCTGCGCGGGGATTTACTGGAGCTGGGGGTGCTCTAAATCATCCAAATCCTGCCATATGGCCTCTAATTCCCTCCCTGAGATCAGTGCCCTAAATTTCACCTGAGATCTAGCAGCACTGTGAATTCAGCTGACAAACTGACAATGTAATTTGTTGACTGCAGCATCAAACTCCTGTCTTGATAAGTTATATAACATAGCTTAGCCCTCCCCTCCTGTTGGGCCTCCTCTCGGCTCCCCTGTTGAGTTTGTCATCTCTGGTTTACACCAAAACAGAGGAATGACATGAAAAAAAAAAGGAAGTCTGAGAGCTGACCACTTCTCAGTAGGTGTATTTGAAGTGTCAGAACACTTTCTAATTCTTGCTGGAACAGCCAGGTGGATCAGCTCGTGCCCGGACATGTGGACTCTGTGCTCCCCCGACAAATGAAACACTGGTGGTAGGCGTGTAGGGGAGATGAGCAGACATGTCCACGTCACAGAGAGAGAGGAAGAAAGGTGACAGCAAGAGGTATTGAAGGACCAAGTCTCCCCCAAGAGCACCTGGAGGGAAAATGCGGTGCGTGCTGCCCAGAGATGCTTCCCCAGAGCTCTGGGAGCACAGAGGCAGCTGCGCTTCTGACAGGGGCCCAGGAAGGGTCTCTGGAGAGTCAGTAACCTTTGAGATAGGCTTTGAAGGATGAGGAGGGTTCCACTGGCAGAGGTGGGGGGGAGGCATGATACCAGCAGAAGAGGCCACATGAGCAAAAGGAGAGGGAGGAAAGTCCAGGGGAGGGGATGAGTCAAGCGGGGGCTGTGGGAAAAGGAGGGAAATTGGAGGGGTGGGAGTGGCAAAACCAACTGCTCTGCTCCTGCAAAAGCGTTCACTGACCTCGGGGTCTCCCCGTCAGCCGCCTCCTCCCAGCCCCTCTCAGAGCAGTTCAGCCCAGCACCTGGCAGCCAGGCCTCCCTCTATCTCACCCCCACCCTCCCCCGGGCCCCTCGCTGTGTCTCAGGCTCCCGTGGCCCTTCCAGCAGCCGCATCTCTGTTCACGCTGGGCCTCTCTTCCAGAATGCCTCTTCCCCTCTTTCCTACCAACCTCTAGCACCTCTTCTTCCAGGAAGTCTTCCCTGACCACTTCCGCTCTGCCTGACCCCCAGGTTGTACGGCATGATGGAAAGAATCAGGCTTTAAAGTTGTGGAGATCTGGGTTCAAATCCCAGTTCTGCAGTATGATCTTGATTTGTTTACCTTCTCTTATTAATAGTTAATATTCCTCGGCCACATATTATTTGCCAGGTACCATGGGTTACCTCATTTCATTCTCACCACAGCTCTATGAGGTACTTACTATTATCATTCCCATCTTACTAGTGAGGAACCTGAAGCCCAGGGAGGTTAAGTATCTGGCCCAGGGCCACACAGCTAGGAGTGGCAGAACTGGGATTCCAGTCTGGTCTGCCAGGCTCCAATGCCTCTGCTGCTAAGCACCAAAGCACCCACTGGGCCACTTCCTTTGAGTGAGCATTTATTAGGCATCTCCCGTGTGCCAGGCGTTGTGCTGGGTTTGGGGATGTGGCCAGGGCATGGGCAGGCAAGGGCTACTCTCAAGGAGGTTTTAGCTGCAGGGACTGGAGTAAAGATTATATAGAATCCCATTGGTTACTGACCGCCTCCTGTAAACCGTGGAGCACGGAGCTCACGCGTATCGACCACCTCTCTCCTCCACAGCCAGCTGACCTGCGCTCCCATACTTGCCAGGCTCTGTCACTGACCTGCTAGGTGGCCTTGGGCTGGTCATGTTATTCTCTAAACCCCAGTTTTCTCTTCTATAACTTGGGATGGTAATAGCTACCCCTGAGGGAAGCTCTAAGAATTAAGAGCTTCCCTCACGTGTACCCGGCAGTGCAGGGCACATAGTCGGTGCTCAGTAAAAGTTAATCCCCGTCTCCCCACACTTGCACTCATGTCCAGGACCCACACAGTGCAGCAGGGTCATCATCTCTCTGAGACTTTTAACAAGCACAGTGGTGGAAATAACAAGGAGGTCCCTTCAGTGGCCTCCAGGTGGCAAGAAAGCTCCACACAGAGCTGTGATGGGCCATCAAGGGTGCTGACATGGCTGGTCCAGCCCCAGCCCAACCTTGACCTATCCACCTCCACCACCTGCCTTGCCACCCTTCACGCCAGCAACCCTACCCCTCACTGTGAGGTGGGAGCACAGACCTCCCACCACCCTCCCGCCTGTGCCCAGATGGAGGCAGGTGGCCTCAGGGCCCCCTTTGTGTCATCTGGACAGCCCCACACTCAGCCCTGCCTTCCTTCACTGCCCATGCCCACCTGGTGGGGAAGCTGTTGCAGGCTGAGCTTTGGGTCCAGGAGTCCCAACTTCTAGTCCAGTCTCCCCATCTCTGAACTATACCTGTGTGAGTAGGAAGACTTCCCACCTAACTGGGCTATTGTGGGGACTAAGTTGGACAATGTATACAGACTGAGGTTATGCACCTTTCCTGTTAAAATCTGGCCAGTTCCTCTCCCGCCCTTTCTGTGTGTCATGGAGGAAGAACAACTCTCCAGCTGGCTAGGAGCATTTCCCAGCTCAGCCCCACTGGGCTCTCAGCCTCAGTTATCTCACCTGTAAAATGGGAATAATCCCTACCTAGCCAAGCTGTTAGGAGGCTGGGATAAAATATATATATCAAGTGACCGACATGGTGTTCGGCACATAGTAGAAGCAAAATACAAAGGAAGGACCAGCTGGTATTATTAAAATCATTATTCTGATCAAGAAATGCCTACTTACCCTTCAAGGCAGCCTACGTGTCACTTCCTCCTGGGAGTCTTCCTTGATCTCCCCATGGCAGTCATGGCACCCACCCATAGCACCCTTCTGGATTCCCGAAGCCCTGGTGCCCTTCTAACACAGCTCTTTCACTTAATAAAATGTTTTGAGTGCCTTATGTGTGTATGACACTGAATTTGAGTGCAGGACATACAGTGATGAACAAGACATGGGGCGCAGTAGTTAAGAATCTGCCTGCCAGTTCAGGGGACATGGGTTCGATCCCTGGTCCGGGAAGATCCCACATGCCGCGGGGCAACTAAGCCCATGTGCCACAATTACTGAGCTCGCACTCTAGAGCCTGTGACCTACAACTACTGAGCCCACATGCCACAACTACTGAAGCCCGCGCACCTAGAGCCCGTGCTCCGCAACAAGAGAAGCCACCGCAATGAGAAGCCCGGGCACTGCAACGAAGAGTAGCCCCCGCTCATCGCAACTAGAGAAAGCTCGCATGCAGCCAAAAATAAATAAATAAAAATTATTTTAAAAAGTCATCGTCCCTATTCTCGTGGAGCTTCCATTCTAGTAGTGGGGACAGACCAAATGTGTCAATAGGTGGATAATTTAGGAGCACTGAGTCAGTAAAACAAGAAAACATAGTAAAGAAACTGATGTTGTGGAGGAGCTGCTTATACTGGGTGGTTAGGGAAGGCCCTTGTGGAGTAGATGACATTTAGGCTGAGTTCTGGACGACAAAAAAGCAGTCTTGCAGAGATCTAGAAGAACCACTTGGCACAAAGAACAGCTAGTGCAAAGGCCCTGAGGCAGGAGAGTAAGTGTGGCATGTCTGGGAACAGAATGATCCAGGGGACTGGAACAGTGTACCGAGCATACCTGTCACTGTCCCTATGTCTCCACTTCTAGATGAAGCCTCCTGAGGGCAGAGATCTAATTTATTGGGTTCACAGCACAGAACAGACCTGGAGTTCTAAACAGTTGTGTTGCATTATGGTAATAATGGGAGTGAATCAGCTGGCCCTTCTGCAGCCCCATTCACATCTTGGAGGACTCCAACTAGGTTGCCCAGCCAGGCAGGGATTCCCTCCTCGGACCAACAACCCCCAGGGCAGAGTTCTTGGCAAACAGAAAGAAGCTGGAGAGGTGTCCAGAGAGAGGTAGTGACCTTCCCAAAGTCACACAGCCAGCAAACAGCAGAGATGGGACATGAATCCAGTTTCCTCTGTTCCTCTGCCTCCCTGGCCGCTGGTCTTCTGTCCCGTGCATCCCACTTGCCCTCTCCCTCCCTGAGCTGTGATGTCAGGAGCCCCAAGGACCATGAAAGGTAACCAATGTGAGGACTGTATCAGGTCCCTCATCTCCTGCTGCAAACCCAAACACGGAGCAAGGTTACCACAAGCTCCTTCTTCACAAAGTCCTGCCCAGCTGGGCAGCCTGAGCTTGTGCCCTCTGGCCCTGGATGTGGATGAGGTCAGCTTTAAGTGAAAGCCTGGGGGGCTGAAGACTGGGACCCTGGGGCCCTGCACAGCAGGACAGCAGAGTCTGGGCTCCAGGTCCAGCGCTGTCACTCCGGCCCTGCAGCCACCATCTCTCCAGGGTAGCCCGAGCCAAAACAATTTCCAATTCAGCACATAGTGGGCCTGCCACCCGGTATCACCTGCATTCATCTGCCAGGATTTCAGGGCCTGACAAAGGCTATTAGCAAACGTGGCTTAACAGAAGGAGCCCTTATCCCCGGGGAAGGGTGAGATGGGAATCTCTGATCCAATCTCCTTCCATGCTCTGACAAAATTTCACTGGAAAATTTTATTGAAAAACAACAATTGTACAAATAAGATCTTCGTCTGACAGCAACAAAGGCTCATTTCCCCCCTTTCCTCCCCATCTTTGAAAATCTATAAAAGGAAAAAAAATAAAGTTCATCCCCATGATGCCTGACTGGAGTCTGCCCAAGAGCTCCCCCTGCCGCCCCATAAGCTATACCCGACCCGCTCACTGGGGTCGGACCCACGGCGGGGGAGGGGGTCCATGTCCCAGGGGCTGCAGCACCTAGTTTTATAGTTGAGGGAAGTTAGAAGATTGGGAGGGAGCCGGGGAGGGGCTGAGGTGGTGGTAGTATCAGGAAGAGGGCCCCCATTCCATGAGGGCTTGGCTGAACCCCCAGCTCGATTCTGTCTCACAGATGAGAAAGCACACAGCTATAAATATGAACACTGACAGAGGCAGCCTGGATCCCAGGGCTGGGAGCAGGGCTCCATGACTACTGCCCAGCTCCCACAGGATGTGGGGTCTCTGGGCTCAGCATCCTGACATCTGGGGGCCTGTGTCCAGGCAGAGTGAATCCTGGCTGGGAAGGTCTGCTCAGACACAGCCAGCCCCCCTGTTTTCCCACCCCCACCCCGTGGACCATCCAAGGTCAGTACCTCAGCTCCCCACCCCCATAGCACCCATGTGTCTCAGGAGCCTCCCGCTGCCCCGTGCCATCCCACACCCACCCTGGGGCCCTACAACTCGTCTCGCATCTTGTCACCCTTGGGCCGGACCAGGCGCCCGATGAACAGCAGGGAGCCGCTCTGGGTGTCTCGAACCAGGAAGATGAAGGGGTGGTCGGCGTAGAAGAGCTTGGGGCTGCGCAGCTCCTCACGCCCATAGATGTCCTGGTCGAAGGGGTTGCCGTCTGTGTCCCACTCGAAGGCGGTGGCGTGGAACACACTGGCCAGGTACAGGTCCTTCTTGCCGGACATGCGAGACAGGTCTGCCTTGTCCTTGTCGATGGCCTCAGTCAGACCCAGCCCAGCCAGGTGTTTCTGCAGGACCAGGTGAGTGCCGGTGAGGCCACGGTGGGTAAGGCTCCTAGACCCTCACCCTCCACCCACACCGCCTGCTGTCTCCTCCCGTCTCTTCCCTCAGAGCAGAGATTACCACTCCCTGCCTCCTTCTGTGTGCCAGACATGGTGTGGGCACTGCCAAGCACTGCTTTCCTAATTCTCATGAAAACCCTGCAACAGCTTCCAATCACCACTTCACAGATGAGGAAACTAAGGCTCAGGGGGAAAAGGCAGAATTTATGCCTGGCCCCGCCGAGCCATCTTGACCTGTGCTTCTCGAACTGTGGGTGGTGGATCGCCAGCATCAGCGTGCCCCAGGGACTTACACGAAGCGCACATTCCCTGGCTCCAGCCCAGAGCCACGGAATCACAATCTCTGGGGGTGGCCTGGGAACTTTTTTGAACCAACTCTCCAGGTAGTTCTTGACACACTCAAGTTTGAGAAAGACTCCTAAGGACAGCTATGACCACATCACTCTGGGGCTTAAAACCTTTCCAGAGTGATATGATGTCTGTGATTTGCTTCAAAATAATCTGATGGGCGAGGAATGGGTGTGTATAAATGAATCCTTATTGGTCATGAGTTGACGATGGTTGATGGATACATGAGGGTTCCTGATACTAATGTCTCTATTTTTAATATATTTTTATACATTTCCATAGTAAAAAGTTAAAACGCACACACACACACACCCTCTTCTAAGGCTCCGCACAACCCCTGGAAGCCAAGGACAAGCTCTTTCCTGTGAACTGTGCTTGCATTGCAGCCTTAACCCTCAGTATGTCCCACTCCGCTCTCCACTCAACAGCCTCCCTGAAACTGCATCCTCGATGGCATCTCAGTGGCTACCCTGTCTCTGTAGGGCCCTTTAGACTCCACGTCTTCCGGGAAGGCTTCCCTATCCCACAAGACTGGAGCCGCGCCTCTCTGGGCCTCAGCACCCCTGGCCTCCCTCTGGCTATCAGTGTGTGGTCCTGTCTGTCTCTCCCACCTGGCTCAGAGCTCCCTCAAGGCAGGGCCCATATTCAAGGCTCTCCCTGGCTCTCAGTGCAGAAGAGGTGGCAGTAAAGGACTGTCGGCTGAGTGAACAGCAGCCTTCAGGGCCCAGGCTTCTGCGGGACAGTGCACTTCCCCAGCATGGCCAAACGGGCACGAGACCTAGGGATCTGAGAGTCAGGGTGTCCTGAGACAGGCATTCTAGGCCCAGCTATTCCAGTCCCCTTGACTTTGCACAAATCACCCTCTTGGAATTTCCCAACTCAATCTATTGCAGGATAGTGGGTAGTGTGTCCAACCAGGGTGCCAGGAAAACATGGGAGAAAGAAGGGGAGTCAGATGACAGCAACTGCAGGAGAAAGGGCTGGGGTAGAGTCGGGACAAGCGCAAGAAGGAGACAGGTGGCTCCTCTGGAAACCCTCAGTGCTGTCTACAGTACAGACCACACAAGCTCCACTAGTCTCCAGTTTGGAGCCTAAGCCCCATCTCATCTCAAGCTTTCTCTCTCCACGCTCTCTCAGCAACAAGTCTGAAACAATTCTGCAGGTGAGAGACCTGTCAAGGAATCATTTCTGGAATCCAAGGAAGGAATGAGATGAAAGTTTTCCCTTTTGAGTACAGGAAAAAATCTTTCTCTCCTGATTGACAAAAAGGCCACCCTGAGTTTTCACCTTGAGAACTAACTGCAGCTCCACTGCTTACTAGCCAGGGTGACCTTAGCGAGTCACTGCTTCTCTCTGAGCCGCTGCCCACCACCCGGAGTGGTCATGAGGGAGAAATGACGTTGAGCGGGTTTGGTTAAGTTTCCAGCCAAGTGACTCAGAGCTGAAAGCCATGATTAGTCTTATTACTGCACGGGGGACAATCCTCCAGCTTGAACAGTCTATACACGCATACCCCAGAGATATTGCGGGTTCGGTTCCAGACCACCACAATAAAGTGAATATTGCAATAAAGTGAGTCACACGAATTTTTTGGTTTCCCGGTGCATATAAAAGTTATGTTTACACTATACTGTAGTCTATTAACTCTGCAATAGTATTATGTCTTAAAAAATCAATGTACATATACCTTAATTAAAAATACTTTATTGCTAAAAACTGCTAACCATCATCTGAGCCTTCAGGGAGTGAATCTTTTTGCTGGTGGAGGGTTTGAAATATTGCGAGAATTACTGAAACGTGACAAAGAGACACGAAGCGAGCAAATGCTGTTGGAAAAGTGGAGCCAATAGACTTGTTTGACGCAGGATTGCCATACATTTTCAGTTTGTAAAAAAACGCAGTAAAGCGAAGCACAATAAAATGAGGCATGCCTGCAAAAACGTCTGAGTTATTGACTGTGTGAATTTGGATACGTTATTTAACTTTCCTGAGCCTCACTTTCCTCATCTGTAAGATAAGGTTGATAGTCCTACCTGATAAAGTTGTTTTGAGAATTAAGAGTTTAATACACACAAAGTGCTTAGGAAGAGTGCCTAGCATACAGCACGTGCTCAATTATATTGGGTTGGCCAAAAAGTTCGTTTGGGTTTTCCGTACGATGTTACAGAAAAACCTGAACAAACTTTTTGGCCAACCCAATATTTAGCTATTGATGTTATCACCATCTTCCCAAGGGCAGGGACCATGCCTCCTCCCCCAGCACAGCCCAGTACTGCCTGGACAGCCAGAGGGGTTCAGGACAGACCTGCTGAGCTGGTGAATGGTTGCCCCATGCGCCATGCCCCCCTCCAAGCCCTGCAGGCCCTTGAGTTGGGCCATCCCTCACCTGCAGGTCGTGGGTCACCTCTACCACACCCTTGGGCAGGGAGATGGCAACAGCCTTCTTCTGAATCTTCCCCATCCAGATCTTCAGCTGCTCCTTGGTCAGCAGCTTCTCAAGGCGCTCAAGGGGCTCCACGTGGTGGGGCATGATGATGAGGAGGCTGGAGAGCTTGTGCGCCAGGGCCATCTCCACAATTTGCAGCTTCTCCTTCTCGTCATCGTAGTAGTTGTAGAGACCTGGGAGAAGAGCAGAAACGGCGCTGGGAACACTGTGGTGCGGGGGTGGGCCAGGCCCCAAGCACCCTCAAGCCCCCACTTTGCCCCCCCAACCCCGCCCTGCAAGGCACCTACCTGTCCGGTGCATCATGGTGACACCCACGGTATAGGAACGGGTCACCATGAAGCCTCGGTTGTCCACCATCTTGTGGTGGAATCTCTCATCCCAGTGTGCTGTAGTGGGATGTAGAACACAAGGTCAGAAATAGATGTCCCCATCTTGTCAAGACACTCCCCTCAACTGCATACCCTGGATTTTTCCCTGCTCAAGGCCTTTGTTAAAGTCTTCTGGGCTCACCTGTGGCCCGCCTCCCCCCGAGCACCCAGCCCACAGAGTACACGTTCCCTGCTTTGGGGGTGTGGGTCTTGGCCCCAGGACATGCTGCCTGAAGATATGGCTCTCTACATTTAGGGCCTACCTGTTTCCACATGACAGGGGGTGCCTTCAGAAGGAGGACCCTCAGCTTAGCTACCACCATGTCCACCTCTGCCCTGACAGCCGTCAGGCATTTGCGCAACATGCGCTGAGCTAGATTGCCCACCCCACCTGCTAACTGAGGTCTGTGCCCCGGGCAGGGGATGCCCCAAGACCACCCTTAATTCTTGTCTGCAAGCCCTGTCTCTGTGCCCCCAAAAATGACCCAAAAAACCACGAATACGTGACAGTGGCATGAGCCCTGCCCTATGTCACATACAGACGTGTATTCAAATTCAGTCTCAGTCACCAACTGGCTGCAAGACCTTTCACCCCTATCTTGGTCCCTTCATTTGTAAAAGAGGGGTCACCTCATCCTCACAGCATGCCATGAGAGGAACAGTGCTATCCATATAGGTACTCAAAAATACACATTAAGCCCAAATCGAATCTTCAATTCAAGATGCACCTGGACCTGAGTCCGGGCTCTCTCCTCCTAGCTGAGCCTCAGTTTCCTTACCTGTGAAATGTAGGTAACACCACCTGCCCCCAAAGTTGCTTTGAGGGTTAGTAATGATCACAGATGTGGAGCCTTTCTCCAGCTCATTACTGAGATAGAATTGATTACTAAATTTGATTCCAAGACGAGCAACAACACTCTGATGTGATGAAACACGGCAGGAGCACATCTTATGGAGTCCTTCGGTGGGGCTTGCATCTCTGTCCCGTTCCTTTAGACACAACACTACACCTCTCTGAATCTAGTGTCTCGTATGTAACAAGAGTTCAGTAACAGTGCCTCCCTCTGGGTCCACAGGTTGTTAATGAGGACTGAAGGAGCCCCAGCTGTGGTGCTCAGCACGGGAACACTGACCTGATTTGCCAGGGGCGGGGCTCCGGGGAGAGGAGGCCCCGCCCCACCGCGCCCTGCCCCGCCCCTCCGGACTCACGCTTGAAGAACATAGCATTGACCAGCAGCGCGCCATCGGTGCGCTCCACGTCCTTGGTGACCTCGGGCAGCTTGCCGTCGGTGGTCTGCGCCGCCCACTCGTTGATGGACTGCAGGGCGCTGCGCTTGTCGCGGAAGTTGATCTTGGAGTGCTCGCAATTGTAGTGCTGCTTGCTGCTGCGCACGAAGTCCTCTGCGAAGCTCACCGAGCTGGGCCCATACAGGCGGCTGCCCAGCTTCCACGTCACGTTGCGCGCCGTGCTGTTGCTGAGCGAGCGCAGCAGCTCGCCCAGGCCCGCGTGCACCTCCTCGTCGCGCAGCTGCTCGGCGCTCAGCACCGCCTTGGCCTGCGACGCCGTGGCCGCCTTGCCGCCCAGCGACACTAGCCCCAGGGACGAGGCCACCACCACAGGCGACAGCAGGATGTTCTCCACCGCCTGGTCCTTGGCCATGGCCTGGTACAGGCTGAAGGCCAGGCCGGCGCTGCGCTCAGCAAACGTGGCCGCCTTGGGGCTCAGCTTCTCAGCCGGGCCGGGAGCTGCTGCGGCCGCGGGTTTCTTCACCTCGGCGGCCAGGGCCCTGGCCAGTAGGCAGAAGGTGCTGATGAGCAGAAGGGCACGCATGGCTGGGAGGCGGGTCGTGAGCACCACGGAGGACCTGTGAGGGTGGCAGAGAGAGGGCGGCCCTGAAGCCCTAGTCGTTCCTCGCCAACAACCATCCCTAGCCTTCTGGCTGTCACCAAGTCCCCTGGAGATGGGAGCAAGACGGCCCAGAGCTCTAGGGAGCCCGGACCTAACTCCGGGTTGCCCAGATTGGGGGTCTCGTCTGCCCACTCTCTCAGAGGCCTTCTTTGACTCCCTAGCCAAAGCAGGCAAGTCCCCACCTCAGCTCTATTGATTTCTTGCACTGAACTTTAACATTTAGACTTATGTTTGTTATGTACTGTTTCCATCCCTAATTAGTCTGTGACCTCCAGGAGGGTAGGAAACCTAGCCAGTCTGGCTTCCCCCTATATCCCCAGTGCCTGGCACACAAGAGGCCTCAGCTGTTCCTTAATGAACAAAAACCAGGGCCACTTGCCCAAACCTGGGGTCTTTAGTTATTAACTCTGATCTCATACAACCCTGGGGCCCCTTTTCCAGTGGGGAAAAAAAAAAAGTGGTAGATGGGCTCAGCGTCTGCATGAAACTCAGGGGCCTGGACAAAGGATGTCATGTGGGGTGGAGGTGTAGGCCTGCACCTCCCCGAATGCCTTTCCTTCTGCCCTGGGATGTTAATGAGTCACCAGTTGGTTCACTCATTAAATGAGAGAGTCCAGATGCTCTACTCTGCTGCCCCAAGGGTGACCTTGAGTTCGCATGTGTGCATGTGTGTGTGCTCCCCTCTCTGAGCCTCAGGCTCCATTTTCCAAGTTATATGGGTCTAGGTCTCCATGCCCAGGCTTCTGTCTCGGCAGGGACTTGCCTGCCCGTCTGCCCACAGCCCCTGGAGCGGATGTGAAATCCCCAGGACAAAAGCTGGGGGGGGCCGGGGGGGGAGGTTTCCTGAGAGGAAGGATACTAAGGGAGAGGGTAAGTCACAGCTCAAAGGAACAATAACATCGACACCCCTTCACCAGAGGCTGGTGGCCAGATGTGTGTTCATTCTCCCAGGAAGCTGGGCCACCTCAGATTCCATTCTTCCCTCCCATCTGACAGTCATCACCACACATGCCCATCTACTCTGTGGCTTCAAGATTGCCCTCAGGTCCCCTCCTCAAACCACAGCAGTAGCAGTGGCCCCTAGGACAAGCCCCTCTCCCCTCTCTGGGGCCTCCCATCAGGACAGTCTCTCCACATGGACTTATTTCCACACTCCTCCAATTTGAGGTCATTTCCGCTTCTCCAGGCAGCACAAGGGAAGAGGAGGTGACATGGCAAAGGGAAGGTTTGGAAGGAACCGCGGTGATCCCACGGCTCTGGCAGATCCCATCTCATGGTCCTCAAGAAGATGGAAAACTCAGAATCCTGGTGGACGACCCTCAGGCCTTGAGCCTGCCTGGGGAGCACTGGCTTTCTGCGAAGACTCTACTGCTGCAGCCATCCTGTGAACCAAGCCAAGGCCCCCCTCCCTGGGCTGCCACCTCCTTGGAGGTGCAGTGCAGAGGAGAAGCAAAAGGTACATGGGGAGAGGTGGGGGGAGGAGGGAAGGCCACTGAGCCCCACAGCTGCCTGGGGGGAGGTATCAAGGAGATCTGTAGCCTAGAGTATGGATTGCAGAGGTAAGACAGAATTTCACCCTAAAGAACGGATTGGGAAGGGAATATCTCAGGGCCCAGGCCGCCTTCCTCCCAGCCCTAGCTACTTCCCCACCAGGCCTGGAGCCTCAAAGGCAGAGCAGCCATATAATTATTGTACAAAAAAAGACACTTAAGAGAGTAAAATGGGACACTACTAATTATTAGGCCAGGACAACAGGCATATATATATGGTCATCCTATTCAAAGGCCGCCTTTAGTCCAGACCACTGACGCCAGAGCTGGGACCTCTGCAGAGGCCACCAGCATCCCCTTGAGAGACAGTCTCGGAGTCTAGTTCACAGCCTTGCCACGTGGCAGGCACTGTCTTGACAGCCCCACCCCCAGCCAACCAGAACCTTAAAGGACTGGGAGGGGCTTTTTAAAAAAGCTCCAAATGACTAGTTTGGGATTCCTCAGGCAGCCACACAGCTGCGCTCCTGCGCCCGGTGACGTGGCAGGCTGGAAACTGAATTATCTGCACCCGCCTGCAGAGGGGGGCTTCCAACCCGGGAAGCGGGAGGCCTGGGTTCAGGTCCCAGGGGGTGCCACGGAGCCTCCCTGGCCCTAGCTTCCAGCCCGCAACGTCACTCTCTGCAGGGAGATGTGCAGCTATGGAGAAGGGCTGCCCTGTTAACCCATAAGTAGGAACGGAGGAAGGCAAGTCACTGCAAGCAAGCCAGCCTCCCACAGCCCAGCCCCTGTTGCTACAGAGAAATCCTAGCCCTTAGGCTAAGGTTAGAAGATTTATACTCCCATAAAGAAAAATACACGAGCCCAGAACCGAGGGCTGTGCCCACAGCTAGCCAGGCCAAGTTGAGACTGGGTTCCCTCAAGTAGAGGGAAGGGAAGCAGGTGCTGGGGGGGGGGGGGGACCACCAGAAGGGCTCTCAAACACTTGAGGAGGGCTAAAGTACCTTGAAACTGCCTCAGGGGGAGGTCAGTGCCTGCCTTTTTCATTCTGAAAGAAAACAGAAGAGTGAGGAGGATGGGATAGGGCAGAGCTGGCGTGGTGGTGAGGAGGGGGCCTGGTAGGCCCAGCCCCCATACGGAACCCTGTCTGCACTGCCCCTGGCAGAAGGAAGACGTAACCAGTCCCAGATCTACAATGACCTTGGAGGTCATTCACTTCACCAAACAGTGGGAGAAACTGAGGAAAGAGAGCGGGCAGGGAGCCACCTCCTGTCCACCAAGGATCAGTGGGGGTCAGGCTTCCTAGCACAGGGCTCCTTCCTCCCAGAAGCACCCACAGAGCCCCTCTGGAGAGCTGGATGTGGTGTCCTGTTACACAGCCCGTGAAAAAACATTTCTGCTGGGAATCCCGGTGACCAGAGACAAAAGGAGGGGACGCGGAGGCCTCAGGAAGGGGGGATGGGCAGATGAACTGCCTGAGGACAGGAGGGTGTGGTCCCAGCCAGAGACTTACAGGGAACCAAAGCCCCCTGATTTTCCTTCGGCCTCCATCCGGCCTCCATCCGGGCCCTGCAGACCAGCGGGACCAGCCGGAAGCCCGGGAAGAGGAGGGGCCAGGCCTTTCTGGTCATGCTGGAAGCGGTTTCATTCTTCTTCCACCACTCCAGCCGTCTCAGGAATGTCCCTAAGCTGGGGGCAGGGAACCCCGGCCTCTTAAGTAGCCTTAACCCTGCAGTTACTCCAGGAACCAGGTGGCGGTGGACAGAATTAGAGTGGGTGACTCAAAGCCTTCTAGGGAGCGCCCCGTTGTCCCTTCTGTGGGAGGTTGTAGTCCTGGTCACCTCCTCACCCCTTTTTGGAGGGAAGTGGGGGAGACTGGTGCTGGCTGCCATAACCTACACGTGCAGGCTGCTGATCAGAAATGGAGCCGCGGTGGGGGACTCCTCCCAAACCATGGGGACCCCAAGAGCCAAGTAAAAGTCAAGGCTATTTCACCTCCTTTTCCTACCACCCTACCTCAGGAGGCTCAGATGCCCCCCCAGCAAGCCTGTGAGGAGGGTGGTCCACTGGCCCTTGGGCCTCAACCCCACAACTGTTGGCACCCCGACATGCAAAGCCAGCCTGGCCTCCCTGTCCCTGCTGGAAGGCATTCCAGACCCCATCTTCTCCCTCCTTGATCCTGCAGAGGGACGAGCCTCAGCATCCCGGCTCCCAGCCCCACTGTTTCCTCTCTGCCACCAGCACCCCTGCCCCACACTTGTGCGGAACCCTGCACTTTTTCCGGGCTCTCTGAGTGCCCTGACTCCCCATCCCGGCTCTGATCTCAGCTCTGGCCCTCGGGTTCGCTCCGCCATCACCCCCCAGCCCCGGGTTCTCCATGCCGAACCCTCCAGCTGTCCCCAGAGTGCCAGGGACTCCAGTTTGCGGGCTCTGGAGTGGCCCCTAAACCCTCCCGCGGGCCGCTCTCCCCTCTCGTTTTCTTGAGCACCCCCGGCCGCTCCCGCCGCTGTCCCCGGCCGCTCCCGCCCCACCCGGGCCGCCCCCGCCCCCGCCCCCGCCCCTCACCTGGCCGGGCTGTGCTGGCGCCGGGACCGCAGTCACAGTGCCGCACTCGAGCCGCGAACGGATTCCACTCTCCGCCGCGCCCCCGCTCTCCAGATCTATATATGGCGTTCCCCCACCCCACCTCCCTCCCGTCCCGAGAAACTTCTGGAAAGTTAGAAAAGCTTCCGGAGGGCGCCCCGGCTCCGCCAAAAAAAGCCAAAGACCTCCCCCAAACCGCCCCGGCTCCCGCCTCTCCCTCTGCGGGCAGTCACCCGGCCCCTGGGTCCTACTGCCCCCCTCATCGGACGGGGTCGCGGCACCCGGGGAGCCCCTGCCTTGAGGCTGGGCGCCCGGGGCCCGCACGACTGCAGAGCGAGCAGGCATCCTTTGATTCAGCTGAGACTCTGCACCCTAGTGGGAGCTCGGAACACTTAGCTGGAGGGGACATGGGTCTCCAGGGTCCAACTCCCCGGAGAGGAGCCCCCTAACACCCCAAGGCTCTTTGCACAAGCCAGCTACCCCTGATTGCACATTCCTTCCAGCACCCCTTTCCCTGCAGCAGCTCTGCCTCCAAGTGGATCCATTCCTTCATTTTTGAGCTGAAACTTAATTGGGTTCCCCTACACACCCCCTCCTCAGTCAGGGCCCCTCTCCTTCCTCTCAGGGGAGGTGGTCAGAGGTTGGGAGGCAGCACCCTTCTCCATGTGCAGTTTATCCTGAACACCTTGGAGCTCAACCTCAGTGGCCAACCCAACAGGAAGAGTGGTCGGGCCAGTCCCAGTACCTGACCCTCACCTAGGAAAGTATTAGAGACACCTGGGAAACACCACATGGTCTGCCTGGGCCTGGAGGGGTGCACAGGAAGAAAACCCTGGCTGTCCACTAAGTAATATGCTGTGTGCCCCTAAAGAAGTTACTTTCCTTTCTGGGCCTCAGTTCCTTTGTGAAATGTCATTCCTTGCTTCCTTTCCTTGTCTGTCTCTGTCTGTCTCTGTCTCTCTGTCCTTGGTCGTCCCTGCCCCCTCCCTGTCTGGGTCCTCTCCCACAGGTCTCACTATCAACTCCTCTTGCCCCACCCTTCCCCAGTTGATAGCCTCTTGAGCTCTGAGCTAAGCTGGGGTATTCATTTCCGTTCCAGGTGCAGAAGACACAGCCAAGAACAGGACAAAGTCCCTGCCCTTAGGATGAACATTCTGAGGGGGGTATGCACATCTTAGTAGGGAACTTGAGAAGGTAGAAGATGATTTAGGACATCCCCCTCCCTCCCCCAAATCTTTAATAGGGAAATCATAGATAACCTATGGACCCCAGTATGGAGAGGAAGGGACAGACCCTTCACTCACGCACTCATTCATTCAATCAACAAACTGTGCTGAATATCTTCTTGCTTCCAGGTGCATCTCTGGATCTTGGGAAGCAAATGAAGCCCAGCACCCAAAAGATGAATCATCCAGGTCCCTGGCAGCAGAGGTGAGGGGAGGGCACTTTCTGGCTACCCCAGTGGTGGTAGTGACTAACTTCTCAGTCTGGCTTAGGTTCAAAGTCTGATTACAAGGATTGTGGGAAACCTTAGATCCCAAGAGCTTCAGACTCTTCAAATCAGGGTCAAAGAATCAGGGATCACTTGAACCTTAAGGTAGTCATCACAGAATATGATATCCCCATGAAATCTTTGAATTCATACAAGGAATCTTAGAATGTTAACTCTCAGAGTCAAAGAATCTTAGAATAAAAGTATTGAGGACTCTGGGCTGCAAGGCATCTCAGAGGTCATGGATTCCTGTCTGTAGCCCCTAGCGGAAGTGCTCTCTGCAGTACCCCAAAAAGGCAAGCACCCAGGTTCCTCCAAGAACAGGGAGCTCACCTCCCTCAGAGGCAGACCAGTATCCTTTTCTTAGGACAGGTCTGATTGTTGACAAAATCTCTTAGCCTCAGGGCAGTGTCCATCTCTTTGGTGCAGCTGTCCTGGTTTTCATGTACTTCCCTCTGCCTCATCTGTGTATTGTTTTTAAGAATAAGTCCTTGCTATTCAAGGAAACTGAGAAAATCGCCTGGGTCCCAGGCCCAACTCCACCCTCTACCCCACCCCCAGCTTGGCCCTCAGGTGGTAATTGGCCAGTCAGCTAAGGGTCCATCAAAGCTGGTGTAATGAAAGAGAGGTTTGCCTTGATTTTCAGCAGGTCCAGATGTCAAAATCCCGCAGAGATTTCCTTTCCTCCACACCCTTTCATCTCTTAGCTCTCTGAAGCCTCACCAGAAGTTTAGGGGAAAGCTGAGTGCTACGACCCTCAGTGACGGCCCTGAGGGGGAAGGGTAAACTGAGGCTCACTCTGTTAGATAAACCCAGAATCCTAGAAGGTCAGAGTAGAAAGGACCAATGCCCACCATATACCGATAGGGAAGCTGAGGCCTAGGGAGGGGGCTGGGTCTGGAGACTCTCTACCAGACTTACTAGACCGATACTGTAGCTCAGACTGGGTCAGAAGCCTCCTCTATGGCATTGTGCTGCGTTATCTCCGTGTCATCACCCTGTATGGTCACTGAATGTCATTGGAGATTTTGGATGGGCAGAGACTTCTTCTCACTCTGAGTCCCCAGTACCCAGCACATGGCATGCCCAGAAAGGCATATGGTGAGCGTGGCCAGTGAGTGAGTGAAGGGAAGTGTCTTCCTGAGTCTACTGGACTCCAAGCACAGCCTCCCTGCAACCTCCCTGAAGAAAGAAAGGCAACGGCTCCTTTAAATTTCCAAGATCAGCAAAAAAAAGTTTGGAGAGCCTTTGCCACATTATTCTTAGCTCTGAGCCCAGCCCAGGCCCTGCTGACTGCAGCCCTTCCCCCACACTCCCAGGCTGCACTTTTTGGAAAAAGCACTGTTTTTGGAGGGAGGAAAGAGTCTGAAATGCAGAGAAACTCTCCAGCATTTCAGGTCTGGGTTCCTCCAATGCCTCTGCTCCCAGCAGGAGCGGTTCCTGCCCACCCCCACCCCCCGACAGAGGCTCAGCTGGAAATCCCATGTCCCAAGAGGTGTGCGCAGCAGGAAATAGAAAACCGTGGAATCCAACTGCATCACATCGTACAGAGAGGAAAACTGAGGCCCAGAGAGGGACAGAAACTTGCCCAAGGTCACACAGCAAGTCAGAGGTGGAGCTGGGCCAGAGCCCATGCCCTGGGCCCCAGCCCTCTTTCTCCCACACCATCTTCTAACTGGGCCTTCCAGGTACACAGGCCCAGTTCTGCCAGATATTGCAGAAACGGCTCTCTAGCCCCAGTGGCTAGATTGAGGCAGTCCTCACCCTACAGAATCCTAGGACAAAAGCTAACATGTTAAGTGCCCAGCACGTTCATATCACCATATTTAATACTCTCAGGTTAAGTAAGAATGTCTCCATTTTAAACACAAGGAAACTGAGGTTCAGGGAGGCTAAGTTCAAGACCTTACAGCAAATTGCAGTCAGAACTGGGATTTGAACTGTTTGTCTGTGGAAGATGGGGAGTTGGGACAGGGAGAGGACAAGGAAGTGACATTCATGGGGCCCTTTGCTGTGGCCAGGTACCCTAAACAATATCTCACTTTTAATTATTGGACGTTAATTGGAAGGAAGCGTCATCCCTTTCTTCTTCTTTTTTTTTTTTTTTGCGGTACGCGGATCTCTCACTGTTGTGGCCTCTCCCATTGCGGAGCACAGGCTCCGGACGCAGAGGCTCAGCGGCCACGGCCCACGGGCCCAGCTGCCCCACGGCACGTGGGATCCTCCCAGACCGGGGCACGAACCCGCATCCCCTGCACCGGCAGGCGGACTCCCAACCACTGCGCCACCAGGGAAGCCCCCCTTTCTTCTTTTAACAGAGGATAAAACTGGCCGAGAAAGGCTTGGATAGCCAGCCCATGGTGGGCCTTCTCCCTGGGAAACCAGGGCTGCCACCGGCAGTTTTTCTCTGAGATGCTGTCCAGGAGCCAAGAATGTGCTTGCAGCCCCAAGCATGAGTCAGGGAAATGCAACTTCTGCAATCGCTGATTCTTTCTCCTGGAGTTTGGGGCCTTCTGACCCAAAGGGCTGTCCTGTGAGCTGCCACGTTGGAGGGTGGGAGGCTGGTGAGGGGTGGGCAGACGCATGACTCCTCCCTTCTCCTCCCAGAGCAAGCCCTACCTTCCTACCATCCTCCTGGTGCTGAGGCAACTCCAGGGCCTTCACCCACACGCCTGACACCCTGACAGGACACCCCAGAGACACACGTCCACTGACACATGACACTGCAGACACACGTGTCCACCCACCCACTGCGGCCCCTTCATGCAATCCACATATACACATGTCTGCATAACTCTCTAGCAATACAAATGCACCACATGTAGCACACATGCCTAATAGGTACCTGTACACAGGCTCAGGCTCAAGGGGAGGCGGGGAGGACAGCCCGCAGTCGGGATTCCACTCTCTTCACCCCTTATTAGGTGTGAAGCCTTGGGGAAGTCACTTCCCCTCTCTGGCCTTCAGTTTCCAGTTGTAAAATGAGAGGGTGTGACTCCTCCTTGCCACCCGCCTCCCTGCCAGTTGACATTCTCCCCTGCCTTCACCCGCAAAACCTGCAGACATTTCTCGAGCATCTACCATGTGTGGGGAATGAGCCAGGTGCAGAACACAGGGACAGGGCTCCTGACCCCAGCCCAGGGCTCAGTCCATTGCACCAGCTCCAAACCCTTCTGTGGCTCCCAACAGCCCCTCGAGAAAGTCCAAGCCCCTTGGTGGCCCTTTGCAGCAAGCCAGTTTGCAAGTGCAGGTCCTCGGTGCTCCTGGGCAGACTCTCTGCCTTCTTAGGGCCAGAGCAAGGGAGGATGCTCTCAAGAAAGCTCAGCTTTGGGACTGAGAGCTCCCTTCCTTCTGCCAGTTTTCCTCTCCCAGGCCTCCTTTGGCAACTTATGGAAATAGCTCCAGCTGCCTGGAGAGCCCTTGGGGTGGTCAGATGGCTTTTAAGTACCACTTGCCTTTTCCCTTCCCCTGTTGCCTCTCTACCCACCCCCTTACCCAGCACCCAGCTCTTCTTTTCTCCCCCAGGGGACGCTGACAGCTGTAATAATAGTGATGCGCAGGTTAGCCGCAGGGCTGCCCTCCTTATCTTAGGGTCTCTGACACTCAGAAAAGGGCCCCTGAGCTCTGACCACCCCACTCCCAGCCCTAATCTGCTTCAGCCCAGTGCAGCTACCCCAGTGTTATGGGATACAGTAAGCCCTGGCATGGGGGTCAGGAGACCTGGGATCCTGGCCCAGCTCTGCTGTGTTTTAGCTGGTCTCGCTCCCCACCTCTGTCAAATAGGAATGATGATCTAGAGGATGCTGAGAAGCACAGATGAAACAATGGATTGGAGAGCGCTTTGGGAACTCTGCATGCACACTGCTCACCTCTTCCTCACCTGGGCAAATCCTTCCTAACCTTAAGAAGCCACTTCTGACCATTCCTGCTCTGTCCTCTGATCACCATCCTGTCAGTTCCACTCACACCTGGCCTTGCACATACACATGAGTGTAGCAAAGGGCTGGAGTGGGGCCCTTCAGAAGAGGCACAGGCCAAGGGTGGCATCCTGGCAAAGTGAAGAGAATCCAGCCCGGGAGTCAGGAAGGCTGGGTGCCACCATTCAGCGAGTGACCTTGGAAAGTCACTGCACCTCTCTGGGCCTCCGTTTCCTCATCTGTAACGTGGAGAAATGAGGAGGATCTGGAAGGATCTGAGGGATTTCATTTTAAACGGGAAAGTTTAGTTTCGTCCCCACTGTTGGCAAGAGAAGAAATGGACACACCCTTTCTAGAAGGCAGTTCGCACTGGGAGCTTTAAAGATTGTACTGAATATTTCCCTGCAACATTGTTTGTAATTGCAAAACTTGGAAACAACCTAACTGTCCATCAGTAGGGGAGGTGGGAATACCAGGAAGTTGGGAAAAACAAAAAGCGAGGAAGTTCTTTATGTCTTGATATTGATTCGATCTCAGAGCTGAAGTGAAGGAGGGTGTTGCTTAGATCTGCACAGACTGTCCCAGCAGGTGGGTAGAAACTGGTAACATTCCTTGCTGGCAGGGGAAGGACTGGGTGTGAGAGGGAGAGGGGGAGGAGTGAGACTTATCTTTCATCCCGTATGAATTTGGAGGCTATATGAATGCATTACCTATTCGCACATTTTAAAATTTTTAAGTTATTTGTTCTTTTTTAAAAAATTTTTTTAATGGTTCTGAAGAAGCTAGGGGCAGGACAGGAATAAAGACGCAGACATAGAGAATGGACTTATGGACACAGGGAGGGGGAAGGGTAAGCTGGCATGAAGTGAGAGAGTGACATGGACTTATATATACTACCAAATGTAAAATAGATAGCTGGTGGGAAGCAGCCCCATAGCACAGGGAGGTCAGCTCGGTGCTTTGTGACCACCTAGAGGGGTGGGAGGGGGGGGGGGGGAGGGAGACGCAAGAGGGAGGGGATATGGGGACATATGTATATGTATAGCTGATTCACTTTGTTATACAGCAGAAACTAACTCACCATTGTAAAGCAATTATACTCCAATAAAGATGTTGAAAAAAATAATAATAAAATATACAAAAAATTTTTAATTTATTTTTGGCTGTGTTGCTGTGCACACGGGCTTTCTCCATTTGCAGTGAGCGGAGACTACCCTCCATTGCGGTGCGCAGGCTTCTCATTGCAATGGCTTCTCTTGTTGCGGAGCACGGGCTCTAGGCGTGCGGGCTTCAGTAGCTGTGGTGCACGGGCTTAGCTGCTCTACGGCATGTGGGATCTTCCCAGACCAGGGCTCGAACCCGTGTCCCCTGCATTGGCAGGAGGATTCTTAACCACTGCGCCACCAGGGAAGCCCCCAAAATTTTTTTAAAAATTTTATTGAAGTATAGTTGATTTACCGTGTCATGTTAGTTTCAGGTGTACAGCACAGTGGTTCAGTGATATATAGATGGATAGATACATATACATATATATATTTATAAATTCTTTTTCAGGTTCTTTTTCCTTACAGGTTATTACAAAATATTGGGTACAGTTCCCTATGCTATACATAGGTCCTTGGTGGTTATCTATTTTATATATAGCAGTGTGTATGTGTTAATCCCAACCTCCTAATTTATCCAATGCCCTTTCCCCTTTGGTAACCATAAATTTGTTTTCCATGTGTGTGGGTCTATTTCTGTCTTGTTAATAAGTTCATTTGTATATTTTTCTTTAATTTGTTCTTTTGGGGGAAAAAATCAGTTTTTAGAAATTTAGTGTAAGGAAATCATTATTTAAAAGTATGAGCACTGGGCTTCTTTGGTGGCGCAGTGGTTAAGAATCCACCTGCCAATGCAGGGGACACGGGTTCAAGCCCTGGTCTGGGAAGATCCCACATGCCGCGGAGCAACTAAGCCCGTGCGCCCCAACTACTGAAGCTTGCGCGCCCAGAGCCCGTGCTCCACAACAAGAGAAGCCACCGCAATGAGAAGTATGCGCACTGCAACGAAGAGTAGATCCCACTCACTGCAACTAGAGAAAGACCGCATGCAGCAATGAAGACTCAATGCAGCCATAAATAAATAAATTTTTTTAAAAAAAAATTAGGTGGAAATCACCTAGTAACAAGAGTTGACTTTTTGGTGAAGTGTAAACATCCTTCCACACATCTGTGCCTCTGCACATGGAATTTTCGTAAACATGCTGTTTTATAAGCTGCTGCATTTTTTATCCACCAATCCGTTAAGCTCTCCGAGGATTAAAATGGCTTTTCCACCTTCATGGTGGCTGCCAATAGTCCTTGCCTTACTGACATTGTCTCTAATTTTTGGCTCTTACAAATGAGGCTATAATGAACATCCTTGTACGTGTATCTATGTTCATATTTTTACTTTTTAATTTTTTTAACATCCTTATTGGAGTATAATTGCTTTAGAATGTTGTGTTAGTTTCTGCTGTATAACAAAGTGAATCAGCTATATGCATACATATATCCCCATATCTCCTCCCTCTTGCGTCTCCCTCCCACCCTCCTTATCCCACCCCTCGACCAGGGATCGAACCCGTGTCCCCTGCATTGGCAGGTGGATTCTCAACCACTGCACTTCCAGGGAAGTCCCTCCACCTAATTTTTAAACCATTTCTACTATTTCGAGCTTTTTTTTCTCAATGAATGTGTATTCAAAAATATAGAGAGATCTGCAGAATATTCGTAGAAAAAGGCCAGAAGGAAATACTCTTAAATGGTTTAATCCTATCTTTGGAGATGGACATACACATTATGTCTATTTTCAACTCTCTGCTTCTCTGAATTTTTTCAATAGCACATATTACTTTTATAATCACTTTTTGACAATCAATAAAGTAAATAGAAAAGCAACATCCAGTGGGAGATCAAGCCAGGCTTGAAGGTCATGTCTGAGTAGGTGCTGGGGAAGCACGGGCCGTGATGGGGCCTGGGGCTCGGGGCCCCTCACTGCAGCTCTGGGGAGCCTGGGAGGCTGGAGCTGGAGCCCGTCTGGTCAGGGCCGGCATTTTCCACCCCCATGGCCTCAGGCCAGGCTAAAATGAGCTTGATTGTGGCAGGATTTCATGGGCAGCAGCCAGCGGGGAAAGAAGAGTCATGCCAAAGGTCACCACGTGAAGGGACAGGAGTATGTGTGGGCAGAGCTGCAGAAGGTGGCCAGGCCAGTCTTGGTCTAGCAAGAACTTGGGATCCCCTCCTGAAGGCAGTTTAGCAGGGAAATGGCAAGGTCTCGTTGGAGTTTTTAAAGGAGTTCTGCGTCTGCTGAGTGGAGAGTGACAGAGGGAGGCCAGAGAGGAGAATGTCACAATAACCCAAAGCAGGATTCTGGTGCCTGGACCCGGGCAGGGACCATGGGGCTAAGAGGGTCCAGCAGTGGACTGGGGCTTGGAGGGCCAGGGAGAAGGAGGGAAGAGGACTCTCGGGGGTGTGGCCTGGGTAAACAGGTGGCAAACTGTCCCCTCTCTGAGATGGAGACTCTAGGGGGAAGGTAGTGAGCTCTGTTGTCTGTAGATAGGAGGCATCCAAGAAGCTGTAGCATCCGTGAGTCTAGCACTCAGGGATTTGGGATTGTGCCACAGGAGACTAATGGATGCCACGGGATGGTCGGTGTGGGTGAGAGCAGGCGCAGAGGCTGAGAAGAGCAGAGCTGGGGAGAAACAGGCCCATGCCAGGCAGAGGGGGGGATATCCTCTGCCACCTCCAGGAGCGAGAATCAAGGAGCAGCTGGCCGGGCCGCTAGTGGGGTGGGTGGGCGGGCAGAGGGAGGAAGGCCATGCTGGATGAGATGGAGCCACGATGCCCTCTGTCCCCTCCTCCCTCTCTGAGAATGCCGAGGGAGGACCAGGCTGCCGCGTGGTGATTCCGTGGCTGGTGGGGTGGGTCAGAGCCAGGATCTGTACACTCGGCCGGGCCCCATTGGCTGGCGGGCAGGAGCCGGCGCAGGGACAGGCCAAGCTGATGCAACGTGGGCCTATCGTTGCAGGCCCTGCTGAGGGGATGCAGCTGTGCTGGCCGCTGCCCAGAGGTTCCAGTGGGGAGGGGGGACCGGCTCTTAGGGCAGGCTGGAGCTGTCTGCTCTGGGTGTGCTCTGACTCAGGAGGGAAGCACGCCTTTCATGGAAGCATCCAGAGCCCTCGGCTGTGTGCATGTGCGTGAGGCGGGGGAGGGGCCCCAGCGGATGTTGCTGCACAGCTCAGGCTCGGCATTCTCAAGGCCAGATGGGGAGATGGGAGCGGAGGAACCTGGTACCTGCAGAGCCCAGGGTGAGAGTCAGGTCCTGGGTGCCAGCCTGTGCTCAGCCTCTGACTCTGTATGTGACTTCGGGCAAGTCCCTGATCTCTCTGAGCTTCAGTTTCCCCATCTCTTTTGCTAGGACAGAGAGTTGTGAAAAAGAACTCAAGGCGTGGGAGCTGGAGGGGGAAGGGGGTTACCAGGGGCACAGCTGACCAGTCTGGGCGCCCAAAGTAGACACAGGAGAAAGGGAACGAGCATTTATTGATGCCCGCTTTGTACAGGGAGCGCTTTCATTCTCTGTGAACTCCCATATCCCTACTGTGAGGCAGGCATTTTCATTCCCAATTTGCAGATCAAGAAACTGAGCCCTCAGAAAGCCCAGGAATGATAGAGCCTAGATTTGAAGCCAGGTTTCCCTGCTTGGGGTCCGGGGTTCTGTCCGCTGCAGCCAAATGGGGAGTCTCACACTAGCATCGCTGATGCCCGGGACTCAGAGTTGTCCAAATCTTGGGCACTGCCTACAAGTCTCTTCTTCATTAACCTTGCCCAGGCCCCAGTGTCAGGGCCACAAAGAAGGGGGATCTGGACAAGTGGTGGCCAGGTCTGACAGAGTCCCAGGATCTAAAGGGGGCGATCTCAAGGGACCCAGCCCTGGAAGACTGGCAGGAGTGGGGCTGAGTGTCAGAAAGGGTCTCAGCTGCAGATCTAGACAAGCCTGGTCCCAGGACCAAGACAGGAAGCCCAGTCATGGGAGCAAGACTGTGAGTCCCTGAGGCTAGGAGCCACCCAGCAGCTCAGTGCGGCTTGTACAGTGAGCGATGGGCCAGTGACAGGCCACAGGCGGGGGTAGCACAGCACAGAGATGAGGCTGCCTTGATACCAAAGTCCTGACAGGGAGCCCTCTCCGCCTTCATCCACACCCACAGCACTGGCCCATCCCCGTGTCCTGCTGGAGGTCTGTCCTGCCCCCTGGAGTGGGACTGGGTCTCCCACAGTGTCCTGGGGGAGGGGTGTGGGGGACAAGCAGGCCCAGTGCCCACAGAGCTGGCTCTGCCACCACTGGGCATTTCCAGGGGGTTTTACCAAGGTCCTTCTCGAGACAGAAGGACTTGACAAAGGCATCATGTTGACATAGAATTCCAGACGCTGGCAGGCCACTCATTTTCACTCGAAACCAACTTTTCCTGAGCAACTGTTTTGAGCCAGGCCCTGTCCTGGGAACACAGAAACAAACCAGATCCGCCCCCTGTCCTTAAGCAACGGAGCTCACACAGGCTGCTCAAGGCTGTGACAGAGGGGAGAAGGCAGAGGGCTGCCAGAGCCCATGCAGGGATGGGAGCAGGGAAGACTTCCTGGAGGAGGCTGCCTGGGGTGGAGTAGGAGCTCACCTCAAGCAGAGAAGGCTTGGGGAGTGTGAGAAAAGGGAGGTGGCCTCCTCGGGTGCACAATCAATGGGAACACCAAAACCCACAGTAATGAAGATAAATAATATTTTCATGCAATATTTAAAAAAATGAAAATCCATGCTAAAAAAATAGATGATGAACAAAATATCAACGTTTTAAATAAAGACAGGATCAGGGCCAACTTCCTGGGCATGCAACCTGTGTAGTCTGACATGGTGCTCACTTGGTTGCATATTCTGCTGTTGCCATCTTGAAATTTGGAATAATTTTTGAAGGAGGGGCCTCACACATCACATAGCCAGCCCTGGACAAGGACAATAAAATAGTACTGTGTCGAGCCATGTTGGAGCTGAGCCAAATGGGAAAAAAAAGGGTTTATTTAAAATTTTGATATTTTGTTCATCGTGGGTTTTTTTGGCATTAACTTTGATTTTTAAAAAATATTGCATGGAAAGCTTATTTCTTTTGATTCCTGAGGTTCGGGGTGCCCCTTGTAATTTGTACCCAGGGTGAATGTCTCACTCTCCTCACCCTAGTCCCGGCCCGGAGAGAAGGCGAGGTGTGGAAGGGCATCCCAGGCAGATGGACAGAAGGGCTGTCCAGCAGCTGGAAGCCTGCAGGGCCTGGGGAAGGCTCTGGGGACAGGGCAGCCTCAGGCACTTCCCAGATCCCATGAGCCCTTGCCAGAGATGCACCTGGATATCTTCCCACTCTCAAGTCACTGAGTGCCTCAGTGCCCCATCTGCAAAGTGAGAACAATGGTTCCTTTCAACAGCCTGTCTTCCAGGTTGAGAGACAAAAGAAAAATAAAAGGTGCTGAGTTTGAAACCAGAGAAGCCTGTACGCTAGGAAGTCTGTGCACCAGTTCTGTGTTAGGTGCCACTGTAACTCCCACAGGCACGCAGAGATCGGCTCCTCCACCCTCCATGCCTCTCTCCTTCCGACCTCCAAGCTCCGAAGACCCCTTCTGCCTTCTCATAGCCTGGGAAGCCAGCCACAGCTTCTCCCTTCCCTTGCCTTCAGTGCGCACAGGGGAGAGAGATCATACTACGCCCTTTTTTTTTTTTTTTTTTTTTTTTTTTTTTGCGGCACGCGGGCCTCTCACTGTTGTGGCCTCTCCCGTTGCGGAGCACAGGCTCGGGACGCGCAGGCTCGGCGGCCATGGCTCACGGGCCCAGCCGCTCTGCGGCATGTGGGATCTTCCCGGACCGGGGCACGAACCTGTGTCCCCTGCGTCGGCAGGCGGACTCTCAACCACTGCGCCACCAGGGAAGCCCTAAGCCCTTTATTTATTTTATTTATTCCTTCTTTCATGTAACCAACATTCATCAAGGACTCACTATGCACCAGGCGCTATTCTGGGTGCAAAGAGCACAGGAGGGAACAAACAGGTCCTTCGCTCTCAAGGAGCCTCACATGCGTCTGGAGGAGACAGGCTATACGCTAAGAAACATCTGATAATTCCAGGTAATGGTAAGCGCTACGAAGAAACAAAAGCCGGTGGCTGGAGGTGCGGGGATGAGTACTTTACAGGGGGTATAACCTGAGAACTGAATGATGAGAGGCTGTATTGTTTTCCTGTTGCTGCTACAACAACTTACCATAAACTTAGTGGCTTAAAACAATAAAATTTATTCCTCTTATAGTTCTGGATGTCAGAAGACTAGAATGGGTCAGCAGGGCTGCGTTCCTTCTGGAAGCTCTGGGGCAAGTCTCTTTCCTCACCCTTTCCAGGTTCTAGGGGGCTGCCTGCACTCCTTGGCTCATGACCCCTTCCTCCATCCTCAGTGCCAGCAGTGTAGCATCTTCATAGCTGCCCCTCTCTCTGACCTCTGCTTCTGTCATCACCTGTCTTTCTCTGACCCCCCTCCCCTCCTCCCTCATATAAGGAACCTTGTGGTTACATAGGGCCACCAGGTAATATCTCTATCTCAAGATCCATAATTTAATCACATCTGTAGGAGACTTCCCTGGTGGTCCAGTGGCTAAGACTCCGCACTCCCAATGCAGGGGGCCCAGGTTCGATCCCTCGTCAGGGCACTAGATCCCACATGCCACAACTAAGAGTTCACATACCGCAACTAAAGATCCCTCATGCCGCAACTGAAAAAAGAAAAAAGAAGACCCCGCACATCACAGGTAAATATCCTGCACACGGCAGTGAAGATCCCGTGTGCTGTGACTAAGACCCGGCACAGCCAAATAAATAAATATTAAATCGCATCTGCAGAGTCCCCTTTACCATGTAAGTTAACATATGCAGGGATTAGCACCTGGATGCCTTTGGGAGCCACTCTTCTGCCTGCCAACGAAGCCACCCCCCTGAAAACTTTAGAGTGGAGGAGAGCAACCCAAACAGAGGGGACTATATATGCAAGGGCCCCAAGGCTAGAAAAAACTAGGCATGTTCTCAGAATAGCAAAAGGCCACCCTTCTAGAGAGCAGTGCTCCAGTTAATTTGATTGTAATTCACTTCATCCATGGGGCCAATCTCACCCCTGCAGACGAATGTGGTGTGTTCCAGGAACCCTGAGCAGCCAGGACAGCCCTTAGAGAGCATTCTCTTGGCACGTAAGGTCATCTCCTCTCTCCCCCTGCTTCTAGCTGACCAACCCTTCACATGCTTAGAATGAGAGCCCTGCATGTTTGAGGAAGGTGCCAGCCCGGGTGCCCACCTGGAGCTGGGGGCCAGACTGACTGTGGTCGAGGAGTGGGCCCCCAGCCCCTCGTACCTGCATATAATCCTGCTCTTTCTTCCCTGCTGAAGGCCAGGACTGTGTGGCTGAGGGAGGATGGGAGCAGGAAAGGCTGGACCTCGAGCAGTGGCAGCAAACTTCAATGGCCATATTGTTAGCTCTGGGCTGCAGTGGGGAGGGCGCCAAGGTCTGGCTGAATGAGGCATCTGTGCTTGCTAGGTCAGGATGCCCAGGTCAGGGGCTCTCCTGGGAGATGCCTCCCACCCCCCACCTCTGCCCAGACCCTGCCATTTGGCTTCCTTGGCATCCTTTGTATTGATCCCTCAGGGACCACAGATATCACTGGCTGGCTAACTGTGCCATGAGCTGTTGGTTGGTGGCCTTTCCTGTTAGATTGTAAGCTCTCTGAGAAGGCCACCAAATCCCAGCATCCAGCCCAGGGCTTAGATCAGAGAAGTTGCTCCATAAATGTGTGTAATGAGTGGATGAATGAATGAATGAATGAATGAGAGTGTTGCCATTCTTGCTTTGTCTGGTCACCCCTTCCCTGGACCACTGTACTGGCCACCTCTCTAGCTTCCCTGCCTCTGGTCTTTCCTCCTCCACACCGTTGCCTGGGGATCATTCTAACACACCATCAGTTAAAACCCTCCTGGGGCTCCCTGAGACCTTTAGGGTCCAATCAAGCCCCCACCAGCCTTGCCAGGTATTCACCCACCAATTCTCCCCCCTGCCTCTGTGCTAGCCCTTGGTAACACCTGACATTTCCCAGCCTGCATGCCCTTGTACTTGTGCAGAATGCCCTTCCACCTCTTCTCCCCACCTGGGTGACTCCTATTCATGGTTCAGGCCACAAGCTCCTGCAGGAAGCCTGCCTGACTACCCCCAGCCTTCTCTGGGTTCCCACAGAATCCCCACCCAACTCTACTCTGTGCTTCCCAGCACCTCAGCACCAATTATAATTGCCAGTTAACACCTGTGTCTCCCTAACCAGACCCTGAGCTCCTCAAGAGCAGGCACTGAGTCTGACCCATGTTTTCATCACAGCCAGGGTCCTGGACTTGGTCAGGCACAGAGCAATTGCTCAGCCTAGGTGTAAGCCCAGCCCCAAGACAGTGGGCTCCCCGTGAGGCCTGACTAGTGGGCGCCTCTGCCCTCTGGTGGTTATTTTGGGTCACTGCACATTTCTGGATCCTATTCATGAGCTTCACTATGGTAATGGACCCTTGAACCTTGGTTCTCAGAATGTGGCCCCAGGACCAAAAGCATCAGCATCACTTTGGAACTTGTTAGAAATGAAATTCTTGGACTCCACCCAGACCTATGAGTCAGAAGCTCTGGGGATGGAGCCCAGCAATCTGTTTTAACAAGCCCTCCAGGTGATTCTGATGCAGGCTGAAGTTTGAGGGTTCTCCTCCTAGAAGCCCCAGGTAATGGAGGAGACACCAGGATGCACCTAGTAGAGTTGCCAGCTAACGTACAGGATTCCCAGTTAAAGCTGAATTTCGGATGAACAACGAATAATTTTTTAGTATAAATAAATCTGGTGCAATATTTGCAGTTTTTATCTTGAAATTCTTAATAATTTTTGGACACGGAGCACAGTAGTTTTCACTTTGCACAGGTAGTTAGTCCTAGGAAGGACTCAGAGCTTAAAGGTGGGAGGGGTCAGGGCACAGCAGCTGAACTGTGCCTCTAAGTTTTCCAGCTCCCCCATCTTTCACATCCCCCATTGCTTCCTTCCCAGAAGGAGTCAAACCTTCATCCCTTCTCCCCAGATTCCATTACCTGTCTCCTCACTGTCTTACTGCTTCATTCTCACCCCTTCTGTCCCACCTTCCGCAGAGTGAAATGAAGTCCCCAAAATGTCTTCCCTTGTCACCCTCCACTCAAAACTTTCCTCTGGGTGTCTCCTTACCACTGCTTTTATGATAACGGCCATCTGCCATCTGGAGCACTGAGTTAGGCTCTTGATTCCATCAGCTCCTGTGTTCTGCACAGTAATCCTGCCTCTGGCATATGCCCCAGGGTGGGGTGCTATGAGCAGGACCTGCCCGCAGCCTTGGATGGAGGGCTAAGTATCAGCTCCAGCTGATGACCAGAGAAGAGCTGCTGTCTGGGATGCAACAGAGGAGAAGGAGGAGGAGAGGCTCCAGAATGATTTATTAAGCACCTACTATGTGCCCGGCACTGTTCTGAGTGGTGGGAACACATGATGCAAGAAGCAGGTATAAACCCTGCCTTCAGTGGAATGACTTAGTGGGTCCTGCCCACGTTGATCTCAGGTTTATGCCCTAGACTAGTGCCCTAATCAAACAGGGGAGGATGCTGACTTTTTTTATTTTTAATTTTTCAAAGGCAAGCAGGAAGTTGTTTTATTCTCTCTCGCAGATTTGATTCAAAATTACATTAGAGGGAGTGGGCCGAGGACACAGGTTGAACAAGTTTGACCTGACCTGACTATTGTTGAAGCTGAAGGATGGGTGCCCAGGAGATTCATTGTACTAATCTCTCTAATTTCATATATGTTTGAAATCATCCACACATTTCTCTTTTAAAAATACAGTTCAAAGTAATATCAAATTTCCAAAATCTCTCCAGTCTAGAATGAGACCCTTCTTTCAGGCTGGGCTTACCTCAGAAACCAGAAACCTGGGGAGCATGCCGACAAGTTCCTTCTCTCCCTCTATGACCATCTCTGGCTACTACTTGCGGCCGCTTCAGGGTGGAGTGCAGAGTGGGAGAAAGGGCAGAAAGAGCCCTCCTTGCCTGACACAGTTGTAATCTGGCTGGGGACCCTCTGGACATGGTTGATGTCCAAAGTTGATCTTTAACTCAGGAGATCTCCTCACCTCCCCCAAAGGGGTCCTCAGGCAGCTGGACACGGCCTTAGGCAGGCAGGCAGGCCCTCATCTGGCCAACAGGCAAGTCCGGCATCCTTTGTGTGGTCTAGCCGGCAGCGAGCCCTTCCCGGGGTAGCCCTGGCCTCCCCCACCCCATTCCGCCTCCCCACACAAGCCGTGCCGTTAGGCTCTGCAGTGTGTGAGAGGAGTTCCGGTCCCCGTGTCCCCCAGATTCTAGGTGCACATGTCATGCTCTCCCAGCTGTTCTCTGGAAGTCCTCTTCACTTACAGGAGGGAGGGGAAGCAGAGCAGAGTGACAATTCTCTCTTAAAAAAACGGATTTAACAAGGATGGGTGATGGGTGGAGGCGGCAGGACAGGTCTGGGAACACACCTCCTGCTGGTCCTACAGGATGGTCTGGTCCTACAGGAGGGTCTGACCCTCCATTTAGGATGGGGTGGGGGAGGGGTGCTGGGGCCCTCTTGTCTGAAGCTTCTGGAGCCTCTGCAGAGACGCCAGCCAGCAGCACGAGCCTGGTTCCCACCCCACCCTTATTACAGGACAAGAGAACCCTAGACACAGTGAGTCGCAAGAGGCTCCTTCATCGCCTGGATCTGCCTGGCAAAAATCTGCTCCTCTGCAAGGCTCCACTCACGCTCTGCCCCCTCCAGGAGGGGTTTCCTCAGTGCCCCATGGGCCCCGTTGAGACTCTCCTCCTCCCTGATGCTCCCACCACACCTTGTTCACTCCTCCATTAGAACAGTTATTTTCTTTTTGATAACTGTCTTGTGTCCTGTGTCCTTATCAGATTGTGATTTCCCTGGGGAGTCCCTGGATGTCTTCGGGCTTATCACTGGGGCCCTGGCAACCAGCACAAAGGCTCCCTGGCACAGAGGAGTGGTAACGCAACAACAGTGATGATGACGAGCTTTATGGGTGTTACCCGTGTGCCAAGCCCTGTGTCAAGCTTCGTGGGGCATTATCTCATTAACCCCTGCCCCAGCCTAATGTGGTAAGTACTATTATCCCTATTTTACAGATGAGAAAACCGAGGCTCAACAGGTGAAATCACTGGCCAAGTTCACTTGGGGAGAAGGTAGGAGAGCCAGAATTTGACAGGAGTCCTTCTGAGTGCAGAGCCCCTTGTGCTATTCTGAGTCAGGGCCCAGCCATGCTTGATGGGTGCCTGGGGGGAGACAGGAGTGGGTGGGCACCCTCGGGTCAGCCTGATTGCCTCAGACCACAGCAGGCTGGGACTCTGTGCTTTCTTGGTGGGAGGTGGGCGGGAGGGGCGGTGGTTTACAGGATATGCAGGGGATTAAACAAAAGGTCAAGACAGGCATGGGGGCTGCTGGCTTCTGAGACCAGTGCAAGGTGAAATCAAGACGGAATTTGGACTGTTGCTTCCTGCCAGTACGGATGAGCCCCATCTCCTTAATCCCTTAACCAAGGGGTCCACAACCCCCGGGCCATGGACCGGTAGGTACGGGTCCATGAGCAGAAGGTGAGCGGCGGGCAAGGGAGCGAAGCTTCATCTGTATTTACAGCCGCTCCCCATCGCTCGCATTACCGCCTGAGCCCCGCCTCCTGTCAGATCAGCAGCGGCATTAGATTCTCATAGGAACGCAAACCCTACTGTGAACTGCGCATATGAGGGATCTAGGTTGCACGTTCCTTATGAGAATCTAATGCCTGATCATCCTGAAACCTTCCCCTCTTCCTTGGAAAAAATTGTCTTCCCTGAAACCGGTCCCTGGTACCAAAAAGGTTGGTGACCGCTGCCTTAACCCCGGCCCCAGCCCCTCACCAGACCTCAGGGCCTCCCACCTAAGTCCCCAGCTCAGGAAGCTCCCAGGGCTTAGGGATGGGGAGGGAATAAATGCCTGGAAGTGGGTAGGTTGTAATGGCTCAGGGTCTGGGTATCCACAGGGCCAGCAATGGGTCCTGGCTGGACCAGAGCTCTAGGGTGACCACCTGTCCAGGTTTGCCCATGACCGAGGGATGTAGGACTCCTAGTGCTAAAAGAGGGACAGTCCAGGGCAAACCGGGGCAGTTGTCACCCTGCAACATCTCTGACCCCAAGACAGTTCCTCCTTCTCATTAGATGATTCTGGGACCTGGATAAAGAAGCCTGGGAAACCCAGAAGGCGTTAGTGCACACAGGGAGGTCAGCCTGGGTGTGGCCCCAGGGGCTGGCGGAGAGAGCAGGGCCAGGAGTTGGAGTGCCTGGGGCTTGAGCCCACTTCAGCCTTGCACTGGCCACTTGCCGAAAATCCCTGAGCCCCCTTTCCTCTTCTCTAAAATGAGGCGGGTAACATCCACTCGACAGGGCCATTGTCAGGATGAACATGAGATAATGCAGTGAACAGGAGGTATCATTGCAGGATTAAGCTCAACTGCAAATAACAGAATCATTCTGGCTTCAACAAGAGAGTTTGTTTCTCTCTCACATAAAAGTCTGGAAATAGATGGTTCAAGGGTGGTATGGAGGCTCTGCTTTTTAAGTCCTCGGGTGTTCAGGCTCCTTCCAGCTCATGGCTCCTCCAACCCTAGGCCGTGACCTATGTCTTCAAAGACCAAGATGGCGGCTAGAGCCCCAACCGTCGCATCTATGGGAGCTCTAGGTACAGAGAAGGTGCTTAAAGCCTTGCAGTTGGATGAGCCTGACAAGCAAATGGTTCTGCTGGAGAAGAGAAGCCCTAAGACTGAGCTCCAGGGCTCCCACAACAGGAGAAGAGAAGGAACAAGCAACAGCTCCTGAGTTTCTGGACTTCTCCCAGCCTCCAGACTTCTAAACCCAGCTGTATGCCTAACATCTCCACTTGGAGGTCTAAGAGACGCCTGAGAATTAGCATGTCCAGACTCGAATTCTGCTCCTGCTGCCACCTTCCTCAATGGCAGATCATGGCAGCACCATCCTTCTAAGTATTCAGGCCAAAAACTCGGGGCCATACTTGACTCCTTTCTTTCTCTCACAACATACGTTCAGTTCATCAGAAAATCCTGTGGTTCTACCTCCCAGGGACACCCCAGCATCTGATTACTTCACCATGCCTGCTGTTGCCCTGATCTGAGCCACCATCACCTCTCATCTGATGCCTCATTCTGCTCTCCCTGCTCCTACCCTCTCCCCCTTGGTCTGACTCATAAGGCAAATGACTTAGAAGTCTGCAGTGCCTTTCTATTTCAATTGGAGTAAAAGTCATATTCCTCACCATGGGCTCTAGGCCCTTTGTGATCTGATCTCAGTGACCTTGTACACCATCCTTTATGTCCTTCCACCCAGTCACTCCCTCCACTCCAGCCATGTTGGCCTCCTGGCATGAACAGACCAGGCACATCCCACCTCAGGGCCTTTGCACCTGCCGTCTGCTTCAGGTTTTTACTTAAATGTCACCTTCCCTGACTACTCTGTTTAAAATGGTAACCCCCTCACCGATATTCCCTACTTTCCTCTGTCTATGCTGTTCTTTCTTTTGTCCAAAGTGCGTGTCCCATCTAATATATACCATTCTCTCTCTCTTTTTTTTCTTATTGTCTACCTTCCTCTACCGGAAAGTAAGTTTCACAAAGGCAGAGATTTTTGCTGCTGTGTTAGAATGTTACAACCATGCTGAGCACAAAGTAAACACTCAATATAAATGTATTTAAACAGTGAAGAAAGGGATGGAGAAATGAATAAGTGAAGGAATTGCTCTCCCTGCCCAGGAGGGTTGGGCTGCCCAGAGGGGGCAGTAAAACAGGGGCGATGATGACTACCATTGTGTCGCGATGTACCCGGCCCTGTGCCAGCTGCCAGGTGTGGCCTGGTGGAAGCAGACACCTAAGCTGACATTCACAGAAGCGGCTGGTAAATGAGAGGACGGAGGGAAGCCCAGGGGCCTGTGGGAGCCCAGAGGCGCTTCCATGAGGTGGTGACACCTGAGCCCTGTCTGAAGCCACACCTTGCCAATCAAAAAATTTTGATTTTTAATATTATATACTGAAATTTATCAATATTTGAAAGATCTGCATGACTCGGTGAACCACTTTTTCTCCCAAATGGCCAATGTATGCTTTTACAAAATCATCCATGGTAAAAGATACAAAGTGCAAAAGAGACCAATGGATTTTAATGTAACTGAGTAAGAAAATCTCATTGATATGGTTTGATTTTTTTTTTTATTTGGTTGCACTGGGTCTTATTTGCGGCAGGTGGACTCCTTAGTTGCAGCACGTGGGCTCCTTAGTTGTGGCAGGCAGGCTCCTTAGTTGTAGCTCCGGGGCTTCTTAGTTGTGGCATGCTAACTCTTAGTTGCGGCATGCCTGTGGGATCTAGTTTCCTGACGTGGGATCTAGTTTCCTGACCAGGGATGGAACCCGTGCCCCCTGCATTGGGAGCACAGAGTCTTATCCACTGAACCACCGGGGAAGTCCCATGGTTTCAGATTTTAATAGTAACTAAACTTCAAGAAATATTTCAAGATTAAGTTAGTATCAAATAATAGCCACAATTATTTGAAAAGGCCAATAAAATACTCCTCCCTTTTCTAACTCATATCAGTATAAGCCTGTATTTTCTTTGTAAACTTTAACCAAAACAATATATTGCATCTGACTGAATTCAGAAGCAGGTATAAGAATCCAACTGAATTTTATTAGGCCAGCCATTAACATTTTTTGTAAACATATAAAAAAATGCCTCTAATTTTTTTTTAAATGCTTTATTTTTTTCTTAATTAATTAATTTTGGCTGCTTGGGTCTTCGTTGCTGCACGCGGGCTTTCTCTACTTGCAGTGAGCGGGGGCTACTCTTCGTTGTGGTGTGTGGGCTTCTCATTGCAGTGGCTTCTCTTGTTGCAGAGCATGGGCTCTAGGCTCAGAGGCTTCAGTAGTTATGGCACACAGGCTCAGTAGTTGTGGCTCGCGGGTTCCAGAGCGCAGGCTCAGTAGTTGTAGGCACGTGGGCTCAGTAGTTGTAGCGCATGGGCTTAGTTGCTCCGCGCCATGTGGGATCTTCCCGGACCAGGGCTCAAACCCATGTCCCCTGCATTGGCAGGCGGATTCTTAACCACTGCGCCACCAGGGAAGCCCACCTCTAATTTTTTGTTTTGGAAAATGTAGGTGTTTTTCATTAAGATATGTTAACATTTACTAAGATTGTTATAACTATTTTAAATTAATTACTTAAATATTTTAAATGTCTCAGTTTAAATTTATAATACTGTAAATACCGATACAAGCCATATAAATAGAAGTTCTCTGGGGTCCTTAATAATTTTTAGGGTGTGAAAAACAATCCTGAGACCAAAAAGTTTGAGAACCAGTGCTCCAGTGTTAGCGATTAGGATTCTTATTCTGCACCAATCAGGATCATACAGCAGGGGGCAGCAGAGGCGGCCAGAGGCAGCAGAGGCATCCCCTTTGCCTTTCTTTAGGGAAAGGTACTGGGCGCCTGCCTGTTGGGCATCCCTCATACCCTGTACTGGAGACACAGTACCCTCTCGTGAGCATCAGGAGGTGCTGGTAAAGGTAAACTTGGCGTTACTGGGATCACGAAAATTCCCATCTGCTGGTGGCAAGGCCTGGTGGGAGGGAGGAAGCCCACAGACTTTGGGGTCCGAGAAGCCCTGAAGCTCCCCGCCCTTTCAAGACTGGAGCCTGAGCAGGGATCCAGGAGAATGGGAAGGGGCGCCCGGTATCATTGACAGGCATTCCCCAAAGCCAGCCGCCCCCAACCCCTCCACCAGGGGAAAGGAGCTGCCACAGATTCCCATCTCAGTCGGACTTTTCCCCTCTCCTCTCACTTTCCACAGCAAGCCTCCCAGCTTCAGGCCTCTGCCTCGGCGGCTCCACCTGGCCCTCCCCTGGCCTCCTGCTTCGCTGAGACCCCAGGTCTGATCTTCCTCACCTGCCCCACCCCCACTAGGGTCCCCCCCAGCCCCTGAAGTGGAGGCGCTGCCTCTCTAGCCTTACCCATTATCTCATCCTTGCTCACGGTTTTAAGTCCTCTCTAAAAGCCTCTACCTCTGCCTCCTCCTCCAGCTGCCACCCAAGCATGCACCCTTTGCAGCTACCCTGGGGAGGGCACCCACACCAGCTCCAAGTGCACCCCTCCTCCTGCCTCCACCTCCCCCGGGCCACCCTCTGTCCCAGCCACTGACCCCAGGACGCTTCCGTCCTGGCCCTGCTCACCTCTCCTTGCCGCTCACTCTTCGCTCAGTGTCTGATTCCCACCTCTCTCCGCCTTCTCTGACCAGTCCTTCTCTGGCTCTTTCTGGGCCCCTTCCCCTGCCCACCCCTCTCCCTGTGGATTTCCCACTCCCTCCCTGGGGCCGCTGACCCTCTCATCCCAAAGCCTGTCTCAGGCCGTGGCCTCGGGCCTGGTCCCTCTCCTGAGCTCCAGACCCAACTCACTCTCTCTCCCCCTTACCCCACAGAGACACCATCAGCGGCCTGCCTCTCCCCCCACTCCGAAATGTTCCTGACCTCCCACCCCTGCCCCACAGCCAGGGCCCAGTTCAGACCCTCATCTCTCCTTGTCACCTGGACTCTTAAAACAGGTGCCAGCCGGCCTCCATGCCTCAGTCTCTTCTCCAGGCAGTGATCAGGCTGAGCTCTGAAGGGCAAATCTGACCTTGTTACCGCCGCTTCGACCCTCCCAGGGGTCCCCTCTGCCCTCAGCAAAGAAGCCAAACTCAATGACAAAGACACGTGACATGCCCCCCTGCCACCTCTCCAGCCACGGATGCTCCTGGCCTTTCTGCCTCGGTGCCATGGAATTGCGTTTGGTGTCGGCACACGCACCATGCTACCTCAGGCCTGGTGACGGAGCACTGCCTCTCCTTCCGTCCCCACCACCTTCAAGGGGCCACGCTTCTCATCTCCATTTTACTCACGGAGAAGCCGAGGCAGAGAGGGGAGGTGCCTGGGCCAGGATGCCCGTCTGGCTCCCGAGCCCTCTGCATCAGGCCCCAAGTGTCCAATATCCAACTTCACCTTCAGTCCCGGCAGTTGACTTTCTCCCCCCACCCCCCATCCATTCCCCACTGAACACACACCTGGATCCAATCCCACCATCCTTTCAGCCCAGCCAGGGCCTGGATGCTAGGCCCCGCCCATGTACCTTGGTCCTCCTCGGGGCCCCTCCTTGACCTCCTTTGGCAATTAATCGGGCCATAAAGTTTCCCTGGGTGTTCCGGGGTAGGGGTGGCCCCAGCCCCTACAGTCCCACTATACATCAATTGATACCACAGGGCTACCGGGGGCACCGGAAGGCCAGGGAAGGGGAGAGGTGGGCAGGGCTGGGGAGGCAGGAGGCCCTCCGGGTGTCCACGGGCTGGGAGGCGCAAGGCTGGATCTAAGCCAAGCCGCCTCTACCCCTTCACCCCTCCCCCTTTGTTAACGCTCTGGTACCCTCTGGATATAAAGGCCAAACTCAAAGCCCCACCTAACGTGGCCTGTGCAGTCCCCTCCAGCTCCATCCTGTTTATCAGACACTCGCAGTGAGGCTTATCATGTACCAACACTGCCCTAAGCTTTTATAGAAATTAACTCACTTTATCCTTATAAATAGACTACGAAGTAGGTACTAGTATTATTCTCACTTTACAGATGGGGAGACCGAGACACAGAGCAAGGACAGAGTTAGTGATGGCAGAGCCGGGATTCAAGCCCAGGCCATGTGGGTCCAGAGTCTGCGCTCTAACTGCTCCCAGTGCGACCTCCATTTCTTCCTACCTGTGTCATTCCCATTCCCCCAAACACACCGAACTTCTCACCCATCACCTGCCAGTTCCCACTTTCATGCCTTTGTGCTCAGCGTTCCCTCTGCCTCGAGTGCCACCTTCCCAGTGAAGCCGGCTGGACCCTGCTCCACCCTCCCCTGCCGAATCAGGCAGCCTCCTCTGTGTTCGCGGTGCATTCTGTGTACACCGCCACCGCAGAGAGCCCTGGGACCGGGGCTCCTTGATGTCAAGGGCAGCTCCTCCCTGATTGTCCCATCCCTGGATGCCCAATATTTGGTCTGGGATTTCATCCAGCCTAAGAATTCTTGGTAAATGTGGGATGAGAGGGGCAGGGTCGTGGGATGGGGACAGAGAGAAACAAGACTGCATTCCTTGCTCTCTAGAAGCTCACACTCCAGTGGGAAAACCAACCCAGAAAGAGCCCAACATCTAAGCAGATCAGAGCCCAAGAGAGGCACAAAGAGCCGCGTCAGCAGCTCCGTGGGACGATGTGGTGTTCCCCACTGGGGTAGTCAGGCAGGCTTCTCAGAGAGGTCAATTTGTGTACTGGGCCTTGAGGATGGAGAGAAGTCCAGTGGCCGAGTGGGGCGCATGCAGGCATGAGAGCTGGGGAAGGGAATCCGGGCTGGCAGAGGCAGAGGCAGGAAAGCAGGATGTATTGTGAGGGCCAACAAGTTGAGTTGAGCCTATCAGCCCCACACCAGTCAGTGAGCTGCAGGAGGGCCGCGTCTGCCTGCACCAAGCACAGAGCCTGCACGTGGTGGGTGCACTGTAATGATTTGTTGGAAGCAGATCTCACAGGGTGTGAAGCCTTACGCAATTCGGTGGCCCTATTCAAGAAAAAGAAATGTGAGATTTTTAATGTAAATGTAGGCATGAAAGTGAGTGTTCATTTGTACTGAGATTGGGAAGGAACTTGCAACAGAGCTGAAGCTACAGAAGAAAGTAAGGTCAGAAGAATGTCAGGAGGGTGAAGGTTCTTGGAGCCCAGCACCAGGCTGACAAGGCTAGCATTTCCTGTCAGCCCCGAGGCCCAGGTTCAGAGCCGGCCTCTGAGCCCTCAATCACCCTCAGACAAGCTACCGTGACCGTGTCTCTGTCACACTTTGTGAGCCTCTCTGGCCACAAAAAGGCCTGATTCTCCAGCGTCAGGAGACTTTCTCCCCCGGAAGGGTAGTCAGAGGGCAAATGTGGGCGTCTGAGAACTGTGTGCTGGTCACCTCCTGGTGACCTTGGGCACCTCTCTCCAGGGCCTCAAGGGTCATGGAGGGTCTGTTCTGAAAGCCTCCTTTTCATGCAGGCATTCTGCTCATCTGACCCGCTTTGGGGGCTCTGTGAGAGCCTCATTCATCTCCCAGTGCTGAGGTCTCACAAGGGCGCCAGGCTCTCCGCTGGTGATGGGTGGGGGGCGCATAGCCACGGAGGTGCTCCTGGCCCAGTGGGTCCAACTAAACACGAAATACCTGATTACAGAGACTTCAAGCCGAGAGATGCCCAGACAGAGCACTGTCCATTCCCTGAGGTTCCCTCCTAAGCTAACTAACCCCTACTTCTGGCCCGAGTCTGCCCTGAGGGAAGACTCTCCTAATCCCCCCAGAATAGGCCAGGGGTCCCCAGAGGTGTTCTTTCAGACTCCATGCTTTTGCACATGCTATTTCCTCTTCCAGGAAGACCCTTCCCTCCATCCTCTGAAGGCTGGTGCCTGCCCAGTTCTTGCCAAGTAGCAACATCTTTATTTCCCTTTTACAGACGAGGAACCAGAGGCTCAGAGGGGTTGAGTAACCTGTTCAAAGCCACATAGCTTTGCCCTAGAATGTTAGTGGTTGTTTTGTTGGCCACGCTGCGAGGCATGTAGGATCTTAGTTCCCCGACCAGGGATGGAACCTGCACCCCCTGCAGTGGAAGCACGGAGTCTTTTTAAATTAATTAATTAATTAATTATTTTGTTTTTGGCTGTGTTGGGTCTTCGTTGCTGCGTGCAGGCTTTCTCTAGTTGCGGGGAGCGGGGGCTACTCCTCGTTGCGGTGCGCTGGTTTCTCATGGCGGTGGCTTCTCTTGTTGTGGAGCACGGGCTCTAGGCGCGTGGGCTTCAGTAGTTGTGGCACACGGGCTCAGTAGTTGTGGCTCGCGGGCTCTAGAGTGCAGGCTCAGTTGTGGCGCACGGGCCTAGTTGCTCTGCGGCATGTGAGGTCTTCCCGGCTAGGGCTCGAACCTGTGTCCCCTGCATTGGCAGGCAGATTCTTAACCACTGCGCCACCAGGGAAGCCCCCGGAAGCATGGAGCCTTAAACATTGGACCGCCAGGGAAGTCCCCTGACCTATAGGTAGTGATAGTGGTGAGCAGATGGCATCCTCTGCCAGCTATATGGTCTTGGGAACATCATCTGGCCTCTCTGCTTTGGTGGTGTCATCAGTGAAATGCGGTACCTACTGCATAAGGTTGGTGGTGAGGCTTACACATAACCTGTCCCCTGCGGCCTCCATTCTTTCGCTCCCCAGACCAACTAGTGGCTTTCACTTGGCCCCTGCAGGACATTCAACACTCATTCATTCATACATCAAAACCCTCCGAGACCAGCTCTGTGCCCCGCCCTGTGCTAGGTGCTTGGGACTCAGAGATAAATCAGACACAGCTCCAGCGCCAAGGCTGGGGGGGGCGGGAGGGTCAGAAGTTCAGGGCAGAACTCAGTACTCTTGAGGGTGTGTGTGTGTGTGTGTGTGTGTGTGTGTGTTCCTCACACACCTCTGCTCTTAACTTGTTATTTTTTAAAACTGACAACGACGCACCTCCCAGCGGATGGGCGCTGGAAAAGGCGAAATGTTGATCCGCTCTTTATCTTCAGAAACTTGTTTTTCACCGCTTCCTGAAACCTGAATATTTCACTGCATCCAAGCTCGCCTCCTCGCGCTGAGCCCTATTAGCTGGGAAGGAGAAGGGTACTGTGAGGGTGTGTCCCACCAGTCCCGAGGGCTCCACTAACCCTGGGGACTCCACTACCCCGGATAACTCACCTAGCCTACATCCTAATCCTTTTCCCACCCCGACCCCTGTTCCTACCCCATGACTCCCCCACCCCAGGTCCCAGACAAACCAGCCCTCCCCACCTCTCCCTCCATCCGGGTCCCCAGGTTACCCTCTCCTCTCTCTCAGCTCTTTAAACCATCCTTCCCCTCCATTGTCCTCTCTCGGGCGGCACCTCTCCACTTCTGCCCCGCCCTCTCCGAGGTAGGGTCCACGTTCCGCAGACCTCCGCTCTTTTCCCACTCTCCGATTGGCTCCCGCTGCCCGACGGCGCGGGACCGTGGGGAGGGGATCTGGAGCTCGCCCCGCCCCTTGCCGGTGGCCGGGGTGGGGCGGGGCCTCAGGATGACCCCGCCCCCGCTCGGGCGGGGCCGCGCTGGCAGGCGCTCCGGCGCTGAGCGGCAGTACCTAGGCTCTGCTCGGCTCCGGCTCGACTGCAGCTCCTGTGGGGGTGGGCGGCGGGGATGACAGCGGCGGGGGTGGCAGCGGCTGCGGCGCGGGACCGAGCGAGCGGCTAGCGAGCCGGGGAAAGAGGAGGAAGTATAGCCGCGGCCCGGAGCTCTGGAGTCAGCTGCCGCGCCGAGGACCGCCCCATTTTGCAGAGCGAGCCGAATCCGAACCTAAGAAGACTTCCCCGCCGGGCTCCGCGCCTCCTCGCCGGCGCCCTGCCCTGCCCCGCCTGTCCCAGACCCGGGTTCCGCCGGGACGCTCCCTGCCCTGCGGTCCGGGGCGTGTGGCCGGGGCGCCCCGAGCCCCAGACCCTAATCCAGTACACCGGCGAGGGACGCTCCTGGCCCACCATACGGCTCTAGGGTTAAGGGCTCATTCCCAGCCTTTCTATAGTGTGTGTTGGAGCTCCCAGCCCTCCGACTGCGGTTAAGACGGGGTGCCCCCAGCCCCGTGACTGAGTGCAAAGCAGCCCGGACGCCTCCAGACTCTGGTTGCCCGAAACCCGAACCTTCAGCTGCCTCCGATCCGGTGCTTCGGACCTGGGACCGTGCGAACATCCAGGAAACCCCGGCCCGGGTTCAGCGCCCCGTGAGGGGTCCAAGGCGGGCTGGATAGTCGGACTGAACCAGACCGGGCTGGTGCTTCGAGTCGAAGCTGCCACCTTCCTGCCGCCCCAGGCGAGGAGCTGAGCGCTTGCCCCCAAGAGAGCACAAGAGAGAGCCGAGAAGTGCAGGTGAGAGAGCCCCGGATGCCGGGCGGCCTCCGACCCCATCCCGGCAGCGCTGGGGCCACCTGCGGGTGTGCACTGGGTACTAGCTGCGGCTGGAACTGGCTAGGAGGGGGCGCGGGAAAGGGAGGAGGAAAAGGGAGAAAACGGGCACTTATTGAGCGCCCATTGTGTGCCGTTCCGCGCCCCACCCTTGCGCAAATGGCTCACTACTCCGTGTGATAGAAGGTGTTGTGTGCTGTTAAGAGCGCTTACAGATGGGGAAACTGAGGTTCAGCGGGGTTGATTGACCCTGCTCTTTTTACTCTGGTGCTGAGACTGGGGAGGAGTGTTATGCTGGAGAGGGAAAGGAGCAGAGAATGGAGAGAAAAAGAAAGGAAGTGCAGAGCCGCATGGCAGGAGGTGGGGTGGGGGGATCGAGGTGGGGGCCACTGGGGCATCGGAGAGCTGATCCTGAGGCTGGGACGTGGCTTCTGGCCTCTTTCCCTCCCACTCCATTGTCATGTCACCTCCCAGGAAAGGTGACCCAGAGTTGAGGGCAGAAGTGGGAAGCTTCCCAGTTCCACAGCTTCCCTCTCTGACAGAGCAGCTGCCCCTGTACCCTGTGTGCCAGACTCCAGTGTCTCTAAGACGCTCCGGAGGTCCTGACACGCTGCTTATCTGATGGGAGAACACACTGTAGAGGTCCCTAAGTCACAGCCCATCAGAACTGCAGGAGATACGGCCCCTCAGCACTCACCCAGCTCACATCCTTCACATTAGTAAGGGGGACACTGAGGCCTGAGGACAGGGGGTGCCAATTGCTGAGGTCCTAAAGCAAGTGAGTAGTTGAGCCAGAAGTACACTTGGAGAAAACCTTCCCAAACATCCTTCAAGGTGTCCACTCACCCTCCCAAGTTAGCATCTTCTGGGTGGCTGGCTGGGGTTTTCCCACCCCTGATGTGAGGTCTGGGTGACCCTGTATCAGGCTGTTGTGAGAATCTGTGTGCAAGGTGCTGAGGCCTGAGACAGACCAGCAGCCCCATAGCCTTTGGCCCCAACCTCAGGTCTGACCTCAGCCTCTCCTGGACAAGGGAACCTGCAAGACACCTCTGGTTCAGGCGGGGAGCGGGTTGCACAGGGTCTCAGAGCTGGGGCTGCTAGGGCTGGGGCCACAGTCTGAGGGTCTGGATTCCCAGGCAGGGGCTCCTTCTTCTGCCCCCCGGGGCTGTGCAGGGAGAGGCGCGTTGTGAAAGAGTGCTTGGTATGGACCCTGTGGGCTCTTGTTCTGGTTGGGGAGGGGGAGGGGATGTGGCCTAGGTAGGAACCCCGGTGGCCTTGGCCGGGACTGGTTAACCCCTGCTGTGCCCAGCTTCCTGGAGTCAGGGGGAATCCACCTTGGAAAGCCCCTGGGAGGTGGGGGAGGGTGGAGAGATCGGCTGGAGGCTGGAAGCTCAGTCCCTGGGGGTGGAGTGTTTGGGGGAACTGGAAGGGAAAGTGACTGAGGGGCTTGGGATTCTCCAGCCTCACCCCCACCATCCGTGGGGATTCAGATTCTCATAATAATCCCTGCATCTAAACAAAGCTGCTCTTTGATGAGATAATTTCACACCTGTGATCTCATTTCACGGTGGGGTGGAAAGGAGCTGGAACTTGGAGTGAGGCAGAATGGGGCTGGGGAGCCACCTGGGACCTTTTGCATGCATCCAGGGCTCCAAGCCTCACCTGTAAAATGGGGTCAAGGCAGGCTGTTTGTTACCTGCTCAGATAATGGAGCCATCACATCCAGCATACTGTCAATTGCTGAAGAATTTTTGCTGTTTGCCAAGACTGGGCTTGTTCCTAATGGCTGCCTTGTGCGGGAAGCTGGGGGGCAGAGACGTGAAACCTCCTGCGCAGGGCCTTGGAGTTTGCTTCAGGGACTGAGTGCTGACTGCGTACCAGGTGCCCTGGAAGCTACCCAGATGGAAAAGGCGTTGTGGTGACTAGCTCCCAATGGGGAGGGCTAAGCGGCACGGGCAGACGGCAGTGAGTCAGACAGACCAGGCGGCGTGAATCTGCTCTGATTCCTCCCACCGGCCATGTGGTGTTGGGCAAGTCACTTCACTCCTTTGAGCCCCAGCTGCTTCTCTGTAAATTAGAATTCCTCCTTTACAAGGTTGTTGTGAGCTTTAAATGAGATATAAATATACAGCACGTGGCCAGATAATTTATTTCCTTCCCTATAAGAAAAGGAAGCTTGGATTTTGACCAGGAAATCCAGAGAAATTCTCAGACTTGCCTTGGATTGGAATGGAGGCTACTGTTGCAGATTCACAGACATGGGTTTGCTCAGCTGTATGGGTCAGGCTACCCTATGCTACCTCCCTGGGCCCACAGCCCTCAGAAATCTGCTTGGGGACCCTGGCAAGGGGCTCTGGGTTCTGACCCCTCATCCCAGGGCTGCTGGCTTTCTTTGGGATTGTGGGGAGCGGGTGTTCATTCCCTCTGGCCTCCCTAGGCACAAAGGTGCGGTGAATAATTTATGGCTCCCCTCGCTGCGAGGCGGCTTAGGGAAATTGTTTGCTGTGTGCTCGGCTGAGCTTCTGAACCCCACCAGAGGAGGCAGGTGGTTCCCGTCAGTGCTAGACAAAGTCTCAGATACGGGGGGGAAAGGGGCGACAGGAAGAAAGTGACCTAATATCAACCCCAGCTCTCTTACTGGGGGGCAAGGTGGACCCGTAGGAAACAGTGGAAACCAAGCTATAAATGAACCAGGCTCAAGCTGTGGGCCTCCGATTCCAAATGGGTCAGGAGGGGTGGCAGGGAGAGGCTCTTGGGGACTAGAGTAACCCAGAAGGCTTTATCAAGGAGAAAGGGGTCTGGGCTAAGGCTAGAGGCAACTTGCCTTAGAGAGTAGGGGTCCCGACATCAGTTCAAGGTTGAATTCTGGCTGTGCCACTCACTCACTGTGAGACTGTGAGCAAGACACCTGACCCAGCCAGGCCTCTGCTCGCTCCTCTGTAAAATGAGGGTAGTTACGGGTGACTGTGAGGTCATATATGTAAAGCAGATGGCACGAAATGTACTTAATGAAAGGGTGTTTCACTGTGAACGAGAACCGTGAGGTGGGCTAATGGTGGAGAAGGTGGGATGGTATAATAAGCAGGGAGGTGGGGAGAACTCTGGGATGATGATGGTGGATCTGTGGGGTCAGAGAGGGGTGTGGAGAAGAGGGATGGGTGAGTGACCAGACGGTGGAGGGCCTTGAATGCCAGACAGAATTCATATTGCAGAAAGCACCATGGGGCCCCCATTGAGAACCCTCTGTGACTCCTTCTTACCAGTAACATGGAGACCAGGCCTCTTTGTTGTGCATTCAAGGCCTTGCCCACTGCAGCCACTGCATGGACCCCTGGTCATTGCTCACCACTGTCTCCTAAACACATCATGTGTGGTCCCTTTGTTTATGGGGCTCCTCCGGTCATCCATACCATCCTCCGCTCTGCTCACTTCCACACTTCCACATCAGTCAAGGCCTAATTCAGGTCATAAATCCCCCCAGAAACATTCCTGGATTACCCAACCCTCTGGTCACACCCTCCCTGAATCTTTAACACTTCACAGTACTAGTAATAAACAATACCTACCATTGCATCACATTTTACAGTTTGTAAAATGCATCTACATACTCATTTAATAATATTGTGATGATGATATGAACAATTGCTAATGTTCTTGAGAACTTATTCTGAGCCAGACACTGTGTTAAGTGTTTTACAGATCCTCTCATTCACAACTCTGGGTGGTAGCTATTGTTACACCCTGGAAGACAGGGCTCAGAAAGGTACATTGTCTTGCCCAAGGTCACACAGCTAGACAGTGGGGAGTGTCTAGAGCATACTACGCAGGTAAAAATAGCGTACTACGGAGGTAAAAAGCCTGGAAATGAGCCTTCTTCTCAGGGCTAGGGAAGGACAGTGCTGGGTTGAGCAGAGGGCCTTGGGCTCTGCACTGGCTGACTGTGTGACTTGGGGTGAATCAGACCCATGCTGTGGTCCTGTTTCCCCGGGTCTGTGGTGAGGGGGATGGTGTCTGAGCTTCCAGAGCTCCAGCCTTCTGCAGTGTCCTTCGTGACCCTGGAAGGTAGGGGAGGAGACCACAGCCTCAGGGCCAGAGGATGTGGTGTGATGGGTGGCTGTGATTTTTGGCCTGGCCACTGTCTGGGCCAGCAGGCTCTGTAGTTAGCTGCTGCCTCCCCCGAAGGAGGGTGGCGGCCAGGGCTGCTGGCAGCATGGTCATTAGCTGGGCAGAGAGGACCCTGTGATTGGGAGCCGCCTGGGCCAGGCCAGGTTGGCAGGGCTGGAGGCAGGCCGGCCCTGGCCACGGTGGGGTCATTGGCAGGGCAGCTGGCCGGGCAGCTGCTTCTCCTCCCTTTGCAGCCTCCAGGGCAGTACCCGCGGGGCACCAGAGCTTTGTAGGCCAAGGCTTGCCCTTCTTCCTGTGGCGGTCATGGGAGTGCAGCAGTGAGGAATCTAGCCAGGCCTGAAGATGCCTCCTTCCAGAAGCTTCCAGGACTCCTCCGCTACAGATCCACAGCCGTCACTCGCCTACTGTGGTCTGTGGGTTGGACTTGTGTAGATCTGCTTCCTTTGCCAGCCAGTCAGAAATAGATTCTCTGCCACCCCAGTTCTCCCCTACGCCCCCCAGAGTGCCTAGCAGGGTGCCTGGCGCAAAGTGGCTGCCCCCACCCCTACCCAGGAGAGGCAATGCGAGCTGCCCCTTGGGCAAGTCGCTCAACCTTTGTACCTCTGCCGCCTTCTCTGTAAAGTGGCACTGGCAACCACAGTGTTGTGAGGGTTAAATGAGACAACGGGCGGCAGGTGCCAGGCCTGACACACAGGTGGGTACTCTGTCAGCGGGAGTCCCCTTGCCCATCCCTTCAGTAGCTTCGTGATCAAGTGACTCAGTAAGAAGCTGATGGAAGAGCCCATCCAGTGAGGCCGGGAGGGAGGATGTGCCAGGCAGCAAGGAGGGCTTCCCAGAGGAGGACACTTGGCCGCCTGGGGGGGACTCTGTCAGATGGGATTGGGAGAGCTGCCATTCCCACCGCCTTCCCAGTGAGCAGGCCCCAAGCTAAGGGACCTGGTTCTTCTCAGGCCTTAGCGGCAGGAGTGACGCCGTTGGGAGGAGCCATCTTGGGTCCAGGTAGCAGATGCTGCGACGTGCTAGAAGATTCCTTCAAGGGCAGCAGTGTTCATTTGGTCTCCCTCTCCCCCTGCACACACACATGATTACACATTACAAAACGTAACATGATGGGAGGTTTTGGTCTGTGGGGGAAATAGACATTCAACAAGTAAACACAGATACCAAACTTCCAAATTGTGAAGAGTGAGCTCCCAAGGCGGGGGCCGGTCCCATCGACATCTGTAGATGGTGGTAGAGGGCAATGCTCAGATCACAGCCCGAGTGCACGCTTACTAGCCGTGTGACTTGGGCAAGTGATTTAACCTCTCTGGGCCTCAGTTTCCCCATCTGTAAAATGGGGACAGTTTTAGTTGTGGTGAGGATTAAATGCATTATACATGTAAAACACTCAGAAAAATACCCAGTGCATGATAAGCACTCTGCATATTAGCTGTTGTTGCCTGTATCTCCTAGCAGAGTCTGAAAGGACAGGTGCTCAGGAAGTGCATATGGAATGAATCCCAGGCACAGGGCGGCTGCTCTGTGTAATGAATGAATGAATGACCTCATCAGGAGGGGAGAACGCAGAAGCAGTGACGACACTGAATGTGACAGAATGTGGCAGAGAAGGCCAGGGGCTGGGTTTGTCCAGTGCTGGGCAGGGAGGGAGTCAGGAAAGGCTTCCTGGAGGTGGTGCTCCTGGCGCTAAGTTGGAAAGTATCATTTAACACGCATGTGCGCACACGCACCCGGGCACCGCTGTGAGGTCAGCACGAGGCATGAGGTCAGAGAGGAGTGGCTCCTGTCCAGGGTGGCTGGCTAGGAGGAGCGTCTGGGCAGACCCCACGTCTGCTGGACTCCACAGGCCTCCCTCTTCCCACCACCCCACGCTGTCTTGCCATCTGTGATATTCTGCTGGAGGGCACAAGGAAGGCAGGTGGGAGGAAGTGTGGGCCGAGGTCTGAGAGTCCCAGCTCTTCCCAGGCCTAGAACCAAATCTCCTACAGAAAAGAATAAACAGGCCTCACTCGGAGTTCTTTTATCTTCTTGCTCCCAAACACGCCCACCGGCGGAGGTGGTCTTCCAGCATTAATCCTACAGCTGTTTAGCTTTTGAATGAGTGAACTCTGCTAAAGAGGAAAAAAAAGGCCATGAAGAATTTGCCTCACCCTCCCACCCAGGAGGCTCAAAGGGAAAGTTTTCTTCCACTGACAAGGGAGCCAGGACCCCCCAAGTATCTTAAAGGAGTTCACCTCTGAAGTCAGGGTCCCCTCATGTTGCCTACACTCGGTGGCTGGTGGTGGGGCCCCGAGGACACGACCTCAGCCCTTACGTTTTGCCTGTTTTTTGCCCCTCTCGTAAATGGGTCAGAGTAACAAAGCCCTTCTTTCCTTCAAGAGGTGTGGGGTGGGAGAGGTTGTAGTGGGCATCTGGGCTCACGGCTCTCAAATTTGCTGCACACATTAGAATCATCTAGGGAACTTTTAAAAATTCGGGCAAGCCCGCGTGCCTAGAGCCTGTGCTCCACAACAAGAGAAGCCACCACAATGAGAAACCCGCGTGCAGCAAGGAAGACCCAATGCAGCCAAAAGTAAATAAATAAATTTATTAAAAGAAAAAATTTGGGCAAGACCCAGGCATCAATAGTTTTTAAAGCTTTGCAGGTGATGTCAAAGCACAGCCAAGATTCAGAACCACCTGGCCACCTCCTGCAGCATGCCTCCTACAGCATCCCCAGACTATACTTGCACATCCCCAGGACCCGGAGCTCATTGCTTCCAGGCTGCTCCCTCCTCTGCGGTATTGCTCTCCCTGGAGAAACAGGGAAGTGGAAAGACTTTGCAATCCGATAAATCTGGGTTCCAACACCCCTCTGCTCTCTGCTTGGGTGTCTTCTCTGAGCCTCAGTGTCCTTGTCTGAAAACAGGAATAACAATAATCTCTCATAGAGACCAAATGAGGCCGTGCGCAGAAGGCACCGGTGGTGCAGTACCGGACACGTCGGCAGTGTGCAGTAGAAGGTCACAGACAGTGGCAGAGTCTGCTGGACTCGGACCCTGGACCCCCCCTGCAGTGCTCTCTCTAGTGCCCCAACCACCTGAGGCTGGCGGGGGAAGGATCAACACTCAGTCTTGGGGCCCTTCCCATCCCCCTTCTCTCTAAGAGATAAGGCAGCAAGCATTTTGTCTTGCTTGGTTTTGTTTAAATGGCCAAAGAGTCAGGCTCTCCTTAACAATGAAGCCTTGTCTGGATCTGCTTGTTTGTCCAACTCGGACACCCAATTGCGCCACCCACTTGGGGCCCCCGTCCCACCTGGGAGAACTGAAGAACGCCAGAGGGTTTTTTTCATCTCGGGGGAGGGTACTGGGGAGACACTGGAGGCCTCTGTGTGGCCCTCACCAATAATTGACCCCATTTAAGTCAGCTGTCTCTGTTGAAAGCCAATCCAATAAAATTATTTCAAGGTAGCTACCAGGATGGGTTTTGGAGGCAGAGAAAGTTGAATTTGAGTCCTGGCTTTGTCACTTACTGGAAATATGACCCTGGGAGAGTCATTTCAGCTTTTTGAGCACCCGTTTCCTCTTCTGTAAAATGCACAAATAGGGCATACCTCCTTGGCCTCCTTGGGGGGGTTTTAAGAAGTGAATGCAGTGCTTGGTGTGTAGTGCACAGTGCCTACCATACAGTGAGCGCTCACACTGGCCGTGGCTGTCCTCACTGAACTCTGCCTCCTGCCCCTCCCTTCATGGCCTGCTGGGCCAGGCCGGGCTGAGACAGTGGAGGCCTGCAGGATTAGGATGGGGCACCGCTGCAAACCGCGATTGTGTAATCATTTGTTCCATGCACTTTTAAAGGAGGCTCTGAGGTCGAGGAGAAGACTGCAGAAAGGGGCCACCGGCGACAGTACCTGGTCTCTGCTCTGGCCCCGCCAGAGAGGGTATATCAGCCCAGGGTGAGCTGCTCCAGACAGTGGGGTGGAGCAAACCAACAAAGGGAGTGCAGCACCTGGGGGCAGTTACCTCCCAGAGCTGCAGTTGCCCTGGAGGAGGGTGTCAGCTGTATGGACAGAGGCTGTGGCCAAGGGACCCTGTTAACCCAGGAGACCTGGCAGGGGAATAAAACCTCCACTCTCTTTCCTCCTTCCTCCAGTCTCCCACTGGGGCTTCCCTCTGGGTGAACCTTCTGGAAGCCAACGACACATTAACCCAAGGCAGTCCGTTGAGATCAGCCTCTGGGGCCCCACGTAGAGGGGACTGGGCCCAGAGAGGCAAATGGAAGGCATTCCTCACTCTGTCAGTCAAAAGCCATGAGGCCCACTGGACTCACCCTCCTTGGGATGCAGTTTAAGGCTCATCTGTTGGTACTTGAGCTTATCCCTTGCAAAGGGGGTCTCAGCCCCCACCCCAGAGATGAACCAAAGCATCCCAACTGTCACATCCTCTCAGGGAGAGGAGTTCTGGGGGAACCCATCTTTCCAGAGGTGCCTTAGCACCCCTTTGAGATTGGTTCCCAGGCCCCTGGCCACCACGCCCACCACTTGGCCCAGCTCTGCCGCCACTGGTCCTCAGAGGACCTGGCTGTGAGTTTTTTCCAGGCTGTGTCTCTGTCCCTCTTTGTCTGGAAGCATGGAGTAGCAGTTAGAACGCAGGCTCTGAAACCAGACGTTTTTCCTGAAATCCTGATTCTGCCATAATACGGCTGGGGAAGTAAACGATGTGGCCCTTAATCTCTCTGTGCCCGGGTTTCCTCATGTTTGGAATGGGAATAACAGAGAGCACCTCATAGGGCTGTTGTGAGGACTGATGAATGAATGAGCGGAAGTGCTTAGGACGGTGCCTGGCGAGCAGGAAGTGCCCGGTAAATGACAGCTTTTACCATGATCACAAATAATACAGTGGGAGCCCAGAACCCACAGTGTGGCCGGACCTTTAATGAGAGGATGGGGACCGTCACCGCCTTCAGTCTAGACTCTGCCCCAGTGATGAGGCTGTGACCGTTCCCCACAGCCTGGCCCCATTATGGACACTCACCTGTCAGCTATCCACCCCCTCCCCCCAGTCCTCTCCCGCAAACCGTGTCCTGTGAGAAGTGGCCTCTCATTCTGTCAAGCCTCAGTGTCCCCGTCTGTGAAAGAAAGCAGCTGGACAAGATGTCCCCAAGTTCTGCTGCCCAGTCTGTGCCGGGAGCTGGGAGGAAGAGGACACTGGTGTCGCTGCTCCGGAGGAGCCCTGAGGCCAGAGGGGCAGGGAGTGGTTGGGGCACAGGCCAGGTCTCTTCCTCACAGGGCAGGCCAGGCAGCTCCGAGCAGGAGACAAACGAAAACAGAGGGGGTCAGATGAGAATGAGAGAAATCGGGGGGGGCTTCATGGAGAAGGGGGCATTTGAAATGAGTCTTGAAGGTAGGCTAGGAACTCTGCTGGCTCAGATTAGATGGGAAAGGCATCCCAGGATGGGGGAAGGGTGAGTATAAAGCATGGAGATGTGGCCCTAGGGGCCGTGGCAAGCGAGCAGCAGCTGCAGTCAAAGGCAGAGTGATGTGCTGGCGAAACACTTGGATTCTGGAATCAGGCCGATGTGGGTTTGAATCATGGCTCGGTTTCTAATTGAATTATTTCTTATTCTTTGACTGTGGGCAAGTGGCTTGGCTGCTCTGACCCTCCGTTTCCCCAGCAGTAGAACAGGACTAAGCCCTCCAGGGCTGGGACAGTGACTCACAAAGTGCTGAGCGTGGCTGGAGGAGCCAGGCCTCCCCTCCACCCTATTGCTGCAGAGCAGGCAGGGACCCCAGGGGCCCTCCTTGGCCCATGCCTCCTCCCCCAAATCAGGTGCAGGTAGCTTCCAGGGTGGCCTTGCTGGAGATAGCCTTACCTCCGGAGTGGGGCAAAGGCTATGTACGGGGAGGTTGGTGTCAGGTGAGCTCAGGTGCACAGACAGAAGATGTCAGGCCACATGGCATGGAAAGCATCGGTGAGGCCCCTGGGGCGTGGCGTCTTGGGGGCAGCAGGGCAGGCCTGGGATGCAGAGCCCTTTCCTTTTAGCTGGCCACCACTGAGCACTCCCTCTTCTCCCTGGCGGGAATGCTCATGGCACCTCTGACAACTCAGCCCTGGGTGTCTGAGGAGGAGCGGTGAGATGCCCGTGGTGGGTGTGGTAGCGCCTTGATCTCGGAGGCCTTCCTGAGAAGGGAGGAGTGTGGGCTTCCGAGTCAGTCCTGGCTTTAAAGCCCAGCTCTACCTCTTTAGAGCAGAGCTTTGAAGACACTGCACAAGTCACTTAAACTTTCTGAGCCTCAGTTGCCCACCTAGAAAATAAGGACAGCCACACTTACCTTCCAGGTCTGTTTTGAAGCTAAAAGGACATAATGGATGAGATAGCATCTTGTATTCCACAAGCGACTCCATAACCACGTTCATCCTGCTCCCTTTCTCTGCGCACCGTTCATTTCTAATGCCGCCTAAGGAAGTTCTTTCTTGTGTCTAATTTAAATCCACTATGCTGCAGTTGGAACCTCCTTCCTCTTGCTGAGGACTCTGCAGAAGCAGACTGAGCCCTTTCTCTATACAAATGTGCCCCGTCAGTACCTGCAGTGAGCGAGGCAGGCAACAGCAGAGCAACTGGGTGTTGGTTTTCACCTTGTGTCTTGGGGGCCCCGCTGTCAGTGGCCAAGGCCTCCTGACCGGCATGCCGTGGGGGTGGGTGCCTCATCTTGACTGTTTTCACTGTTCTTCCTCTCTGAGTCTTACCCATGCTCCAAAACTGGGACCCTGGGGCAGTGGAGAGAACCCTGGGCTAGGCCTAGAAGGCCTGGGTCCCAGCACCCACTTGACTCCTGACTTGCTGTGTGGCCTGAAGCCAGTTAGCAACCTCTCTGGGCCACAGTAGGCCTGTGAGGATGTCTGTCCCCTGGGGCCCAGGTGTCTCCAGTAAAGATGAGTGCAGTTCATCTGAAGCCCCTTTTCCTCCCTTTCACGTACCTGGGCCCCAGCCACCCTGGGAAGCCAGCAGATTAGGGTCCTGCTGGTGCCGGAGGTGGTAGGAGCTGCGTCCACCTCTCGGGCCAGGGCTCCCAAGGGCAGGTGGCGAGTTAGATAGATGGGGGATTCCTGGTGGGTGGGGTAGCGCCTGCCTCCTCAGCCAGGGATTTTGAGAGCCTGGATTTCCTCCGGCTCACCCAGTTAAACTCATCCAACCAAAGGTCAGTCATGTTTGTTGAGTCCCTCCTTGGAGTAGAGTCTTTCCCATGTGAAGTCTCCTTTAATCCCCCACTCTGTGGGTGGGAAACCCAAGGCTCAGAGAGATTAGGTGACCAGCATGTCAGTAGGGCAAAGGAGCCTGGGGCTCTTGGTTCTGCACAGCCCCCAGGGCCCCCGGGCCCAGCCATGCCCTCCGGGTCCTCAGCAGGGTGGAACACAAGGTGGTCAGGAGTGAGGCCATTTCTGGTCTAGGAGGAGGCCCCATGGGCTGTGGGGAGTTAGCTGGGGCTCCTGGGATTGCCCTTTCCCTGGGAAGAAGTTGGCCAAGGAGGTGCAGGGATCAGGAACCCAGGAGTTCTGGGCTGCGGCCAGTTCTGAATGCCCCTGTGAACTTTAGTGTTTGCTTTTGTGGAGGATCAAGACTGATTTCTTGTTGGCTCTGGACACATGATAGTTTACCTTTTATAAAGCGCTTTGATATTCATGATGTCACCGAATCCTCCCGGCAATCTGTGAGAGGCGGTGTGGGACTTGTTTGGGAGGGCCGGAGAGGGTGAGCTTTGGAGTCAGACCAACCTGGGTTTAAATTCCAGCTCCCACCGACTCTCTGCCTTCAGGCAGGTGAGCCTCAGTGTGTTTATCTGTGAAAGGGACAATCGTTCCCCCCGCAACAAATAGCGACAGCTATCTTGCTGGCTGTGCACATTAGATAAGGTCTGTAAGCACTGGTCCAGTGCCTGGTGCAATGTAGTAGTTTTTGTGATTTTTTTATTTTATCATCCTCCCCACTTTATGGATGGGAATGTAGAAGCTCAGAGGAGGAAGGTGACTTGCCTGAGGTCACGTGGTGATTTAGCTTCATCCTCCAGACTTCCTGCCTGTGGCCTTTTTGCTCCAACACCTCCTTCTCTGTCCTCAAGTGACCCAACACCTCATTGATCTATCCAGGTCTTTAATGTGTGACACTGAAGAGGCCTTGTGTCCCCTCCCCCCAGTGCCTAACAGCACTTGCCTGGCACACAGTAGGCACTTTAAAAATGTTTATCCTGTACCTGAATATGTTGATGAGATGGTATAAAAATGTAAGAAGTATTTTTTCAGGCAGCTACGGCTTATGTCCCTGAGGCTTCCTCTTGCTCCCTGTTCCCTTTAAAAACAACCCTTTAATAGTTTGGGTTGGAAACCTTTGTGAAAAGGAGTGATCGCTTCCTTTCCCTGCACGAGGCCCACGTGGTTAAAGTCCCAGGATGGGCCCTGTGAACACTGACTGAGCTGCTGGGACAGCCGAGACCAGCTGGTCCCTGCACCCCGTGGCCCTGGGCTGCTCGCCTGTTCAGCAGCAGCTTCTGCCTTTGTAGGTTCCTGACTCTTCTCCCCCTGCCCCTTCATTCTGCTGCCCACAGACCTGCCTCCAGCAGCCCGGCATCTCTTTTTCCTCCCCTCTTGCTCTTGTGTGTGTTTCCTAATTTGCTGTTTCTACCAGCTGGGGACTGAGAAATGGGACAATTGAGCTTATTAGAATTGGTTCATTGATTCATTCATTCATAACTATTCAACCAGCCATTGTTGACCCTGGGTCTTGCTAGGAATTCCATCTATCCATCCATCCATCCATCCATCCATCCATCCATCCTGATTGAGGACCTCTGCAGTGGCTTGTGATCAATCAAGACGTGACCACACCCACCTGGCAGCACATGCAGGGAAATCATGATGTACATAGCAAATGCCAGTACAGGACTTTACAGTTTATATCTGCCTCTGCCTGCAGTACCACACTGCATTTTCACAACAGCCCTGAGAACGGCATTATCCCTGTTTTGCAGACAATGAAAGCAGAGCTCAGCAGGAGAAGGTCCCTTGCCTAGTGGCCAGCAGTGAACACAGAATTGCAATGGGAACTCAGGTCTCCAGGCTGGCCTGTTACCTCTTCCCTCCTCTGGGCTCCATTTGCAAGCCACGTGATGCCCTGTTCATTTACTGCTTCTGTCACAAAGGAGTGTTGTTAGTGGCTTGGGTGGGATCTTCTGCCTCTGGAATGGTCATCGCGGGGGAATATGGGCTTGCCTCAAACACCCTTTAGTGCACATACTTGTCCTGCGGTGGACATGGGCACACCATCTAGTCCACACTGCCCGGACTAGGGCTCTGGGGAGCCCTAGTTCCTGGGATGGTTAGGGGTCCCAGGACGCATACAGATTTGGGAAATGCGAGGTCACATAAGTCAGAATGGGACTTCTCCCTTTAATGTGTTGATATGAATGAGGGATCCCCGGCAGGTGGCATGGGTGCTACCAGCCTTTCCCAAGCTTGTCTGAACATGTAGCTCCTTTGTCACAGAGCAGGGTCTGGGGCGGATAGCCTAGAGAAGACACTGGGCAGAGCTGATCAGCGAACCCTCACTTTCCCATTTTGCACAGAAGCCTCCAGCTAGAGCTTGTTTCTTGCCCAGGGCAGCTCGCCTTTTGAGAGAGGATCCCAGGGAGCACCATTTTGCCCCAGGAAAGAATTGGTAATAATGGTGGAGTTTCAGGCAGCAAGGGGAAGTGGAAAGTGGAGATATTTTGATTCTTTCAGCCACCAAACGCGCATATCTCAGACATCTACTGTGTGCCAGGCACAGAGCCAGCGTTTGGAAATGCCAAGACGTGTCTGACTAAGAACCTTCCATTTCATTTCCCCGGGCACACTAAGGGTTTTTAAAGAAAGACAAATACTAGCCTTAAAAGGAAGAAGTGATTTTTTTTCATTGTTCTGGATCTTCGTGGCAGGTGAGTGGGTGACGCAGTTACGTGATTCAGTGGCTCTTTAGTCCCGGGTCCTGAGGGGTGTAAGGGAGGTTGTACCAAGAACAGTTACCCTGGGCAGGCAGTGCACATATTGTCAGGAGTGTGGGGAAGCTCAGAAGAGGGAGGGAGGGAAGCAGGGGGACGGAGCACTTCCGGCTCCATCAGCCTGAGCTGGGGGGTGAGGGAGCTGGGGTGAGGCTCTACACAGAAGAACAGAGGTTTACCTGGGGGCTGGAGGGGGTGGGCAGGCTCTGGCCAGCCGGGGAGGACACTCTTGGAAAAGGTACAAAGGTACAAAGGTGTCAACAGGCGGGTTACACCTTCAGGGCACTGTGAGGAACCCGGGGTGATGGGGGCAAGAGGGAGGAAAGGGGGGACATTGGAGATGGGGCTGGAGAAGCTGGCTGGGGCAGCTCACGAGGGTCCGAACACCAGCTGAGTGGGTGCCTGCATGACTGGGAGCACCTTGAGGGCCAGGCCGTTCATCCTAGTGTCCCCAGCACCTGGCTGCTGCCTGGTAGGTTTATGGACTGACTGGACACTTCCGCTCTGGGACCTTGGGCAAGTCCTTCCCTGCTCTGGACCTTGAGTTCCTCATGCTCATAATCAGGCAAGGTCACCTAGCGTGTCCCTTCCAGCTCTGAAGGGCTCTCAGGAATTCTTGGCATGTATGCAGGGGAGGACCAGACTGTTTCTTCCCCAGCCTCGAGGTCTCCTGGGCTGCCCTAGCTGGGCAGGGGCAGAGGCTCCCTGGTTGGGGGGGTCAGACGTTTGCTGGGGCGGAGGTCAGGCTAGCTCTGCTGGAGGAATTTGCTCCTCATTCTCTCTTTCTTTCAGCAGTTAGTCTGCTGAGCTCAGGATGAAGTGCCCTGATGTCCTCACTGATGGCTCTTCTAAGGCCCCAGACTGGGTAGGGGAGGGGAGTTGAGCCAGGCTGGGGTTGAGGGTTGTGTGCATGAAGCAGCTTGGTGTAGAGTAGGAAGTTCTGCTGCTTCCTCCTGTGTGAAAATGGGTAAGTTACTTGAACTCTGAGCCTCAGTTTCCTCATCTGTAAAACGGGAACAATATTAACTCCCACACTGGGCTTTTGTGCCATTTCAATGAGATAAAATTTGTGAAGGCATATAGTAAACCAACCCCCCCCCCCCACACACACACAATCCTCTAGCCCTCTGGCCCACTCACTCCTTTCCCGGAAGTGCTCCCTGGTGGCCACTCACTAATCTCCACGTGGACTTCTTTTGGGTACACTTTATCCAGGCCAAAGAGATAGGAGCCCATGAATTATGTACATGTTGCACATGCAGGCCAGGCCTGCATGTTTGCACTCCTGTGTCTGTGTGCCTTCCAACTGGAGGAGAAATGGCGCTGCCCCTCCGGTCTCCTGAGCCCTGGGACCAGACACCACCCCTCCCCAGCTGTACCCCGGAGGCCTGCAGAGTGTTGGGTCTGGCTTCTGGGGAAGGGTGAGGGGCATATGTCAGGAACTCTCCCTCCCCAACTTGTCTGTTCTGCTCACAGGCTGGGTCCAACAGGGCTTGTCTTATACAGGGGACTCTGACCTATGTCCCTGGGGGCAGAACAAGACTGTCACCCTCCATCCCTCCACTTCCCAGGAGGCATCACTGGGAGCGACTCAGATCTCTGGTGTGGATGCTGCTTTATTTCAGCAGGGCCTAGGGTACCCACTCTGGGAGGCCCACAGCCTGTCACACAGAGCGTTTAGTCAAAGCCACCCTGCCCAGGATGGGGTGCAGGGCTGGGCTGTACCCAGCCTCCTTTCCCCAAGAGTTCTGAGGGTCCCTCTCAATGCCCTTGTCCCTAAGTGTCTCCTAGATGGTGTCTGGCCCCACCAGGGCTGGGGGTTGGAGGCAGACTGGGATCGGCTGGCCCCGGAGGTATCACGGATGCTCCCTTGGCTTCCGCTGGCATGGAGTTGGGGGCGGGGGGGGGCAGGCAAGGAGCAGGATACTAGTAGAGTAGCAGCATAAACTTAAACAGTTTACTGAAGAGCCCAGTGAACATAAACATCTGTCCCCCTCTCCGACCTTAAAAAGCCCTGACACGGGCTTCCCTGGTGGCGCAGTGGTTGAGAGTCCGCCTGCCGATGCAGGGGATACGGGTTTGTGCCCCGGTCCAGGAAGATCCCACATGCTGGGGAGCGGCTGGGCCCGTGAGCCATGGCCGCTGAGCCTGTGCGTCCGGAGCCTGTGCTCCGCAACGGGAGAGGCCACAACAGTGAGAGGCCCATGTACTGCAAAAAAAAAAAAAGCCCTGACACACCTGGATTCCTGTCCCAGCTCCACCCCGTGCCTGTGCAACCTTGGATTTGTGACATGACCAGTCTGAGATTCAGCCTAGGCTGAAGTTCACAAGGTTGGTGCGAGGTCAAATCAAACCACCCAGTGGGTAGAACACCTACTAGGGTGCTGGGCATGTAGTAGGCCACCTATTGGCAGAAAGGATTTAATTCCAGCCCAGAGCAAAGCAGTGGGTTTTTAGATACTTGACCTGTGATTTCTGTAAGCAGGAAAGAGGAAATTTCACTTAAGCCTCCATGAAATGGTCAGTGCAGCTTAGATACATTCTCACACTCATGAGCCCAGCACAGGAGGCTCTAGTTCGCCGGGACATTTAGGAACTCGTCTCTGGGACCAGGCAGCCCAGCAGCCCTGGGTGTGAGTCCAGATTCTGCGTGCTCGCCAGTGGCCTAGGGTGGTCTCCTTGTTCCTGTAAAAGGACACCTAACCCTCAGGGTTGTGAGATTTGGATGAGAAATTACCTGTAAACTCTATTGGAAAACAAAAAGCACTACTGATACATAGTGGGTGCTTGGGGGAGGGTGGCCTGGGGTGCAGGCCAGTGGCTCAGGAAGCCGAGACTGTTCCCCATTCTGGTGACCAGCAGGCTCTGCGACAGTCAGCTCAGTGGAGCCTCATTTGCTTTGCTTAATGGGACAGCTGGTTAATTAACCTCTGAGTATTCCTGACAAGTGCCCCTGTGAACTTCCCGACATGTGTCAGGGTCAGCCCTCTCCAGACCATGTCACCCTTGTGCTCAGCTGGCCAGCCTTGGCCATGAGGCTGTGGCCCACCATCCTATCCCCTGATTCTCAGCTCATCCCTCAGATGACCCTGTGGAGCAGTTGCTGTGCTGGGGACCGAAGGAGCAGGAGACAGCTCTGCCCCAGTAGCCCGGATCTGGGTGGGCAGGAAAGGGAGGATCCAGAGAAGGATCAGTGACAGGCACCTGGTCAGGGGATGGGGGACAGTCAGTGGGAACAATTCTGCCTGGCTTGCTACCAGTTCCCTGCGACCTTGAGCACCTGACCTTTCTCTCTCTGGACCTCAGTTTTGCATCTAAAAGAGGATGTTGGGAGAGGCGATCCCAGGAAGCTGTGGGCTAACATGAAGCAGTGTGAGGCGAGGGATGATCTCTGAAGCCAGCCAGGCCTGGAGTTCTCACCCTCCATGTCCCAGCCTTGACCTTGGACAGGTCCCCCAGCCTCTCCAAGCCTGTCTGACGGGAGTATGCCGGCCCTGCTAGCACAGGGCAGACACTGATAGTGGACGCCCTGCCCAGCACTGTCTGGTGAGGTGGGCCTCAGGGCAGCTTCAGCCTGTCCCCTCCTCCTTTCCCAGTTTCTCCAGCAGCGCCCAGAAATTCCCCAAGAACTCTTGCCCCCAGCAGACCTGGGCGGCCAGGGAGCATTGTTGACCTCAGCGCTGAGCCCACCGGGGCTGTATGTGTCACTCGTGCCAGGCGCCCCAGGGTGAGGATGGAGCTGAGTATCCTCTGCCTCTTAAACGGACGGGGACATGCACGCACCAGAGCCAGCCTCCAGTCTTCTTCGGTGTCTTGGAAACTTGATCCTTTAGAACTACAGAATTTTTCCCAAATCTTGGAAGCATTGGATTATGGAACCTCAGAATCTTGGCCCTTTGAAACCAAGACTTTGAGAGTCAGAAGTGACCTTAGGAGTCATCTGATCCAGATCTCCAACCAGCCTTATGTAGCCCCTCTGCAGACCCCTTGGACACCCCAGGGTCGCGGGCTTACTCTGCAGCCCCCTCGTGCTGGCCTCGGGCTTCAGTCAGGTCACAAGGCCGCCCTTCGCCTCTTTGTGGTCATGATTGAGCCCCAGGCCCACACCCCCACGGCGGGTAGCTCTGACAGGCAGCTGGGAGGGAGCTAGGGCTCTGCTCAGCTAAGAATAGAAGGCTTTGTGCCATTTAAGTAGCAACCTGATCATATCAGGCCTCCCAGCCAGGCCTCAGGGAGCTTATGAAGCAGGATCTGGGGTTGCCGTGGGTCCTCCTGGGTGGTGGAGGGAGAGGGTGGGTGAAGGGTGCTGGGACAGCCGACGGGCTTCCCTAGGGCTTGTCTCCCGTTTCCACATGGTGATGATTTGACTTTTTCCATCAAGTAAAGCTCATTGCTCCTCCCTTCTCCCTCCTGGGGCTGGCTGGGAGCATCACTCAGCATTCCCCAGGAGTGCCAGGGAAAATCTCTTCTGGGAAGAATTCAAACAAACAAACCAGCCTCTGAGAGGAACAAACAGATCAATGAAAATGGCTTTGTCTTCAAAGAGAGAGCCAATGATGGTGGCCATTTATTAAGCACCTACTGCATGCCAGACCTTGGGCTCAGAATTTTGTGCCCTCGCCTCCTCTAACCCTCACAGGGGAGGTGTCCTTATCCCCACAATGCAGACGAAGACACTGAGGCCCAGCTTGTGCTTGGCACAGCTGGGATTGAAACCAAGGACTGTCCTACCTGGTTCTTTCTGGGGACAAAGGGTTCCTGAGTCAGGGGAGAGGTGAGAGTGGGATTCTTGGAGAGAGCCCTGGGCACGGAGGACGCTGTCCCTCAGTGCAGTTGTGTTGCTCCAGTACTGGATTGGGAGGTTAGATTGTGATCCTGTCACAAACATAGTAGGTACAGACCCCTGTTTGTAGAGTTGGAATGAAACCGAATCCCTTGGGTCTCAGATTCCCACTCTGAAGTGAGCAGAGGCTGCCTGGGGTGGGATCATGAGGCCGCAGCTTCTGATTCCTGGGCTTTTGACCAGGAGTGTCCTGGTCCCCCTCTCGGCAGGTCACTGATGCCTCCCACCTCCCCTCCCCCTCAGAGATTATTCCCAGTGTGCGAATTGGAAGGAATTCCAGGTCACCTTCTGATTGTACAAGCGGGAGGACTGAGTCCCCAGAAGGACAGGGTCATGAAGTAAGTGGGCCTGAGAGCACATACATAGTAGGTGTTCAAGAAATCCCTTCTTCAGTCCAGGCCGATGCTTGCTTCCCTGTGGGGTGCTGCCTCTGTGTGGAGATCTGGGGGGCCTGGGGTTGGCCGGGGGATGGAGTCAGCTGGATCCTGGCAGGCAGGGAGGCAAGGGCCAAAGGCCCGAGCCTCTGTCTGTAGTGCCCCAGACTCATCTATGCTTGCGCTGACCCTGCCCAACTTAAATGTCCCCTCTTCTGTGAAGCCTGCCCGGACTCTCCCCCACAAAACGTCTCCTAATCTCCCTCTCTACTCCAAGAGTGGGAATCTTTTTATAACTGTGGTGTTTTTTTTTTTAAAACCACCTAACTTAAAATTTATCACCTTAATCATTTTTAAGAGTCTAGTTGGTAGTCTTGATTATATTCACATTGTTGCACCACAGGTCTCAAGAACATTTTCATCTCAAACACCTGAAGCTCTGTGTCCGCTAAACAACAACTCCCCATCCTCCCACCAGACCTTGGCAACCGCCACTCTACTTTCTGTTTCTATGAATTTGACTCCTCTAAATACTTCATATAAGTGGAATCATGCGGTGTTTGTCTCTTTGTGATTGGCTTATTTCACTTGGCATCGTGTCCTCGTGGCTCATCGTGTCGTGGCACCTGATAAGATTTCCTTCCTTTCCGAGGCCGAATAACATTCCATCATATGTGTATACCACATTTTGTTTATCCATTTGTTTGTCAATAGATACTTAGGTTGCTTCTGTCTCTTGCTATTGGGGAAAGAGCGGAAGTTTTGAAGTTTCATGGGCCTGGGTCAGATCCTGGCTTCCAGCATCACTTGAGTGGTAGGTCTGGGTCCTTCGTCACTTGCTATTGTGCCTAATGAGGTTGCTGCAAGGATGCACGGAAAGATGCCCCGCACACGGCGAGCTCCCGGTGAGTGGTGGGGGATTCATTCTTGTTATCCACTTTCCTCCTAGGGTCAGATCCCTTTCGGGGTTCACAGGACCCACATACTGAAGCTCACCTTGACCCTCATCCGCCAGGGCAGCTGAGCATCTGATGAGCCTTAGAACAGTGTCACTGGAGATCACCTGGGACCAGAGAGGGTCAGGGACTCACCCAAGTTCACACAGACAGTCCCTGGCCATGCTGGGATGAGACCAAGGTCTCCAGCCTCCCAGCCTGGGAACCTTCCCGCTGCAGGCTCCAGGATCCACAGGCCTTGTTCTTAGGAGGGACTGGCTCTCCAGGGGATAATTCTGCAGCATGCAGGGCTGAGGGAGGCAGGGAGCAGGAAGACGAGCATCTCAGGCATATCTGTGAAAGGCAGAGGTGGGTGGCATCTGCCAGGCTCCTCTGATCACCGCCTTCTCCAGGTGACAAGGGGCTCCTGTCAGACTCATTTACATGGTTCAGGCTCATCTAAGGTCCTTGCCTTGCACCTGGGAGCTCACTCTGCTTTTTTTCACACTCATTCAGCTGTTCCTTTGTTTATCCCTTCCCTGGTCATTTATTCAGCAACCACTCCCTGAGGCCTGCTGTGGTCCTGGAGACCAATCAGACCTTGGAGGCATTTAGTATGGCATGGCAGTGAATAGTGTGGACTCTGGGGCTAAACTGCCTTGGCTCAAATCCTGGTTCTGCTAGTTACCAGCTCTGTGACCTTGGGCAAGTTGCTTAACCTCTCTGTGCCTCAGATTCTTCTTTAAAGATGGGATAATGATGTTCCGGTTACTGCTGTTACATAACAAATCACCTGGAAACTTAGTGGCTTTATGCAAGAACAATCACTTTAACCCCACGGTTTCTATAGGTCAGGATTTAAGATGGGCTCAGCTGAGCAGTTCTGGCTCATGGTTACTCATGTGGTCTCAGGGCTTTGTTTCTGTCTGCGAGCTCATCTGAGCTTCCCCACAGTATACATCACATTTGATGACCTGGCCTTGGAAGTCTCGTAGTGTCACTTTAGCCATTAGTCCCAAGCCCTCCCAGATTCAAGTGCGGGGGGGTGATAACATAGACCCCACCTCTCCATGGCAAGAGGGACGACAGAGTTATAAGGAGAGCGTGTGGGATGGGAGATATTGCTGCAGATGTCTTTGGAAATACAGTCGGCTGGAGCTGTAAGAGTTAGATGAATCAAAACACAGGAAATATCTAGAACAATGCCTAGGCATTGTAAATAAATGATAGCTATATATAGTCAAGGGTGATTTTGACCGTATGCAACTTACTTGTGGTGTGCTGACTTTAGGACCTGATTCCCACTATAGAAGTCAGTTCATTAACCAGCAGCATTTCCCATTTGGGTACTGAGGGATCTATAGGGGGTCAACATTCCACACAGAGGGAACCAGCTGTGTAAAGGTTTGGAGCTGGAGAGTGGAGTCCCTGGGGCAGGGACTTAGCTCCCCTGTGTGGGAGGCCAGGAAGGTGAATTGAGGCCTAGTTAGGAAAAGCTTTGTATATGGGGTATGTTTGCTCCTATAGGTCCCAGGGAGGCCCTTGGCTGAAGTATGAGGGGCTGGAGTGCTCTACTGGAGGAGCCACTTCTGAGGTGGAATCAGCAGGACTGGGGCAGGGGTGTAGGGAGAGAGGACAGGAATGATGGGGCTCATACCAGGTGTTCGTCTGGGGCGTTTGCCTCAGCTTTGCATGTGCTGTGCGCATCCCCCTGGCTTGCTTTCCCACCCCTTCCGGTATATGGGATACTTTGCCATTTTTTTCTCTGCTTTGATTAGCTCTTCTGCAGAGGGAGGTAGAAGGTTACCACCCTCTGGGGGGGTGACTGCCTTGGCAGCCAACCCTGGGGCAACCAGCAGGGCCAGAGAACACCCAGTGGCCACCTCCTCTGTCCCCACCCCATTGTGGAGAACAGCCCCTGCACCCCTCGTGGTCTCCCCTTCCAACAGCCCTCCTCCTCTGCAACCTTGCAAGGTCCAGATGGAACTGACGCCAAGGGTTGTGGTATCCAGCCCCCTCTCACATCACAGGTGGGGAAACTGAGGCCCAGTGACTCGCTTCACATCCCGCGGCAAGTTAATTAAGGAGCCCACCTCGGGCCCTTCTTGCGGCTGCAGCTACGTGTGGTGGCGCTCAGGACTCCTCCCCACCAGGCCCTCCGCCCACCGCTCCCAGCCCCCCTCTAAGGCCACTGCTCCCTCCTGAGAGAGGTCATGACTGGGAATATGGTTTCAAGGAAAGAAAAGAAAGTCTTAGCAGTTGTGTAGCCCTGGGCAAGTCACCTCGTCTCTCTGAGCCACAGTTTTCTCGTCTGTAAAAGGAGCGTGAGAACACCGACCCCAGCAGGGCTGTCCTGAGGATCAGATGAACCCACGAGTGCTGAGTTGTTAGCTCTCTGATGCTGGTGCTGCACCTGGAAAGGGAATTGCCAAGGGTTACTCGGAATGGACATTTGAGCCGTGATTTGGAGGCAGGGCAGGACTAGGGCTGGGAAAAGAGGGGATCTTGATCCTAAAAGCTCTGAGCTGTGACTCGGCTGGTGCAGCCCTTCCCTTGTATAATATATGAGAAGGGGTCCAAGGGAAAGATTGGGGTGGGATCCAGGGAGCATCCCCCATGCGGGCAGCCTCCTCCCCTAGTGCTGAGAGGAAGGACATGATGAGGGAGGGCTTCCTAGAGGAAGAGTTTGTGGAAACAGAGGGAAGGAGGGGCTGAGGCAGATAGAGGTCCTCCAGGGTCCGGCATTCCCCAGACCCTTGCACTGCATCCATGAGATCCAGCCCCGGCCAAGCCAACCTTGACTCCTGGAGCCCATGATGCCCAGGGAGGCTGGTGCCCCGAAGGAGGCATGCTACTTCCAGGAAGCTGTGTCTGTGCGGGCCTGTCTGCACATCTGCACGTATTCCATGAGCTTGTGTGCTTGCACCGAGTAAGCATGAGTGTTTGCCTGGGTCTGTCTGGGAGTGTGCGCTTGGTGTATTTTTGTATGTCTACGTATACACATTTGCAGGCCCTGTGTGACACCTTGTAAAGGCAGACAGGTTAGAGTGCCTCTAAAAGGGGAGTAAGTGGTCATGTGTTTTAGCAGAACAAAGAGGGCCTGTGGGCTGTGGGGAGATCCAGACCTCACTGATGGGGCAAGTTCAGCAGAAAGACAATTCCCAGATTTGGGAAACCTCTCCTGGGGCCCCTCTGTGCTGAGCTCCGCCTGGGTGCCGGGACCCAGAGTCAGACCAGGCCCTGGCCATGCACTTCTGGAGCCAGCCTTTGGCCATCACCAGCGTGGCTGCTGAACTAGGGCTGTACAGGGCACACGGAAACAGAAGAAGGCCGGCTTGAGTCTGCCAGGAGAGTCAAGGAGGGCTTCCTGCAAGAGGAGCCTGAGCAGAGGGACGTGAGGGACGTTTGGTGGGAGATGAGGGGACGGGGTGGGGGAGAGCAGAGCAGGGCTTGTGTTGGGTAGGATTTGGGAGTGTGTGGAGGGGGGAGGTAGGGAGGGTAAGTCTGGTCTTCCAGGACTGGAAGACTGCGAGGATGGAGGCGCCTTGAGTTGGGAGAAAGGGGGAGGAGCAGGTTCAGGGGAATGTGACGAGTTCCCATCTGGCCACTGTGGGTGTGAGGTCCCTGTTGGGGGGATGATCAGAGGGTCATTGGATACTTGGGCCTTGCGCTTGGTCCGGGCAGGGACGGGGTGTCTGAAGCCACGGGAGTGGTGGTATCGCCCTAGAAGAATGTGCAGGGCAGGGCAGGAGGGAGGGGCTGGGCCGGGCAGAGAGGGAAGCCAGCTAAGGCACAGGGGGGCAGCCGGAGGGGGAGGAGAGAAACCGGAGCAACTGGTGTCCTGGAAGCCAGGGAAGGAGGACGTTTCCAGGAGGGCGAGGGCCAATGTGTCAGGGAGGAGTGAACCGTCCAGGCAGCTTCCTCACGTGGAGGGCATCGTTGAACTTGGTGGGAGCAGAGGGCGGTGGATTTAGAAACAGGTGGGAGGGAGGAAGTGGGGACGTGGGTGTCGATAAGTCTTTCAGAAATTTGGATGAGAAGGAAGGGGCGAAGGGAGTGCTAGCTGGAAAGGGGTGGAGGGGAATGAACTGGGAGATGCGCACCTATAAACACCTGCTATGGCCCTCTGCACCCCGGAGGGTTGGCTGCAGAGAGCAGGGGCAGGGGAGGTGCCACCCTGAGTTCTGCCAGCTGCAGGGCCTCCATCCACACTGGGTGTGGGTGTGAGGATCGGCGGCCCCCACTTTTGACCTCCTAGGAGGCAGAAACCGCACAAACTCAGAGCACCCTCATAAACCAGGTTCCAGGTCAGTGGTTGAAGCTCGGGGCTGGCGGAGTTGGCCTCCCGTGGTTTTGTCTTCAGCGCTCACCAAGGGGACTTCATAGCTGCTTCAGACCAGTAAGGCCTGGGAAGGTCAGGACGTCAATTCACCTGCTCCCAAAGAGGCCATGACCATGCCTGGGCCAGCTCCCAGTTACTGGGAAGTTCTTCCTCTGGGTCTAGCCTAAGTCTTTCCTGCTGTGTGTTCCCTTCTGGTGAACTTGTTCAGCCCTGCTCCGTGGAGCCAAGCTCATCAGCAGGCCGCTTTGAGTGGCGGCCAGTGTTTTTACAACTTGTTTTCGTGAAGTTGGTTTGAAGTCTCCCTGCATTCCCAGAATGTCAGACCCACCCTGATTCACAAGGATTGACCAAAACAGGATCTGAGCCAACGAGAGGAATCTAAGGACTTAGTCATCCCCCTTGGATCATCTACAGAGTCTCCTGCTTTCCTTCCAATTAAAAAAAAAAAAAAACAAAAGAAAGAAAAAGAAAGATTAGCTCAGATGGCCAGGAGGGGATGGCATTTGAGATGTAAACAGGCTCCGATGATACTGGCGGTGGACAAGAGGGGTCAGTGCTCAGGCTTTGTATGGGGCTGACCTCAATTCCAGTCTGTGTTCTGATGCCTGCTGCGTGGGGGTCTTTGACAACTTTGAGTCTCTGAGCCTCAATTTCCTCATCTCTGAAATGGGAAAACTAATGGCACTTAACCTCATAATTGTCTGAGGTTGGGGGATCTAGAAGCAGACACTGAAATAAGGATTCGTGTGAGGGTGACTTACTAAGAAGTTTTCCAGGGCGAAGAAAACTGCTAAGGGGGTAGGGAAAGTAGAACCAGAAAGAGAAGGAGAAGCAAGAGTGTGACTTCAAGTCAAGCCCCTCGGAGGGGGTACTTGGCTTAGTCCCCAGAGCTGGCTGCCAGGGGCAAGCGTGCTGCAGCACTTAGACCTTGCCCAGGGGGTCCCTGGTAAAGGGGCCCTGGGCAACAGCCATGCCCACAGGCGAAGGGATTCAGGCAGCCTGACGGCAGCTCACCCACACGCCCCTGCAGTTCTCGGCTTTTGGAAGGGACAGTGCAACCTGGAATGACTCAGAATGGAGAGGGGGTCCCAGGGGACGTGGGTGGAGACAACAGAGGCAGAGTTCTCCAGGCGGAACCTGGCTCAGAGGAAGCACCGATTAAGTGTCAGCTCTGCCCACCTGTTAGAAAGGGGTTGCAGAATGGGTACCCCAGGATCGTGTATGTAGTCAGCAGCAGACAGGACCTTCTGAGGGCTGCCCTGAGCCCCCATTGTTCCCCCAGCCCCAGGCTCTGTCACTGTCTCTCAGCTCCCAGAGGCAGAATCCCTCAGAGCTCCCCAGCCAGCGGACCTGGCCCCAGCCCCCAGGGTTCTTCCTGACTACTTGACGTCAGGCAGTCGATCCAGCCGTGCCAGAGCTGGTCTGATGCCCTGATATAGCCCCTTCCAGAGAAGTCTGCCTCTGTGCCACCCCACCTCCAGCCCTGCCTGCACCGCCTAGTGGGGATTAGTGACGGTCAGGAGGTGGCACAGACCCATGGAAGCACCGAGCGCCACGGAGGAAACTGAGGCCCAGGGACCTATCCCCCACCTGAATTTATTTATTTTGGGCTGCGTTGGGTCTTCGTTGCTGCGTGTGAGCTTTCTCTAGTTGCGGCGAGCGGGGGCTGCTCTTCGTTGCGGTACGCAGGCTCATTGCGGTGGCTTCTCTTGTTGCGGAGCACGGGCTCTAGGTGCGCGGGCTTCAGTAGTTGTGGAGCGCGGGCTCAGCTCTACGGAGCTTCTTCCATAGAAAGTGCTCAGGGAGCACGTGCTGGTCAGCGTGTCCCAGGAACAAATAAACAGAAGTTGTGCTTCCACGACTCTGACTATGATGACTTTAACTGGTGATGTCAGCCTGGGTTGGCCCTGATGGAACTTGTCCCAGCCCCTCTCCTGCACCTGTGTTATCACAAGGGATGTCACCCTAATCTGGCCTCTCCACCCTGACCTCTGGGAGTCTAGCCCCGCAGAGCATGACAGGCCTGGGTTCTAGTCCAGACTCTGTCACCTGTTGTGTAACCTTGGTCAAGTCACCTGGCCTCTCTGAGCCTCCGCGACCCGTGTTTCTGACCGAAGTTTTATGTGCGCCCACCTAAAATCAGATGATTTCAATGTGGTGTTAATCCCAGCTTGACTCGTACCCAGAGAGGTAGAGTGATCTGCTTCTGTTCACATAGTGAAAGGGTGGAGGTGAGAGGGCCAGGACCCATTACCCCCAACCCCCTGTGACTGCTTATCTGAGCGCCTTACTTTTTACCAGCTCTGCTCTGGTCCCCACCAGCCTCAGTCTGATTCAGAGCCTGAGCTAACCTCCCTGCAGTCAGGATGAGCTGAGCCGGGTACCAGAGTGGTCAGTCACTGCTGTTTAGTCATTAGCTCCTCTGATCACCTACTGGGTAAGGGGTTGCATGCTCAGATGGGCAGGATCCTTCTTTCACTAGTCTTAATGTCTAGTCTGTTGCAAGGCTGCACCCTGTCCTGAAGCCTGGGGAATCTGCAGACCCTAGGGGTGAAGGTGGACATGAGGTAGGGGCCCCAGAGGAGGAGGTGGTCCGAAATGTCTAGGGCCCCGCTCCACCCAGGAGCAGGCATGAGGGGCTGGCCAGGTGGTGGGTGCAGGGGAAGCAAGTTTGCTCACTCCTGGGTATCTGTTGCTACCTGGGCTAGGCTGAGAGGTGGCTTTGATCTACCACCAAGGCCCTCCTGCACCCTTCCCCAGGCAGGATGCCTCCTTTGTTCACAGGCCCTCTCCGCGTGTCTGTCTGTACCGTAGACTGTGGGCTCCTCCAGCAGGTCTGTCCACCCAGCCTCAGGCCTCCCCTGGCACACCGGAGAGCTCAGGAAATGTGTGTTGGTGATTGGATTTATGTTGTCTAGCCTGGCTTGGGAGTCAGACAAAGTATGAATCCTGGCTCTGCCACTTGCTTAGCTGTGCCCTTGAGCATGGGACTCAAACTCCCTTGAGCCTCCGCTTTGGCATCTGTAGAATGTACTGTAGTGGGAGGCTAAGAGGGGTAAGTGAGAAGACAGACAGGGAATGTCAGCCTCTTACAAGGCTGTGGCCAGCCCTCCTTAAATGGTGGACGGTGTCTTAGTAGATGGACTCCACATGGGCCAGGCCGAGTAGGAAACACAAGAGATGAGGTGAGCCTCCATCACATGGTTCAGTACTTTACAGTTTCCAAAGCCCCATCAGGTCCTGCTCACTGGGTTATCCTGTTCATCCCATGAGGCATTCTGGGCTGGTTGCAGTATCCCCGTCTGACAAGTAAAGACCCTGAGCCTAGAGATGACACCGACCTGCCTTTCAGTGGCCAGGCCACACCCAGAACCCAGGTCTCCCGGCTCTCAGTCTCCAACACCACTACCCTGCCCCTTTCCAGAACCCAGGTTCTGGAAGCTCTTTGTGAAAGAGGCTGGGAAGGTGGCAAGCAGGGAATTTGGAGGGTTTTTTTTAATATATAAATTTATTTGTTTATTATTGGCTGCTTTGGGTCTTCGTTGCTGTGCGCGGGCTTCCTCTAGTTGCGGTGAGCAGGGGCTACTCTTCGTTGTGTGTGGGCTTCAGTAGTTGCAGCGCATGGACTTAACAGTTACAGCGTGTGGGCTCAGCAATTGTGGCTCGTAGGCTCTAGAGCGCAGGCTCTGTAGTAGTGGCTCATGGGCTTAGTTGCTCCGCGGCACGTGGGATCTTCCCAGACCAGGGCTTGAACCCGTGTCCCCTGCACTGGCAGGCAGATTCTTAACCACTGTGCCACCAGGGAAGTCCAGAATGTGGAGATTTGTCAGCCCAGATGTCATGGGGCTGAGGGTGCATTCTGGTGGCTTTAGCCCAAAGGGGGTCACTGTGACCGGTAGGCCCAGAGTAAGGGGGCAGGAGGGGGTCATGGGTAGAGGTGGACAGAGCGAGGGTACAGAGGAGGAGAAAACCAGTTGTGGGGACCATGGACCATTCGCTCAGTCTGAGCCAATGGGCGCTACCGGTGGACCAGAGGCTGCTGGGCCCTCCCATCCGGGTCCCTTTGCTGATGGTGCTGGAATGTAAGGGACTTCAAGGAATACCAGGTCTGTGGGAGAATCTGGCAGTCAAGTCATGGCCACTGCCCTTGAAGGGTATTCGAATCAGCTCTGGAAATAAGTCCCTCATCTAAGCATGAGGACTTTTCACGTGAGGAGCACTTTCTAAAAGGCAGACTCAGGAGGACAGGGCTGGCTTGACACCCAGCTGATCCTCAGCGAGAAGAGGCGACCAGCGTGGGTGGCCTGGGCCCCACCAAAGGGAGCTGGTGGGCAGGGAGTCGGCAGACAGGCATGGCTCAAAATTTGCAGGGCCCAGGACAAAAATACAAACAGAGGCATGCAGTATATGTTTGTCAGATATTGGAAGGTTACAAAACAAACCAAGAAACTAGTAAATAAGATAAGTTTCATTTTCCCACCTTGTAAAGTTATGGTTTTATGTAACTGAAAGGGACAAAATATCAAGGAAGACAATTTAATTATTATTACACATCTGGGTGTTTTGTTGGTGGGCTGGTGGCATTTGGATGAGTAATAAGACATATTTCATAAAATATATTTTATTGTCTTCATTTTAGCAAGATGACTATAATTGTTATAATCAAGATTTTTCACATCATTTGGAAATTGTGTATGGATGGTAATAATCTAAAGGATCAAAAATAAAATGCAGTTGTATTTAGAGTGTATAGAATTTGAATATATTTCCATCAAAAATGTAAATTGAATGTAAAGAAAGGAAAATTTATATTTTCAAAAGTTGTTTTTATTCCTTGAAATTATCTAGGAAATTAAAACTATAGACATCATAATTAATGAATATCCAATTTTAAAATACAATTATTTAAATAGACATGATATAGTAATTCAAATTTTTAAAGATTTTATAAAAATTAAACTATTCATAGTTGTGATTAATGTCCATCTAGTTGCCAGTGTAAAGAATTAGTACCACATTTCATGGGACTTCCCTGGTGGTGCAGTGGTTAAGAATCCGCCTGCCAATGCAGGGGACATGGGTTTGAGCCCTGGTCTGGGAAGATCCCACATGTCACAGAGCAACTAAGCCTGTGCACTGCAACTACTGAGCCTGTGCTCTAGAGCCCACGAGCCACAGCTACTGAGCCCGCGTGCCACAACTGCTGAAGCCCGCACGCCTAGAGCCCGTGCTCCACAACAAGAGAAGCCCCCGCAATGAGAAGCCCAGGCACTGCAACAAAGAGTAGACCCGGTCGCCACAACTAGAGAAAGCCCACGCACAGCAACTAAGACCCAATGTAGCCAAAAAATAAATAAAATTTTTTAAAAAAAGGGCTTCCCTGGTGGCGCAGTGGCTGAGAGTCCGCCTGCCGATGCAGGGGACACAGGTTCGTGCCCCGGTCCGGGAAGATCCCACATGCTGCGGAGCGGCTGGGCCCGTGAGCCATGGCCACTGAGCCTGCGCGTCCGGAGCCTGTGCTCTGCAATGGGAGAGGCCACAACAATGAGAGGCCCGCATACTGCAAAAAAAATAAAAGAATTAGTATCTCATTTCATGTTACATTAATCCAAGTAATATGAATTGTTAAATACTGTAAGATGTTCCTCAGCTGCCATGTGCATTTATTGTGAATACCACACTAATTCATGAGTACTTTTAGAACCACAAATTGGAACAGGGAGAAAAGCCAAAAAAAAAAAAAAAAGATGCTCAACATTACTGGGAAGCGGATACTTTGTTATGTAAGAAGTTGTTGCTCTCTGAAAGGATTTGACAAGTTTAATTTGTCTGCCCCGCAAAACATTCTTGCCACTTAGTGCCCTTCCTCCATCCCTCCCGTCCCCCCCCCAGTAGCATCCTGTTTCCCTCCCTTTCCCACCCTTGCCCCTGTCAGCCACTGTGCAACCCTCAGACCTTCATCTGGGCACAATCACCTTTTGTTCTTCAAACCCAAGAAATGAAGAGTTTCTTAGAGGCCTGAGCAGTGTTAGGGGAGCGGATTAGGCTTGTGGGTCCCATGGGTGTTGTGTGACAGAAGCTCCTGTATGTTCTGTAATGTATTTATTTGTGAGTGTGTGTTTGTGATGTGCGGGGCTCAGGGCAGTAGCCCTTCTTCCCTGCACCTAAGGGTGTTTCAGGGGATGTCTTCTTGCCCATGAGATAGATGTCTATCCTGCAGCTAACGAGAGATAAATGACGGTGCTTACGCTAGAGCTGGAGCTTAAATCTAGGTATCGGCATACACTCATTCATCTCTTTCACATATGCTTTTGTTCATTTATTTAAAACCTATATTCACGTCCTCCAATCCTTTATTTCATCGTGGAATGCCAGGCTATAGCAGTCTTGTAGTGCAGCCCGGTGATCCTACAGACGAGGGAGTTGAGGCTCAGAGAGGGGCACTGATGTACATAAGATCATACAGCAGAGAAGCCCTCCGGCCGGGTTTCACAATGCAGACGATGGGTGGTGGCTTTTGAGTTTCAGGTAAAATCTGAATATGTGTCGCTAGGTCCCAATCAGCTTCCCTTCCTTCACCAGACTCTGTCACCGAGGCACCTGCCCTGGGGAGCTCCTGGGGGTGGGAGTCAGTAGTTCTGCCTGAAGAGCCACTTCCTGTTTGGGGCCAAGCACTTCCTTCACGTGACTCATAAGCTCCCACTGGCCCCATCCTGGGAAGCCAAGGTGGGGATAGAGATGGGCCCCGGCCGCATCCCGCCCTGCCTGGTACCCAGGCTGGGTGATCATGAGACGGAGCAGTGCCACAGACTGGATGTAAGAGCTGGGCCATGGAAGGAGGATGCTAGACTGTTCTCGCCCAGCCTGGCAGGCAGGGCTCTGAGAGTGCAGGGGAATTGGGGCCACGGTGGGCATGAGGGCAGCGTCCGCATCCAGCCACTCCTACACACATCTGGTTTCCAGGGTAGCTGCTGCCCAGGTGGGGGCCGACAGCAGAGCTGGGTCTCCCTCAGGGGGAACTTGTGATGCTTTTTCTTCCTTGTAGGGCAGTGAGGTGTGATGGAAAGAGCAGTAGGCTGGGGGTCATGGACTTGAATTTCCGACACCAACTTTCTGGTGACCTTGTCAGTTCCCAGCCGCTCTCCGGGCTTCAGTATCCATGTCTGTCTAATGGCGGAGGGCTTGCTGGCTGTGACATGTGGCAAGTTGTTATTACAGGATTTCCATTAAGAGATTTGTGTTTGAATTCTGGCTCTGCCACCTTGCTGAATGTGTCCATCTCTCAGAGACTCCATTAAAAATTTTGAAATAATCATCATCAGTTTAAGCATTTTACATAGTTTAATTCTCACATCAACCCTATGGGGTAGGTTTTATTATTATGATTATTGTTTTATACATAAGGAGATTGGGGCACAGAGAGGTTAAGTAACTTGCCCAAGGTCACACAGTAAGAGCCAAGATCCTAACTTAGGCAGTTTGACCCCAGTGTCCATGCCATTAACAACTATGTTCTTGCTACTCAAACTGTGGTCCCTGGACCTGCAGCAAGGTATCACCCAGGAGCTTGTAAAAAATTGTAGAATCTCAGACCCCAGCCTAGACCTACTGAGTTGGACTGCCTTTTAACAAGATCTCTAGGTGATTTGTTTGAGAAGCCCTGCTCTATTTATTTTTTTTTTACATCTTTATTGGAGTATAATTGCTTTACAATGGTGTGTTAGTTTCTGCTTTACAACAAAGTGAATCAGTCATACATATACATATGTTCCTATATCTCTTCCCTCTTGCATCTCCCTCCCTCCCACCCTCCCTATCCCACCCCTCCAGGGGGTCACAAAGCACCGAGCTGATCTCCCTGTGCTATGTGGCTGCTTCCCACTAGCTATCTACCTTACGTTTGGTAGTGTATATATGTCCATGCCTCTCTCTCGCTTTGTCACAGCTTACCCTCCCCCCCCCATATCCTCAAGTGCATTCTCTGTTAGGTCTGTGTCTTTATTCCTGTCTTACCCCTAGGTTCTTCATCACTTTTTTTCCCCTTAAATTCCATATATGTGTTAGCATACGGTATTTGTCTCTCTCTTTCTGACTTACTTCACTCTGTAGGACAGACTCTAGGTCTATCCACTCATTACAAATAGCTCAATTTCGTTTCTTTTTATGGCTGAGTAATATTGCATTGTATACATGTGCCACATCTTCTTTATCCATTCATCCGATGATGGACACTTAGCCCTGCTCTGTTTCTATTCCCTCTGTCACTTAGGCCTTAGGATCGTTGTGGGAGATGAAGAAAATAAGTGTTTTATAAACTGTAAAGTGCAGTGCATTCAGGGCTCTGTGAGAAACCTGGGGACTGGAAGTGGAGGGAGGCAGGGCTGGGGGTGCCCCAGGAGTCCATCTCTCAGTAGCTGGATGTCATTTCCAAGCTTCTGTGAGTCCACCTCTATCCCCCTCCCATCCAAGGCTGAGTCTTGTTTGTATTTCTTGCTGGTATGAGGCTCCAGGGCCCGATCAGATTGGAGAAAGTTCTTATGTCGGAATGGGATTGGGCTGGACACCAGGCCTGAGCCACCCCTGCCCTGGGTCCCACCCTGGCTCTGACTCTGACTCTCTGGGTGACACAGGCCCTGCCAGCCTCAGTGTCCCCTAGTGGGCAATGTGGCGACACCCTCTGCAGCCTGCAGTGCTGACCCAGCACCCCCTCCCCTCTCCCCCTCTCCCCTTCTCCCCAAGGCCTGTCAGGACCATCTCTCCTCCCAGTTCCTGGGCAGGAGGGCTGCCCTGCCAGCTGTAGGAGCTGGTGATGGGGGAGGCGGGGCATGAGTCTGAAGTCAGCCACATAATTGCGGTGCCCCAGGTCCCTCCTCCAGCCCACCCAGCCCTCCCTCAGCGGCTGCTTTAGAACAGCTGGTCTGGCGTCTGCCTCCAAAGAAGCAGGTCCCTGGGCAGCAGGAACGGGCCTCTGCCTCCCAGGAGCCAGGCATAGCCCCAGGTTTCACCCCAGGGTGGCTGGACCTTGGATCATGTTTCTGTGGGCCCTGGTGGGGCAGGAGTGGTTCACACAGCGGGTTGTACTGGGTTTGGGTTTGGGGCTGGTTTGGGGGCAGCATATGTGGAGGTGCTTGTGTGGGGTCTCATAGCACACGACTGGATCACGTACGTCTCCTTGGCTCTCCCACCGGCCTGGCGGCTTCCCCAGGGCAGGGACTAGATGTGACCCATCCCTGGTCCCCATACCAAGCGTGGGGTGGGCACAGGGCGGGGGCTTACTAAGGGCCGGGTGGGAGGGGAGAAGGCAGGATGGACTGATGTGTAATCTGACTGGGTTTGTCCCCTCAGCTCTCCCACTGAAGTGACATCACCACCTCTGTGGACAGGACCCCCCAGGAGCCCAGCTCACAGCCACTGGTGCCTTCTTCCAGGTAAAGGAAAAAGCAAGGAAGGAGGTGGGGGGAAAGGAGTTAGAGGGAAGCTGCAGAGAGCAGCCCACTGGGTTCTAGAAAGATGTTCGCTCTCTCACGGGAGCTGTACTCTACAGTTCATGGGAAAAGGCAGAGGAAACAAGGATTATTTTTCCATTTTACAAGCAAGAAAAAACAAAAACAGAAACTCTGAGTAGAGTTGTCTCTTGCTTTCTCCAGTGGACTAGGTACTTATCTAAAGCACCTCACACATATTAGATCATTCAATCCTCACAACAGCCCATGAGGTTGGTGCTATTATTATCCCCACTTTATAGATAAGGAGACTGAGGTCTAGAGGCATTAAGGAACCTGCTCAGTTAGTAAGTGGTAGAACTAGGTTTCAAACTTGGCAGGCTGGCTCTGGGTTCACATTCCTAACCCCTATGATTTACTGCCTCTCTAGAGCCAGGCGTTAAACTAAGTTTCCTTGACCTTCAGTTTGGAGGTTTAATGGGCTCCCATTTCCAGGGGAGATTTGTATTTTAAGAGAGAATCCCAGAGTGAGTGATGCTTCAGCCAAAGGAATGAATGGTAAATGGTGGAATTAGAGGCCTTGAATCATGGACTGAGCATGAACCTTCAAGGTTTACTGGACCAGCCAACCCCTGGGACTTTCTTCCTCAGCATTCAGGCAAGGTCGGTTTTTAGAAAGGAAACCTGGAAACCTGAAAGAGGGGAAGAAAAGCTTAGGCCCCAGGTTCTCAGACTTGCCTGAGTGGCAGGGCTGCTGCTCGTCACAGAGCACTGTGATGAAGAGAGATGCAAGTGGCAGTGAGAAAGTCAGTATTCTGTGCTAAATCTGAGGTCATCTTGTACTAGACCTGGAACAGATAGCAGAGGTTTCAAAAAATTGTGGGAGAAAATACCTGAGAGCTTTTTTAGTAATTTAATTTTTCCTGTAAATAGGGAAAAGGCTAATAATTATTCAGAGGCAGAATTGGGAACAGACTCCGAAGTGGCCCTGCAATTGGGTGGTTTAAGAGGCTCTGATGGGTTCTTTCTTTCCTTCCTTTGCACATTTAACCACTTTTCTGACTGACGTATAAATGCGTGCCTCCTTGGTGCTGGCCCAGTGCAGGAACACAGGGCCCCCGTCCAGTGATTCCTCTAGCAGGGACGGGGCCTGGGGTATCGCGTGTCCCTGTCACCCGCAGGGTCGCAGATACTGTGGCTCTTCAGAAAAGCTGGGCCAAATGGATCCGAAGTCTCCGCCTGGGGAAGCTCTCAGCCTGGCGGGCGAGGCAGCCACAGAAGCAGATAATTACTATGCTCAGAGGCCTATGATCATGTCTCAAGAGCTCTGCCTGGTGATTCGAGAACAAAGGGAAGAAGCAGTGGGCTTCTGCGGGGGGATCAGACCAAGCTTTGTCCAGGGTGCATTTGTTAAGATGGTTGGGATTTGGATTGGGGGGGTAGGGTGAGGGTTCTCGTGGCAGAGGGCCCAGCATGAGCAAAGGTACGGGGGAGGGGGGAGGCTGGGAGGTGCCGTGTGCTCGGAGCACAGCCGCGTGAGGAGGGCCAGGGGCAGGTGAGGCTAGACAGGTAGGTGTGAGGGGAAGGAAGCAGAAGGAGATTCCTAAAACGGCAAGACCTGCTTCTCCTCCCATCCCCAGGGCCTGCCTGGGAAGCCTGTTTGTCTAATAACTCTGCTGTTTTACATAAATAAATAACGTAAATCATTGCTCTCCGTTCCCTCAGGGGCTAAAAACTGGGCAGAGAGGAGTCTGCTCAGTGCACGTCTCTGCCGGACTCAGCTTCCTCCTCTCCTCCTCCTCTTCAGGGCCGCCTCCTTCCAGAGACCCAGGGAGAGGCAGCGGAAAAAGTCAGCCTGGTTCCTGTGCCTGGGAGGGGCTGGGGCGTCCACCAGGGGTGAGAGGATGGTGAAAGTCTCTCCCCTGACCAGGCCCCTGGCCTGGCCCTTTGCTCACTGCAGGGAGAACCTGTCAGTGCTGGTGGGCGGAGGGGGGGCTGGGGGCAGGCCCCTCCTCTTAGGAGGGCCTTCCTTCTGTCCCCATTTAAAGAGGGAACCGCTCGGCCCTCCAGGGAGGGAGGGGCCACTGTGCCGGGGACCCACCACTAGAGGCTGTGCAGAGGATTTCTGCAGGGAGGGGAGGCTGGATGGAATAGCTCCAGGTCTTTCCTGGTGCTGACACTTGATGACTTTCATATTCTGGAATCCGGGGTTAGTTCTAAGATCCCTGTCGGATTGTGCCAGGATTCCATGATTATAAGAGCCCTGGGGGAGGTGATTCTAAGACTCTGGTTTAGAGAGTGTGAAGGCTGTTCCTGGTGAATGCTGAGCCCAAGCTCATAGCGCTGACCTGGGGAAAGAGATCCAAAGAGAGGTCCTCTCTGTGCCAAGAGAACCCAAGGGCCCTGGGCAGGGTCCTGAGCCTGATCCCCGTTCAGCCTATGGCCCCAAACATGCAGGTCTGTCCCCCAAGGGCCTTAACCAAGGGTGCAGCTCAGCAAACGTGCCCTGCCCTCCACCAGCCTCAACCTCCTCGTCCATAAAATGGGGATCCGGTACTTACCCGTGGAGTTGGGGCCATGCTTCAGTGAGACGATGTGTGTGGAGGCTCCTTGTACACTGCAGAGCACTGTGAGTGTGGTTGTAATTGTAGCTGCTGTTGCTGCGATGAGACTGTCTCCCTGAAAGGAAGGGCCACATTGGATTCTCGGTGAATCTCTCTCAGGTCCCAGCAGTGCCTGGCACACAGCAGAGGCTTCTTAAACATACACTGAATGAGTAAATTGGGTATGGAACAGATAATACCAGAGGCCACGTTTCCGAGGAAGCCAGCCCTTCCTGAAGGAGAAGCAGGAAGTGCCCCCTACAGGAGGGCAGCCCGGAGGGACAGAAGGGGACCCACGACTGGGGTGAAGCAAGCCTGCTGGGAGTTTCCCCAGAGGAGGAGCAATGAGAAGTCTTCTGGGACAGAAGTGTTGGGTAAACAGGAGGTCCTGGCACCACGGTGGAAAGAGATTAACAATGACCCTAATTATGGCATGATTGATTCTTTGACAGCTCCTGTTGAGCCCCAGCCTAAGCCACTGAGTAGCTTTTCCCCCAAAGAATGAGCGGCCATGACGGGGCCACTGGCCCACCAGGCCTCCTTCCCGGCACCTCCTCCCCCAGCTTCTCCCCACCGGCAGCTGCCTCAGTGACAGACTTCCTTCCTCCCTACAACTGCCTGTCTTCTCTGCTGATTTCATTAGAATCTAGGGCTTTCTCTGAGGCCCAGAGAAGTGGAGTGACTCGCTCAGGGCCACACAGTGAGGTGTAGCGGCCCACATCTCTCAGTTTAAGCCATCTGATGAGCGGGAAATGTAGTGACTCTTTGAGCGTTCCTCAAAAGCTAAGCATAGGAGGCTGTGCTGGAGAGCAGTAGGGTGGGACGTGGGATCGGATGGTCTGGGAGTGGGAGGTCCCAGAATCAGCTCTGTCCCCGCATCTCCAGCCCCAGCTCTGGGGCCAGGGATTTGTTTTGTGGATTTGGGTTTGGTCGATTGTTTGGAGAAATAGCCCAGCTGGCAAGCTGCCCCGGGGGTGCCCTGCTGCCCCTGGGTCCCCAGAGGGCTGGGAGGCTACTGTTGGAGTAGACACCCCCATCACAACCAGATGGAACCCACACGGGGCTTAACTTACTGCTGGAGCCCTCAGCCCTGGGAGAGGCCCTGCTCACCCTCCCTTTCCCTGTGCTGTCCCCTTACCTAGAGCCCCCTTCTTTCCCCCCTTGTGTTACAAATCCTCCCTTATTTCTGAGTTCTGTTGACATCCACCCTCTCCAGGAAGCCTCCCTGCAGTGTGGCTAGAGGAAGCACAGGAGTTTTGGGTCCAGAAGAGACCCTGACCCAGGCAGGGCTGAGTTCCTGGAGGAGGAGCTGCTGCGCTGAGATGAGCAGGAGTTTTCCAGGCCTCAAGGCGGTCAGAGGATCGCAGAGCTATGATGGTTTCACAGGCACACCTGCATTGGGAACAGGGGATGGGCATGCAGTGAGGAAGGACCACAGGGAGGCCCTGGTCTGGCTCGAAGGCCATGTTCCCTGAGCACTGTGGGAAGGAGTCCCCACAGCCCTGTGCCTTTTACTCCTTGGGTTTCACTCTTAAGTCAAGTTTGGGGTCATTGTGAGTTATCCAGGCCGTGACTACCTATACCTTGGTCCCTGTCAAAGATGGTAGAGATACCTGGACAGGGGCAGAGCCCTGGCCTGGGGTTCAGGATGACCAGGCCTCTAACCTCGTCGCAGGCCTTCCTGCAGCTTTCAACCTCATCTTGACTGCTCCAGTTGGCGGCAGGCTCCTGAATTCCAGCCATTGGTCCTGGGAATGGAGGGGGCTCTTCCCCGCCAGACCAGGCAAGGACTGTGGGATTTGTCCTTCCATCCTCCTTGAGCAACCCCACCTCTGCTTATCTCCTGAGGATGGGGAGAGAGCAGGTGGATAAAGGGTTTTTAGAAGCTGAGCGCCGAAGAGGCCCTTGGAGATCATCCGACGTTGTTCACACCATCCCATGATACAGACGGGAAAGCTGAGACCAGAGGCTTGTGGAGGTCACCCAGCCTGCTGGTGGCTGAGCTCAGCCTCAGCCACCAGCCCCGAGTCTGGGCTAGGGTTGAGGCCCAGTGAGGGCGGCCATGGCCAAGGAGACGGGCCTGGGAGGGGGGAAGGGGGAGGGCGTGGTTCCACCTCCACATGTGCGCCCTGCCCTGTTCCCTGGGCCCCGGGAAGGCTGCCGGAGGAGGTCAGGTCTCCGTCTCCCCCAGCCCTGCACCCACTGTATGTGGGGGGGGTCCTTTTTCCTGCCCAGAGTTCTCGGTCGCAGTCCATGCCCCTGCTGCCAACCAAAATATTGAACTTGGCCCTTTGAGGTGCAGTTTTCAGTGACACATGCTACAGCTGTCATGGACACGGAAGGCGGTAGAAACGTGGGCAGCAGACAGACCCTCCATCTAGGGCTGGTGCCATGGAAAGACTAGGCTTTAGAGGCAGCCCTGGTTTCAAATCCTCTCTTCTCCATGGGTAGCTGTCTGGCCTCGGGTGAATCGTGTAATCTCTCAGGCCTAGATCTATTGATCCAGCTATCTATTGATCAATTGATATAGATATTTAAATTAAATACATATGTATTTAATTAACAGATGATTTTTTTGGTGACAGTTTTAGAAAAATTGATCGGAAAATACAGAGTTCCTACATACTCTCCTTCCCCTACCCCATGGTTTTGCCTATTATTAACGTCTTATCTTAGGGGGGTACGCTTGCTATAATTGATGAGCCAGTGTTGCTACAATATTATTAACTGAAGTCCATAGTCTACATTAGGGTTCACTCTTTGTGTTATATATTCTGTGGGGCTTGACAAATGTATAATGACATGTATCCATCATTACAGTATCATACAGAATAGTTTCACTGCCCGAAAAATCCCCTGTGCTCCCCACCTCCAACCCCTGGCCACCACTGATCTTTTTACCACTTCTTGGTTTTCCCTTTTCCAGAATGTCATATGGTGAAAGCATACAGTATGCAGCCTTTCCCATTGGCTTCTGTCACTTAGCAATATGCTTTTGAGGTCCCTTCATGTATTTTTATGGCTTGATAGCTCATTTCTTTTTACTGCTGAGCACTATTCCATTGTCTGGATGGACCCCAGTTTGTTCCTCCATCCACCTGGGGCCCATATTTCTAACCTGTAAAAGAAGACTGTCAAACTCTACTTTGGACAGCTCTCATCGGGAGCTGACACAGGTGCGGTGCTCAGCATGCTGCCCCACAAGCTCCCCCACCACCCTCTGTAACTAGCTTCCTTCTCTTAGCATAATGTTTTCAAGAGTCATTCACGTTGTAGCATGTGTCAGTATTTTCATTCCTTTTGATTGCAGCCTTGGGTCCTTTTTGTGTCGTTCCATCTAGTGCCCATTCCTCAGAGAGGTGAAATGAGTCTCCAAGGTCACACACGCAAGTCAGTTGAAGGAGACCAGGCTGCAATCCAGGCACTGACACCTGGCCTGAGACTCTTTCCACTCTCAGGAAAGAGAGCAGGCCTGGGGCCTGAGGCAGCGGGGTCTGGGGGCAGTGAGGGCCGGGCACCCTGCCAGTCAGGGGAGGGACGAGGAGACGGGAAGTGGGTGAGGTGCGTTCCCAGGGTGTAAGGATGGGCGAGCCCCCTGGAGGTGTATGCCCACCCCCTACATCCTTCGAGCGGACCCTCACTCCGTCTCCCTTCTGACTCCCCCCTGAAGCCCCTTCCCTGTGCAAACAGGAGGCTGTGGAAGTTCGGGGCAGGGACCAGGAATTCAGACAGAAAATGAGACTTTGGGCTGAGGAGGGCCCTCAAACATCGGGCTAAGAGGTGAGGGCTTTCTCTTGTCCCAGAGCCGGCAGGGCCTCCAGGCTGAGGATTTCTTTGGAACCTGGCTGATATCAGCAGCTCTGGGAGGTGGCTTGGAGAACTTAACTGATGCAAGTGATGCCATTAGCCCTGGCAGGAGGGGGGCAGCTGGGGAGAATCTGGTCTCTGGGGGCTTGTCCTGACCGCTCAGGGTCTGGGCAGCAGGAACTTGCGAGCCTTCTCGGAATTGTGGTCCAGGACGCCCCCAGGGCTGCCTCCCCTTGCTACCCCGTGCTGGCCACTGGGGAAGTGGGAATAACTCAGGCTATCCCCTGGGGGAGCAGGCATGTCAGTGGTGCTCCCACAGGCTGCCCAGGAAGAAGGAGGGATGCCGGGAGCCCTCTAACCAAACCTGGGGCTCAGGGGAGGCTCCCCGGAGGAGGTAACATCTGAGCAGAGACTCGAAGGGTCAGGAGGTGTTAGCCAGATGAAGGGACAGCAGGTTCTGGAGTGCTGAGGCTAGAGGAGCCAGATCCTGGTCATTTGTCTGCTAAAAACTCACTCTGACTGCAGGTGAGACCTTGGATTGGCAGGGCAAGGCCCACCGCAGGGATTCCCCATCCAGGGGTGAGGTGAGACTGGGCCACTGCCCTGGCAGTGGCCAAGGGTGTGCTGAGAAAAGGGTCTTGAGGGATGTTAGAGGCAGGTTGGGGGTGATGAGGCGGTCACTGTGCCCATGATGAGTCTGGGTGACCCCCCTGGAGACAGCAAGGAGCCGCTGGCTATCTTGATGGCCCCAGGAGAACATGCAGAGGAGAGAAGAGGTTTGCCTCTCAGAGATGCCCCTGCAGTTCTGAATAGTGTGAAAATTCATGGTGGGGATGTGGGGGGAGGGAAATAGTTCCAAGAGCCACAGTCAGCTGAGTCCCCGGCTGGAGGCCTGGTGCAGGCAGCTCTACTTCCCTCTTTTCCAGATTTGAAATGGAAATTCCATTCCTGGGTGGGTTGTAATGCTCATTCATGGGGGATGGGGGAGCAGAGGACACATGGGAATCAGTCCCAGAGTCGGGGTGGGGGTGGGGGTCCTGGGAAAGGAATGGGAGGGCAGGGCCCCTGCCTGCAGAATGCCCACCTGCCGTGCCTCAGTCACTGCAGCCATGTGCCCTCCTGGCACCGCTGCCCCACCCCCAACCCCCAGTCATCTGACCTTTTTTGGAAGTCAAGACAAAAGCTGAAACCAAGGCTCAGGGAAGAGCCCTGAGTGGCTCTGGCTACAGGGCAAGTCATTGGCCAAGGCAGGGTGAATCGAGGGCCCTTTCTACATATTAGCTGCTTCCTCCCTTCCGGGGGAAGTAGGGGCAGGTGTTGTGGCCCACCTGACAGCAGAGACCCTCATCTGGGGGTTCACAGGGTGAGACGTGGTCCCTGGCTGTGGACTCTGGCCTTCTACCTCCTCTGGAAGGCTGTGAATGTGGGAGTACATATGTGAGCACACACTCCTTCCATTTTTTTTTTTTTTTGGCCACAATGTTCAGCTTGTGGGATCTTAGTTCCCAGCTTAGCGATCGAACGCAGGCCCTTGGCCGTGAAAGCGCCAAGTCCTAACCACTGGACCACCAGGGAATTCCCCACACACTCCTCCTAGAGAGGAGTAAAGCTGAGAGGATCCCCTACCTGCCGACCCCACTCCTGACCTCCCCAACCCCATGGGTGCTAAGCTGACTGCAGCAGCATCGCCATCCTATACCGTCCCCCAAGCCCTGGGCTCCACACGGCTCCGAGAGCCCCCAGCAGCTGCACCATGTCCGCATGCCTCCGCAGGGAGCCACGGGCACAGAGGCTGCACCAGACGATTCCCGGCAATTAGGAGGCTCCAGGTCGGTCAGTGTGCCCAGCAAGCTCCTAATGCGCCTCCGCACTCGGACAGGAGGCTGTAATCCCTGTGCTGAGGTTAGCACTTGGAGAGTGGGGGGAGATAGGGGGTGTTAGGCAGAGGCCCTGAGCAAGGCCCAGACGTGGAAGTAGTTGGTGGGCCTGAAGCCCGGTGCCCCTATGGTGTGGCCTCTGGGGCGTTAGAGACGGGAGCTCATCCTACAGGCCTCAGCTCAGCACTGCCTCTGGGAAGCATGCCCAGACCCTCCCTGTACCTGTTAAGTGCCCACAGCACCCTTTCCCTTCTCAACCATATGCTGCACTTACAATACCGGTTCAGGGGCCATGGTGGCCCCGTGGTTGCAGGGTCAGTAGACTTTCCCTATAAAGGGCTGGGCAGTAAGTATTTTAGGCTTTCTGAGCCATATGGTCTCTGTCATAACTCTGCAGTTATACTTAAAGCAGCCATAGACAATACATAAACGAGTGAGTGGGCCTGCGTCCAATAAACCTTTATTTACAGACTCTGAAATTTGACTCTCGTATAATTTTCATGGATCAAAACATATTTTTGTTTTGGTTTTTCCCCCCAACTACTTCAAAAATGTAAAAACCATTCTTATCTTGTGGGCTGTATAAAAACACGTGGCTGGAGTTCTCAGAGCTCCTGGTACAAGCTTCTCCCATTGGGTGGATTCTTGGCTTTTCTCCCAGCATGGCCCCCAAACACAAGTCTTCACTTCCACCCCAAGCAAAGAAACCGAAGAAACTGAGACTGACTCCTGCCTCCAGGCCAGAGGAAACGCCTGCTTCTCCGAACTTGCCGAAGGAAGAAAAAGAACAGCAAGAAGCAATTGAATATATTGATGAAGCGCAAAATGAAACAGACAGACTTAACGAACAAGCCAGGGAGGAGATTTTGAAAGTAGAACAGAAATATAACAAACTCTGCCAACCATTTTTTCAGTAGAGGTCGGAACTGATTGCCAAAATCCCAGATTTTGGGGTAACAGCATTTGTTAACCATCCACAAGTGTCTGTACTCCTTGGGGAGTACTGCATTATTTGCAGAGGTGCTGCATTATTTGACAAGAGTCAAAGTGACAGAATTTGAAGATATTAAATCAGGTTACAGAATAGATTTTTGTTTTGATGAAAACACTTCGAAAATAAAGTTCTCTCCAAAGAATTTCATCTGAATGAGAGTGGTGATCCATCTTCAAAGTCCACTGAAATCAAAAGGAAATCCGGAAAGGATTTGACAAAATGTTCAAGTCAAACGTAGAATAAAGCCAGCAGGAAGAGACAGCATGAGGAACCAGAAAGCTTCTTCACCTGGTTTACTGATCATTCTGATGCTGGTGCAGATGAGTTAGGAGAGGTCATCAAAGATGATATTTGGGGCTTCCCTGGTGGCGCAGTGGTTGAGAGTCCACCTGCCGGTGCAGGGGACACGGGTTCGTGCCCCGGTCCGGGAAGATCCCACATGCTGCGGAGCGGCTGGGCCCGTGAGCCATGGCCGCAGAGCCTGCGCGTCCGGAGCCTGTGCTCCCGCAATGGGAGAGGCCACGACAGTGAGAGGCCCGCGTACCGCAAAAAAAAAAAAAAAAAAA
>NW_021703784.1:55192988-55208346 GCF_005190385.1 Monodon monoceros
ACCGAAAAAAAAAAAAAAAAAAAAAAGATGATATTTTGGCCAAATCCATTATAGTACTACTTGATTCCGGACATGGATGATGAGGAAGGGGAAGGAGAAGAAGATGATGGTGATGATGAAGAGGAAGAAGGATTAGAAGATATTGATGAGGAAGGGGGTGAGGATGAAGGTGATGAAGATGATGATGGGGAGGGAGGAGAGGAAGATGAAGGGGAAGGTGACTAATGGAACACTGATGGATTCCAACCTTCCTTTTTAAATTTTCTCCAGTCCCCGGGAGCAAGTTGCAGCCTTTTTTTTTTCTTTTTTCTCCTCCTCTTGTGCTCAGTCGCCCTGTTTTTGAGGTCTCTTTTCTCCTTTATACTGTGGCTCACAACTTATTTTGGGCAGAAATACCTTGAGCAGAATTCAGTGGGAAAAGAATCTCTACCCCTTTCTGTTCCAAATTCATTTTTATCCCTTCCTGTCTCAAAAAACCTTTATGGAATCAACACCACCATGCTCTGTGGGAAAAAAAAAAAAACCTTCTGCTCCCTTAGCTCTGCTGGAAGCTGGAGGGTGCTAGGCCCCTGTGTATTAGTGCATAGAATTCTAGCTTTTTTCCTCCTTTCTCTGTATATTGGGCTCAGAGATTACACTGTGTCTCTATGTGAATATGGACAGTTAGCATTTACCAACATGTATCTGTCTACTTTCTCTTGTTTAAAAAAAGAAAAAAAAAACTTAAAAAAATGAGGTTATAGAAGGTCAGCAAAGGGTGGGTTTGAGATGTTTGGGTGGGTTAAGTGGGCATTTTGACAACATGGCTTCTCCTTTGGCATGTTTAATTGTGATGTTTAACGGACATCCTTGCAGTTTAAGATGACACTTTTAAAATAAAATTCTCTCCTAATGATGACTTGAGCCCTGCCACTCGACAGGAGAAGCAGCAGAACCTGTAGGACCTTATTTGCAATTGACGTTCTCTATTGTAATTTTGTTCCTGTTTATTTTTAAAATTTTGTTTCACTGGAAAGGGAAGATGATGCTCAGTTTTAAACCTTAAAATTATACAGGTTGCTTTGTCACAATAAAACTAAATGTGTACACACACACACACACACAAAATATGTGGCTGGTTGGATTTGGCTATGAGTTATAGTTTGCTAACCCCTGGGTTAGAACAAGGAGCCAGACTGCCAGGCTCTGCTGTGTGACCTTTGACAAATGGCTAAACATTTCTGTGCTTCAGAATTCTCATCTGTAAAATGGGAATGATAATGATAACACTTGGAGAAAGTAAAATTGTACAACAGCTTTGGAAAACAGCTTTTGGCAGTTCTTCAAAAAGTTAAACATAGAGTTACCGTATGACCCAGCAATCCCATCCCAAAGTATTACTCAAGAGAAATGAAAATATACATTCACACAAAAACTTGTTCATAGCAGAGTTATTCATAACAACCAAAAAGTGGTAACAACCCAAGTGTCTACCAACTGGTGAGTGGATAAAATGGTATATCTATACAATCAAATAATTTTCAGTCATAATAAGAAATGCAGTACTGATTCATGCTATAACATGGATGAACCTTGAAAACATTAAGTGAAAAAAGCAAGACGCACAAGACCATATATCATATGATTCCATTTATGTGAAATGTCCAGAATGGGCAAATCCGTGGAGACAGAAAGTAGATTAGGTTGCTTGGGGCTGGGGGGTGGGAGTGGGGGAGTGACTGCTAATAGGTATGGGGATTTTTGTTGGATGATTAGGTCATGGGTGGGTGGCAGGGGACTGTCCTAGGGGACTTGGAAGGATGGGCCTCTGACTCCGAGAGAGACAAGGACCCACGGCAGGGCTCTGAGCAGAGGCTGACCCTCCCTGACCTAGACTACAGTGACACCTGCTGTGCTGGGGCCAGGTCCCTACCCCTCCCCTGCCTCACAGTACTTTGTTTCCTCCCCCAGGACCAGCCGGGGGCCTCCATGGGCGCCTGAGGGCAGGGCGCCAGGGCCGCGGGCGCGAGCATGGTGAGACACCAGCCCCTGCAGTACTATGAGCCGCAGCTCTGCCTCTCCTGCCTCACCGGCATCTACGGCTGCCGCTGGAAGCGCTACCAGCGCTCTCACGATGACACCACACCGGTGAGCTGTGCTGGGATGGGGCCAAAGGACCCAGGGAGCCCCAGGGCCTGGGGGAGGGGTCTCAGCTTTGACACCCTGCTGTGTGGCTCTGGACAGGCCAATGCCCTTTCTGGGTTTCAGTTTCTCCTTCTGTAAAATGGGCCTATGGAAATTCCCGAATCTACCTGACTAGGTGGGCAAGGAACATGGGTGTAGCCAGTTGTTGACTCCCCTCTGACAGTGTGGCGTGTGGGCTGCTCTTGAGGTCTGGGAAGGGAGGGCTGCTCCAAGAGGGTGGGGTCCCCCAAGGTGAGCAGAAGTTCTCAGCTTCCTGGCAGATCCTGATGGGCAGGTAAGCAGACGGGTGGCTCTTCAAGGGGAGGGTGAAGAGCTGGGCCAGGCCATCCTGGAGCCTGGGAGCTGGCAGGGCCATGGCCTGGCACCAGGGCCCAGTCACCTGAGCCACAAGCCTGCCAGGGCTGGCAGCAGGTGCTCAGCTGGATAAAGAAAGCCTCCCTTAGTGTCCGGCTCCCCAAGCCAAACCCCACGCCACACTTCCGTCCCTGGGGCACCATCAGCCATTGGATCTAGTTTCTTCTCTGAAGGAACCCAATTCCTTCAGGAGGGAACAGAGAGGGAGATAAATGGTGTTTATCTAAAAGCTTTGCTGCCTGGAAAACAACTTTCTCCTCCCTCCTGCTTGTCTGAACAGAGGCCAGCCTCCAAATTCAGCCAGCCCCAAAACGGGCTGGAGTGGCCAGGGGCGGAGGTCAGAGGCCAAGCATCACCAGACTATATCTGGATGTGGAGGTTGGGGAAGCTTGTCCACCTCCCTGCCCTCCCTCTCTGCCTGTGCTGGTAGGGACAGAGGGACAGAGCACTCGACTGAGTCGGGAGCCTGTTCTCATGACCCCCAAATGGTAAGAAGCAGGTACCACCTGTGGGTACCTGGCCTGATTCATTGCCGTGTACCCACTCTAGCACACAGGAGGCAACATGCCCAACTGAGGCAAGGGAGAGGAGGGACCTGCCCAGGGCAGCCTGTCCGTCCTATGTGCTGTGCTCCGAGTTCCATTCTCCCCTGAGGCAGCGGAAGGAAGTCAGCAGGGCCTCCATGTGTCAGGAGGGCAGGAGCTCGCAGTCCGCTGACACCCAGGTGTCTGTCTGTGTGCCGGGCGCTGAGCTGAGCACTGACACGCGGCCACCCCCGTTTCTCGCAAGCCCGTGAGCTAGATGTCATCGCCACCGCTTCACATGCGGAAACAGAAGCCAAGGACGTCCGTGACCAGGACAAGGTCACGCAGCTAGAGAGGGGCAGAGCTCGGATCTGGCCCTGCACGGTGTCCAGCGCTCTTGGTGGGGGTGGGATGGGAAGACTGCTGAGGCTGAGGAAGGGAGGAGAAGGATGGCTGAGCTCCCAAGCAGGAAGCCCTTGGCCGTCGGAAGAGACACTGGAGGAAGGCGGCTCTCTCCCAGGGCACCTCACACCTCTTGGTGGGCCCAGGGCCAGCCAGTTCCAGGCTGTGGAGTCAGGAAGTGATGGGCCTTGGCTGTGGCCCGCCCAGGGCCCAGGCTGGAGGAAGTGGTGGGTTGAGGCCAGTTTTGAGTTGACTGGGGGCCCAAGTGGCGTAGGCTCTGCAAATGCCAAGGCCTGAGGTGCCAGGTATGGGGCAATGGCCGGAGGCTGCAGGCCACAGCCTGGGAGAGGCGGGGAGAGGGGAGAGGGTTTTGCAGCAACTCTGGGTGGCAGGGCCTCTGCAGAAAGGGCTGAGCTCACCTCAGGCAACCCGCACCTCGCAGCTGAGGATGAGCGGACGGCCCACCCCGGCCCTTAACTCAGCTCCACTCCCGCTTCCTCTCCCACTTCCTGGGTTCCAGCCTCCGCGGGCTCACCCTTCTCTCCCTGGCTCTCCTCTCTTCTCTTTTCTCTCCCCAGTCCCTCCCCAGACAGCTGGGCCAGAACCATGATGGGGGCTGGGCTCCTGGCCTGACACAGTGAGAGCAACAGCAATCTGGTGTCTCAAAGTCAGGGCTGGTGCAGAGAAGCTGCTCTGTAAATTTTGCTGAACAAATAGAGGCCCAGAGTGAGCTCTGGGAGCGCAGGTTGGGGAGTGAAAGGAGAGCCCCTCGGGCCTGGAGAGGCCTCGGCCAGGGGGAGCGGGCCCAGCTTTGGGCCTGTGCCTTTCCTCATCCCCACCTTCCCCTCCTCCTATGGGCATCCCCTTACCCCTCCACCCCCCATGCCCCCACCAGGCACTGCCTCCGCTCAGGACCCCTTGGGGGAGCCTCTTGTGTCTCCCAAGTCAGGGAAGCCTAGGGTCAAGTTCTTCAGTGAAGCTGAACCTCTCTGGGCCTCTTTTGTGCAATGAGGTGACACACAGGTGGTGAGTCACAGAAGCACTCATCCTCAGGCTGGGAACGAAGTGTGAGAGTAACAGTTAATGTTTATTGAGCACCTATTGTATGCAGGGAGCTCATGGCTTACAGGCATTGCCCTGTTGATTGTTCTAACACCCTGTTGGGGCATATTTAATTGTTATGCCCTGTTTATGCATGGGGAAATCAAGGCTTAAAGCCCCATCCCCGATAGATTTGCAGCAAGAGCGTCAGGAAGTTGGAGGCTGCCAGGAAGACAGGCAGGTTTTAAGTCTGGGTGTGTTTATTTATTTATTTATTTTAAATTAATTAATTAATTTTGGGGGTGGCATTGGGTCTTCGTTGCTGTGCGCGGGCTTTCTCTCGTTGCGGCGAGCCGGGGCTACTCTTCGTTGTGATGCACGGGCTTCTCGTTGCGGTGGCTTCTCTTGTTGCGGAACATGGGCTCTAGGTGTGCGGGCTTCGGTAGTTGTGGCACGTGGGCTCAGTAGTTGTGGCGCACGGGCTTAGTTGCTCCGCGGCATGTGAGGTCTTCCCGGACCAGGTATCGAACCCGTGTCCCCATCATTGGCAGGCAGATTCTTAACCACTGAGCCACCAGGGAAGCCCCAAGTCTGGGTGTGTTTAAAGAAGAAAGGCAGGACGGGGAGGAGGACTTGGGAAGTTGCCTGACAGAGAGAAGAGCAGGGACCGGGAGCATTTGGGACAAGTTGGGGAATGGCTTGAATGCCAGGCTAGGCACCCTCAGTGCTTCCCTGGTTAAGAGCTGGCCCCGCAGTACTGGACGGGGATCCTGGGGAGGGAAGAGGGGTGCAGGGAGCCTGGGAAGGAGCCCCCGCCCTGCTGCTCTCCATCCAGGTTGGCCTCCTTCCTTCCTGCCCCTCCCCGCCCCTCACATTCCCATCTCCTCCAACCCTCTGCTCACACTGTCCCCACCCCCCAGGACACACACTTGACAAATAAGGAAACAGGAAACTGAGGACCAGAGAGATGAAATGACGTCCTCTCCTGCCCCCCAACACCGAGGAAGTGGAGGAGCCTGGCAGCAGAAGCCTGGCTCACTCAACAGCTAGGAAGCGGAAGCAAAAGCTTTTTATAACTGGGGATAATTAATTGGTTGTTGTCTGTGACTCATTACTCTAATATTGCCAATTAAGGATGGGGTAGGACAGAAGGCAGCTCTCAGGCCCCTGAAGACTCTGCATCTGTGGGAGGGAGCACAGTGTCAAAACCAGCTTCTTTGTAGCAAGAGGGATATAAGTCAGATGCCTGGAGGGACTTCCAGCCCGAGACGTTGAAGGAGACAGTCAACTCTCTCGCACTTCTATAGTATGTTTGCCTTTTGAAGGGTGTTTTAAGCTTCTTTTGACCCCCTCTGTCTTATGGATGGGGCTCCAGGAAGAGGAAGTGATTTATTCAAGCCGAGGAGTTGAAGGCACGGCTTGCACTGCGCCTGCTTGCACCCCCAGTCCCATGCCCTCTCCCCCGTTCCAAACCAAACAGTCTTGCCTGGGATGCGTTGGTTACTTACTCGATCAACAAACCTGTCCTGATACCTGCCCTGAGTCCAGGGGTCAAAGGTATATCAAACCTGGTTCCTCCCTCCCTTGAAGGGCCCCTAAGTGGGTGGGGAGCAGATCAGAACAGACCTCCAGACCACCCAGGGTGATCACTGCCGGGGCCCAGGGACACCGCAGGCAGGAAAGCTTGCCTGAGCTGGTGTCAGAGAGAGTTAGCACATCATGTCATGCCAGAGTGGGGAAGGCAGGGGAGCTGCATGTTACAAGAGTGTCTTGTGTTTGGGAACTGAAAGCGATTTGGCCCAGTGCAGCTCTGGTGTTAGGAGGGAGAGCGTGTGGCCAAGGGGACCTGAGCCAGAGGCTGTGCTGGGGAGCCTGCACTCCATCCTGGGAGGTGGGAGCCCAGTCGGACTCGGTCTGTGCAAGGACCACTCTGGTTCAATCACGGAGAATGCGCTGAGGGGCCTTGAGTGGAGGCGGGGATGGCAGGGAGCTAGACAAGAAAGGCTGAGGCCTCAACTAGGGGGAGGGGTCTGCAAAGAAGTAGCAAAGGGAGGGATTCTAGAGACACCTAGACGGTGCATTCAGCAGACTGGCTGCGGAAGAGAATTTTGATGATGCCTCCTGTCATCCCATGATTTCCACCTGGCTGGATGAGGCCATTCCTGGAGTCGGGAAACCATGCTGTGCCCAGGGGGTGTGTGAGAGGCCGTGCGGTCTCAGGAGTGTCCAGGAATAGCGCAGTGGGGGCGGGTGGAACACAGACAAAATACCCCACCCCCACCCCACCATTGCCTACCTCTTTCGATGGGAGCACCTCCCACCATGGCAGGAAGACACCTGCTGCTGGGAAATCCATCAGCACTCCGTCACCCTTCACCCTCCACACAGCCATCCCGGGATAACCTACCTCACCCGTTCACAGCACTGCCCTTCGCTCCGCTGTCCCCTCTGCCTGGAATGCCTTCTCTCTGGTCTCTGCCTCTCAAGGCTCATCGCAGACCTCTATTCCTCTAAGAAGTGTCCCCTTCAAACAAAAGAGTCAGGCCTCCTTCCCTGCCTCTCCCCTTCCCCTGGGCTCCCGCAGCATCTCGGGCCTGGGCTGCCCATGTGGGTCCTGACTTCCTGTTTCTCCCACTGGACCGTGAGTGTGCTGAAGCCAGGGCCTGGCTCAGAGGAGGACCTCAGGCAAGGAGTGGGAGGAAGACTGAGTGGGTGACTTGAAGAGCAAGTGAGGAAGCCAGTGAGGGTGGGGAGGCTGGACCCGCGATGAGCTCCCGGGTGAGCACCCCAAGGAGCATTGGGTGGTCTGGAGAGTAGGGGCGCATGCTGCATTCCAGTGCCCCTGGCTGTGGCTGACCTCCCAGGTCAGCCGAGGGACCTCCCAGGCCACCCTTGGAGGTGGGGTCAGGCTCTGCCAGTGGGAGGAGGAGGGGGTGAGTTTCCCAGCTGGCTCCCCACGTTCTTGTCCTATCAACACCACGTGGGCCTGTGGCAGGGCTATGGGGCAGGGAAGAGTGGATCTCACTCAGGAACCAAGGTGGGCTCCCTGGAGGAAGCAGCCTTTGGAATGGCCTCCTGGGTGTGACTGGAGTCAGCCAGACGCACCTGGCCATTCCTGGCTAAGGGAGCTGCGGCCTGAACTCTACCCTGCCTCCTCCAGTGACTTAGTGTGTGGCCTTAGACAAGGCCAGACCCTTTCTGGGCCTCAGCTTGCTGTGGGTGAGGTGGAGGTACAAACCCACGCCCCAAGGGTCCAGTTAGATGACAGATACCAACGTGTCTCACGTCCTGAACAGGACAGACCACTGTTCCAACTTGGGGAAAATGTGTCCTCCCTACACACTTTCAAAGGGATGGCTGTTCCCTTCTCTGGTGCTTTGGGGGAGAGGGACCCAGCAGGTCAGAGAGGAGCCCTCTGAGCTTCAATTCTGCCACTTCTAAACTGGCGATGATAAGAGCCATTTTATCCTATAAACCTTGCAGGTTTGCCATGAGGATAAGAAAATGGGAGATGATATTACTGCATCCATGAGGGAGAGGAGAGGCTGGCAGAAGTTGTTGCAGCACAGGGAGCTAAGGATTTATTGCTGTAATAAAGCCAGGCCGTCGCTGGCTTTCGGGAACCCCCGCACCCCACCTCCTCCTCTCTGAACGGCACTGAGGGGGCCGGGCGTGGTCAGGCCACGCTCCCGGGGAGACGAATAAGCTCTTGTTCATGACGTCTGTGACCACCTTGCGTGTCTGCTTAGGGAGCATGTATGGGGCAGGAGGTGATGGGCGTCAGCAAGAGGCTGTGGCCACTCACCACCCTGTGGCCTTGGCCGGTCCCCCTGCAGGGCGCTGGGATAATCCCTCCTAAGGGCCCCCAGCTCTTCTGCTCATGTCTCCCCAAGGGCTGACGCAAGCCACAGGATGCTCGGGGAAGGACGGGGTGCTCCAGGCTGAGTCTGGCTTTATTCTCCTGCCTAATGAGCCACTCTGAGTGCACCCTGGCAGAAGCAAGGGCAGACAGAGGCCTAATTGCCCAGCTCCCTGTAGCCCAGAAAAATAAATCCAGCCTCTTAGGCTGTCAGGAGCTGGCTGGGGGCTGGGGATTTTAATCCTTTTCCCTACTCGGCCCTAATGCTGAGATCCATCTCAAACCTCCCTAGGCTGCCCCCTCCCCCAAATCTCCTGGGTCAGAGCCAGAGTAATCCTGCCAGGGCTGCCCAGCTCTCTCTTCTGGGAGCTCCACACACTGTTCCCAGCTGACATTCACCAGTCTCCCCGTTAGGAACTTGGCGAGGATGAAACAGGAGGATGATTAGAGGAGCCGGTGTGCCTGAGGTGCAGCCTGCAGGTGGACAGACTAGGCGGGGAGGCACCCCTCAATCGCTCTCCAGTCTCTGCAAGGCTGTGTGGTGCTGAGGGCACAGCTGGACTCTGGGGCCTCAAAGCAGAGCCGGGACCCCAGGAGTGGCACAGGGAGCTGAGCTCAGCCACGTGGAAGGAGCTGTGCCAGGCGGAGCCAGCACGCAGGGAAGGGCTGCCTTGGGACAGACTAGAAAACCTAGAAACAACCCACACACATCTGAGAGCGTGCTGTGTGGTAGACAATCACGGAAATCATTGCAAATATCACAGACCGTACAGGGACAGCTGAAGTATCCATCTGGTGCAAGTAAAATTAGATCCCTGTCTCTTACCTCAAATCAAAAGAAATTCCAGATGGATGAAATGTATTTTTTCCTTTTTTTAAGGTCCTTTTTTTTCTGTTTAGGAAGCACACATTTATTGAGAAAATTCAAATAACTCGGAAAGATGTAAAGTAAAAGAAATTCTAATCTTCATGCTTTAGAGGAAAGGCTTTGAAACCTCTCTCCATACACGTATACACACATATGGAGCTATAGATAGGTAGGTGGATTACAGATTCGAGTGTAAACAAAGAGAAATTATCAGTGTAAATATGAATTAAATCTATAATCGTGGGCCACCTGCCCTAAACACGATACCAAAGGCAAAGACCCATAAAGGAAAAAGGGGTAGATCTGACTGCGTAAAAATGTAAATGTTTTAAACAAAAAGCATGAAAAACAAAATTAAAGTCAACTGATAAAATAAGAAAAAGTAGACAATCTATATGAAAGTTACTACTCTTACATAGAGAAAGCTTTTATAAAACCCTAAGAAGCCAGTTGGCCCAAACGAAAGCTGCCAGGCTCTGTGCCTTTGCACCTTCCACTCCTTCCCTCTGCCCTTACCTTGTCAGGTAAGCCCATTCCAGCAAGCCCATGCCTTTCAGCTTTGCTGCAAGCATCTCCTCCTCCAGAGAGCCCTCCAGACCATCCCTTCCCCGATAACTGGCAGTGTGCTCCTTGGCAGCCCTTGCTTGCCCCATTCGCCACACTCGTTTCTACGATTGGCGTTGCCTGCTGGCTGGTCAGTCTTCTGTGCAGGTTGCTCAGAGGAGAGTCCAAGCCTGATCTGTCTCCCAGTGTCCAGGGCTCAGCACGTGTGTAGAATGACTGGAAGAGAGTGGTGACGCAGGCGTGGAGGGGAGATGCTGGAATTGAGTTTGGGGTATGAAGTAGGGGTCTAATTATATATTTTTTTACCAAATGGATGTCCAGATGTCCCAGTACCATCTGTTGAATTCTCCATCCTTTCTGTACTAATTTACCTGGTATTAATCCTGTGTCCATCCTTCCAGGCCATTCCCTGTCTTTGGGTCTCAGTTTCTCCAGTTCTTAATTGGACCTTTAGAGGATGAGGCAAGATGGTCTCTGAAATCTTTTGTAACTCTGAAATTCCAGGGTTCCCGCCCTGGCTCTGCCTGTGACTTGCTGTGTGACCTTGGGCAAGGCCTTGCCTCTCTGAGCCAGTTTCCTCCTTGGTCAGACAAGGATAATTACATGTCTTGCTTTTTGTTGCTTTGGGATAGTTGAAGCTGGAGGCACCCAGAGCTGGGTGTGAATTCTGGTTCCATCATTACGTTTGCCCTTTGTGACCTTGGGCAGCTCACTTCCCCTCTCTGAGTCCTGGTTTCCTCCAACTATTCCGTCTGCTTTGCAGAGCTGTGGAGAGGGCGAGATGCGAAGCAGCAGGTAGAGGGCTCTTAGGACTGCCCCACCCCCAACTCTGCGAAGTGCTCATATAGGGCTCTGTCCTCCGTGGCCAGTGATGTGGGATCTTCTTCCTTAAGCCGTGCTGGCTCCTAGGACTGCAGCCTGCAGAGCTGGGCCTGACCTCTGCATCCCCCTGACCATGGCACCAACCCTGGGCTGGGAGGGGGTGATCTGCTTGGCTGTCTTCCTCAGCTGGGGAAATGTGATGTAGAGCAGGGGGCGGGGAAGACTTGATCACTGCCTTCACATAATTAAAGGACTGTCAGACACGAAATGATAATTATAGGAACGATCATGGATTTGGCAACGTACAGCTTACATCTGTAATCCCATTTGATCCTGGCAGTCCTCCTGTGAGGTAGAGGTGATATCATCCTCAGGAACAGAGGAGGAAGCTGAGGCTTGAGGTCCCGAGTGATTGGCCCGCAGCCATGCGGCTAGTGGTAGAGGGCGGGGAATGAAAATCCAGCTCTTGATTGTATTCCCCCGCGCCCTGGCCATTTGACCCGTGTTCTTGCCCTTTTGCCGGACTTGTTCTCTGTGGTGTCAGAGAACCAGCTGCAGGGTGGCAGCCAAGGAGGCAGAAATCAGCGGCACCTCAGGCAGGGATGGAGGCAAGGACAACACCTTCTGACACCCTGCCGTTGCCAGATACTTCTGTCCAGCACTGCTGTCCCCATTTTACAGAGCAGGAAGCCGGCGCTCAGGGAGGATAAAGCAATGTCTTCTCCAAGGTCACCCATTTAGTAGGTGGCCAGTCACACCCAGCATTCCTGGACTCCCAAACACAGCCTGCCTCTATCCGGCTGCTGTCTCAGAGGGAAGAATTTTCAGCCCAGAGGAGGGCCCGGCAGCACCCACAGGGAGAGTGCCCATCTCTGGAGCTGTGGGAGCAGAAGCAGGGCAAGCTCCTATCCTGGAGGACGCAGAGGTGATCTCTGCCCCGGAGGACAGGCAGGGAACAGGAGTCCAGCGAGACAGCTCTGCCTCCGCCAGTGAACCTGAGGTCATGGTGGCACCAAGGGCAGGGAGGCGGCTCGCGCTCAGGGGCCGTCCTGACGCAGATTTCAGTCTCCAGGGTCAATTCGGGGGACCCAAGGGAGGTGCTCCAGGCCCCGGGGGGACCCCAGCAGTGTCTGTGTGTGTTCTGGCCCAGGGCCACGGTCTGGGGTGGGCAGGGGCCCACAGCGGGCAGCACACGTCCTGTGTGGGGCTGGGCTTTGTGGCTGCAGCGCTCTGTGACCCCGTGAGCCCCAGCTGCTAATAGGCTCTCTCTCCACACACACATTCTCCTCTAAATGCAGAAGGCTGGGGGTGGGACAGAGACAAGAGGGGTGAGGAGAAGACGTGACAGCCAACAGGAGACAGTGAGCAGGAGAAACTGGCATACGGTTGCCCGTGTGGGGTGGAGGGTCTCGTCTTCCTGGAGGATGGGGGCAAGAGTGGGAGGAGACGGGATGGGGCCGGGCCTCTGGGATTCTCCGCCACAGTCACCCCTGTAACAGGGATGGAGCCCCCTGCCCCACCCGCAGCCAGGGCCCATCCCCTTCCCCAGCTGCTCTCAGCCCTTCTTCCTTGCGCCTTGACTGTCATCCTGCTCCCAGGCAGCTGCAAGACTGGAAGGAAGGGGCTGTGGTGTCACAATGGGAGCTCCTTCCCTTGGTTCCCTGGGGACCCCAGCCTTCGCCTGAGGATAAATCTGGGGTTGGATGATGTCCTTGTCCACTGGTGGCCCTGAGACCTCCCTGCATCCCCACCACGTCCACACCTTCTTCTGTTCCTCACACCATGTCTGAGCACCTCCTTGTGATCCGAGGGATGTGGGCCCAGGGTGCACAGAGATACCTCAGCCGTCCCTGCCCTGAAGGAGTCCGTAGCCCAGTGAACTGTCCCGTAGTGTGCGCCTACTGTGTGCCGCTTGATGTATGTCACCTCATTGAACATCAACCCTCCACAGTAGGAGGTGTTATTCCCATTTTATAGGTGAGGAAACTGAGGCTCAGAGGGATTAAGTAACTCACCCAAGTGGCAGAGCCAGGTCTGTCTCCCTCTTGAGCCTGGGCTCGTTCCACCTCCACAATTCAGAATGCGATTGACAGTCAAGTTGATGGGTACCAAGAGTCTGTGCAGAAGCAGTTAAGAGAGGGAGGTCCTGGGACTTCCCTGGTGGTCCAGTGGTTAAGACTTCTACTTCCCCGCCATACTTCCACTGCAGCGGGAATGGGTTCGATCCCTGGTAGGGGAACTAAGATCCCACATGCCACGTGGCATGGCCAAAAAAAAAAAAAGAAAGAAAAGAAAAAAGAAAAGGAGGTCTTGGGAGCTGGAGGGATGGGAGAGCTTCCTGAAGGAGAAGAAGGCTTGGCCTAGGCTGTGGACTCCAGCAAGAGAGGATAAAGGACTCTCAGGAGGCCGAACTGGGTCTGGGATTAACATGCCTGGGTCCCAGAGGGCAAGGGCGGGTTTTGCAAGAGCTGTGCGGGGCTGGTTCCCAAGGGGGCAGCAGACGATCGCCTCCTGCCGGGGCACCTGTGTTCAACGCCCCCCTCCACTTCTCCCCGACTTGGTCACCTTGTATACGTTGCTCAATCACTGACTCACCTCCACTCATCCATATTGAGCCTCTGTGCAAATTAGCAAAGAGTGCCGCGTCCCCAGGGATCTTGACTGTTATCTGCTCGAAAACTGTCATGACAAATAAGGACATCAATGGTGACCATGATGTGAGTGGCACTTCTTAGTGTTGGCACTTCTTGCTCAGCCATATGTGGTGGCCCTTCTCTGAGTCTTGGTGTCTTTGTTTGCTCTGAGTTGGGGATAAATACCCAGGCATTGTACAGACTGTGGGAGGCGATGGAGGGCCAGTGGCTCCCCCATCCCTGCCAGCATGGCCGTGGCCTCACAGCCTGCATCTCTGGAGCAGGGCCAGGCTGGCTTGTTGGGGGGGCGGAGCTGGCTCAGGCCCCTCTCCTGTAACACGCCCTGACAAGGACCATTAGTGCCATTTGGAGCCTCTTTGTCAGTGGAGCTGCTCCCCAGGCCACTTCCTCCCCCAGTTCCTGGCCTTCCCTCCCCTTTCTTCCAGCCCCTGCCATTCAGTTTTTTCCTCTGATTGTTCTTAGAGGGACCTGCCCCCTCCATCCCTACTGTGGATGGGGCCTCTTCATCCCCATGTACAGGCTCCCTGTGGCCGTGGGACCTCTGGCTTTCAGCTCCCAGGACTTTCATCCCTGGGTGGCCCCCAGCCCCGGCTCATGCCTGGCTCCAATAATGGGGTCCCTAGTTCTTTGTTGCGGTTCCCAGGGGTAGGGAGGGGCGGCAGCCCCTCATTCTTGCCCTGTCCTCCCTGCCCCACTCTCAGGATCCAGCCAAGGGAGGACCGTGGCCCTTAGTGCACAGGACCCCTGTGTGCTGTGGGCCCCCCGACACCTGCGGTCTTTCTGGCCACCTGTCAGAATTGCCCCTGAGTCCTGCATCACACATCACCATAGGACATTCCCCACCCCCCGGCACCTGTGGCGGGTTCTCTACCTGCCACTGTCCGTGCAGGTATTTCCCTGGTCCCACGGGACTCCATGCTGCTGGCCTGGGACAGGACCCATCATAGGCAGAGGCTTACCCCTCACCCGGGCCCTTCTCAGAGCCTTGTCCTCTGGCCAGAGGGCTTGCACCTGCTGAGGCAGAGTGATCTCTGTGGACAGATGGCCACTCACCGCTGCTGGCTCGGGGTTCACAAAAGACCGAGGGCTCCTCTGTGGAGGTAGGGTGGTAAGCCCCCGGTGAAATGTCTCCTGGGTGGGCATACTCATGCCAGAGTAGGAGAGAGGACCTTTGCTCACCTGCCATCTCACTATCGAATCTTTCCTAAGTTGCCACCTACCCTGGGAATATGAAGACCACCCAGATCTTCAAGGTGCTTACTGTGTGGCAGGGGGGACCGACACATAGAAGGACAGTTCTAGAACCGCAGGGTCTGTGCCTTAACCGACATGGCTGCAACAGTTATGGAAGCTCTGAGGAGATGGGATTCACCCTGCTGGGACAGGGCAGGCCTCAGGGAGGAGGAGGGTTGCCCTATGGACCAGAGTGGGGTTGCTTTCCAGATGGAGCCATCAAGAGGTTAAACTGGGATTAGAACCGTAGCTCCAAGCTGGCTGTCTGGTGCAGGAAGGATCAAAGAAGCCCGGAAAGCTGTGGGGAGCCCGGCAAGGGGCCCGGGAAGTGGCTGGGTGAGAGATGCTGAGCTGCTCCAAGCCCTCCAGCCCTCCAGCCCCTCAAGGTGGAGGGTGGTCTTGGTTGTCTCCTGCACTGACTTCCCCTCAAGGTCTGTTGTTTGTTCTGATGATCTCAGCAGTTTCCCAGAGAGCAGGATGTTCCAAGCTTGTTGTGCTTCTGAGATAAGGGGACGGATGAAAGCAGGGATGAGCCCAAGGGCCCAGCGGAAGTGCCTGCAGACCTCTCCGGAAGCAGCAGAGGTGGCGTCAGTAGCCCCCCGCCCCCCGCCAGGAGAGAGAGGCCACCCCTGCTGGGGGTTGTAGAACACCGCATTCCTTCAACTCTAGAGGCTGGGGCACTGCCCTTTAATCCTCTTCTAACTTGCTGTGTGACTTGGGCAAGTCACTTCACCTCTCTGGGCCTCAGTGTAGCAGGGGGCAGACGTGAGAAAGAACACCTACTTTGCAGGCGTGTGTGAGGAGGGAAGGAGGTGAGGAATGTGACCCTCAGACTGCGGATCACCCTCCCAGT